>NC_090935.1:1053128504-1053431534 GCF_040938575.1 Ambystoma mexicanum
ATAGCATGATGGAATTGCAGATCACTGTGCATTCAAGAGATAGTAAGCTTAATTCTCGTCTGATTGCTACCCCTGGAGTGGAGTTGGGTAGTCTTAGCACTTTGCGCCAGAAGAATTCTTCCAACTTGGCCCATATTTGTTTAGGAATCGTGGGCATTGCTTCCATGCCGTATGTTACGGCAGGTACTACCTTCATCTTGTAGAAATGTATAGTGGGCACAAGGGAGAATTTCCCAAATTTGGTGTCAATAGCTTTAGCTTGGGCCGCCAAATTCTTGATCTTTACATGTAGTTCCAGTTGCATGGCAGACTCCTGCCGAAAACTGTCCATGGTGACTCCAAAAAATTTGAACTTTGGGACAATCTCGATTTTAGTGTGGCCCAGGAACCACTGAAATTTTTTTTCTTTTTTTTTGTGATTTCGAAGAATCATGATCTTTGTTTTACTTATGTTGATTTCAAGGTGGTTGGTCGTGGCGTACACTTGTAAGGCGTTTAGTTTACGTTGGAGTCCTATCTCTGTCTGGTCAAATATTGTTAAGTCGTCAGCGTATAGAAGGTAGCCGATCTGTGTTGTTCCCAATTTCGGCGGGAAAGCCCGTGCTGTGTTCTCTATTTCTTGTAGGTCTCCAATGTATGCGAGGAACAGTGCAGAGGCGAGCGGGCACCCTTGTTTCACACCTCGGGAGCTGCTAATTTCTGATGACAGGGCGCCTGCTCGACTAAGTCGGACTTGCATGGAGGTGTTGCAATGCAGCGCTTGAATTGGAGCTAGTAATTCTTCGGGACAGTTCCAGGTTTTTAACTTGTTCCGTAAAAGGCGTCTTTCTACACGATCGAAAGCTTGTGTAAAGTCTATGTAGACTATGTACAGTTGCTGTTTATTTTACAGGGTTCTGGCTTTTAGCGTGCTACACGCCAAGATGTTGCATGTGGTGCCTGCATTTTTCTTAAACCCTGCTTGAAAGTCATCGTTACATTCAGCTGGAGCTGCCCAGGCTTGGAATTTGGCCATTAGTAATGAGGCATAAACTCTGCCCATCACGTCGAGTAGTGCTATCGGTCAGAAATTAGCCGGGTCCGTTAGACTGCCTTTCTTATAGATCGGGACTATGATGGCTTTTGTCCACGATTGTGGGATGGATCTTGTTTGAGTACACCGGGCAAATATGGCACTCAGCAATCTGGCCCATTCTGCTGGGTGGTTTTTTAATTCTGCATTGGTGATACCATCTGGTCCTGGAGCTCGTGAGTTTTTTAATTTCTTAATAATGTCCAGAATGTCCTCTTCTTTTTCGAGGTTAACCCATTTTGCTCCTCCATTTTGCTGTTCCTTCGAGGTTCTTGATAACGCTGATGAAAATACTGTTTTAAAATGGATTTCCCAGGTCCGTTGACAGATGTTATTCAGAATTTGATTGTCTAACGACGTGTCCACATCTCTTATTAGCGACCAGAAGTCTCGGTTGTTATTCTTCGATGAGTGCTTTGGTTATTTGTTCAGCGTCGGCTTGAGTGAGTTTGTGTCGGTGAAATCTTACCCAGGCTTTGTACCTGCTTTTAATGCCTTTTATTACTTCAGACCCATCTGTGATCGACTGCTTGCGAGCTGCACATAGCTCTCGTCTGTAGGCGCGCCTTTTGTCGGTTAGCTCTTTGTTGTACGTGTGTTTCGTGGTTTTCCTTGTTGTACACCCCTGCCCTTGTTTTTGACGCATGTACGGGATCAGTAAAGGTTGATAATCGATGACATTGCCGGATTCTGAGTGTGTGGCTGCATGATACTTTGCCGTCACATTGATGATGTCTGCAGCACTTATTCTTAACCTTGTGCCCTGTGCATTCGGCTCAATTTGTGTAGTAAATTGCATTTTTTGTTTAGTTTTTAATTGTCACAAAGTTTCAAGTAAATTGTGGTCACTGGTTGACGTGCGCCGTACGTTAAAAGATTTGATGGTATGCAGTAGTGGCTGAGAAACAAAGATGTAGTCAATTGTCGAAGCAGAAGATGAGCGCTCCCATGTTGGTATTCTATCTGCTTTAGGAAAAGCCTCCGCTAAGTTAGGCAGCCCACGCGAGTCAGCAAACTTTAGCCATTCGATGCCTCGTTGTACGGATGCTTGGTGGGCTGTTGGTGTGCTCTTTGCAACCTTACATGTGGCATTTAGATCTCCGCACACCAGGATGGTTGCCATAGGATACTCAGTTGAGGCTGCTTCAATTGCCTCCTCGCATAGACTGATGAATTTTCTTGCGATTAGCATTGCCGGACTCCAGTATGAATTAACAATGACAGCTTGTCTATGTTCTATTTCAAGATTGTTCTCGTCTTGCCAGGCGATTAACACTGCTAGAATTGATTGATTTGCAGTTATGATTTTTACTATTGATGCTCCGGATCCGTTACGGCATGCTATCATCAGTCCTGAGGTTGGTCGCCCTTTGCGCCCTCTTGCTGCTGGTGCTAGACAAATCTGATAGCCTTCCATCGTTGGTACTTGCTGGAGCCACGTCTCCTGGAGACAGATGATGTCAAATTCTCCGAGATTTGGTCCTCCTAATGCCGTTAATTGTGAATGGCCTCTCGTGTTTCAGCAGCACAGTGTTAGTTCATTGTCTCGTTCCTCAGACTGGTTGCTAGTCGGTGTCTCAACCTGCGTGCATGGCTATGTCATGCGATGTGAAGTGAGTGCTTTTGGTAACCAGGCCCATAATCCTGTTTTACTGTTATGAGTTGTTTCTCTTTTGTGTTGTGGCGTCGTGATGGTATCTACTGTTTGCATGCGTGTTCTTTTCATTGCTCTTGGGGATTTGTTTGTCTGTAGCTGTTCGATCTCTTGACTTTCATCGCCTGATTTGCAACTTGCTAGCCCATTATTTGTTGTGTGATGCTCATCAGTGCTTCTTACATTGAGTGATCTGTGCTGACTTTGAGCACGGTTACTCTCTCCTATTGTGGGTAGTTTGATTCCAATCTTAGCTGGACTGGGAGGTTGTTCCATATGCCAGCCACAGAGACAGGGAAAGATTTACCTGCACCGTTTTTGTGTCTGTAAGAGTCCACAGCAATCATGCTTTGATCTGTTGATCTTAGCTTCCTGATGGGCACGTATGGAGTGAGTTTAGATTTTAGATAGGCAGGAGCTTTACCAAAAATACATCTGTGTGCCAATGTAAGAGATTTAAAGTGGACCCTTTCCTCAATTTTTAGCCAATGCAGTTCTTTTCTTGCTTCGCTAATATGCTGGTTTCTGGTTTTCTGTTTGATGATTCTTACTGCATTGTTTTGTAAAACTTGGTAACTATGATAGCATTGTTTATTGGAACCTAGTATGAGCGCGTTGCCGTAATCGAGGCGTGATAAGATTGTGGCTCTTACAATCGTGGCGCTGTTTTCTTCGATAAGTATGGTGTTATGGCTTTTAATAAGTGAAGATGGCATGAGCAGGTTTTTTTAACGTATTTGATTTGGGCATCCGATCCTAGGGATGCTTCCAGCATCATCCCAAGGGTCTTGAACTTGTTCAGAACTTGGATTTGGGTGTCATGTACAACTGAGTATCATCTGCGTATTGCTCGATGGCTATATTGGGATCTTTGAGAAGAGTGCCCAAAGGCTCCATTTAAAGGTTAAAAAGGATTGGTGAGAGAATGGAGCCATTGGGGACTCTGCAGGAGACCTAGAGCTGGTAAGATCGCAACAAGTTCATTTGAACAGCCTGTTGTCTGCTTGAGAGGTAGTAGGTAAACCAATTCAGGACAGTGCTAGAGAATCCCATCCTTTCAGCAAGGAGGAAGAGAAGGATGCAGTGTTCGACGATGTTGAATGCAGCTGAGAGGTCAAGGATGATGAGGCAGCATGTGTCGCCTTTATCAATGATTTGGAGGACATTATCCACCACCTGGATGGTGTCTGTCTTGATGCTACACTTGGACCAGAACCCTTACTGATAGCTATTTTGGAAATAAAGTTGTTCAATTCTGGCGAGTCGTTGTATAGCAACTACTTTTCACAACATTTTGCCCATAAACGAGAGGTTCGTAATGGGCTGGTAGTTGGCTATGTCGCCTGCATCTAGGGTTGGTTTTTTCAAAAGAGGTCATATGAGACCAGCTTTGTGGGTGTCTGGGAATGATCCTTCTGCAAGGGAGGCAGTGATGATGCTGAGGAGTGCATTGAGTGCTGGTCCCGTCAATTATTTAATGTTAGAGGCCCTCATTATATTGTCAGAGTAAGAAGTAGGTTTGAGGGAGGCAATCATTTTTAAGAAATCCAGGGGAAAGAGAGGAGAGAATTCTGTCCAGTGGGGCAGTGTGCATGCTGGGGTGCAGGGGATGCTAATGTTGTCAGAGGTTGATTCGATGGTCTTTCAGATTTTGTCTTTTTTTTCATTAAAAAATGTGTTGATTCCATTGCATTTTGCTGGTACAATACTTTACTACTTCAACGAGGGCTTTGCTCCTGTTGGAGGCTGCCGCAATGCTGGTGGAGTAGTAAGCAGCTTTCACCTCAGTGATACATATCCTATGGTTTGCGCAGAGAGATTTGAGGTTGGCGAGGTCTCCTGAGTTACGTTTTTTGCACAACCGTTTCTCTAGGGCTCTGATTGAGCATTTGTTGGAGGCTAGCTCGGGGTTGTACCATGGGGCAGATGGTTTGGTCTTTGGCCGGCTGGATTGTAGGAGGGCATGAGTGCCCACCAGTTTCATAGGAGAGTTGCTGAATAATTCCCAGAGGCATTTCCAGGACTGCAAAGTTCGCTTCCAGCTCATTCACAAGGAAGGTTTTAAATGAGCAGCGTTGAGTGACAGGGCGTTTATCCTGATCCTTGTGAGCAGTAGTTGAGTGGGGCGCTGATAATGGGATGGCGGCGTGGTCAGACCAGTCAAGTGGGATAGGGTCTGCACAGGTGATGCAAGGGGACGATGTGAAGAATAAGTGTAGCGTGTTGCCTTTGTCGTGGGTGGAGGAGAGCACAATTTGCTTAAGGTCCATGGAAGCGGTCAGTGCGAAAAGCGTGCTTTGAGTGTGGTTGTCAGCCTGTGACTCGGGGATGTTAAAATCACCAAGAAAAACATTACTAGAATGTGCTAATTTGGCAGAGGAGAATAATTTGTAGATGTCTGCAATGAAAGAGTCTCTCCTGTGAGGTGGTCTGTAGATGAGGTGGAAGGTGATGGATTCCTTTGCGAAAGAGGGAACCAGCAGTGGAGTGATTCAAATGAGCTTGCTCTGGGAGAGGGGATGATGAAGCATGGCCAATCACTCCAGTGGATGATTGCCACTACGTCGCCTGCTTTATTGGCTGGTCGGAGGACGTCAAAAACATGTGGGGAGGATGAGGCAAGCATGTTTCAGTGATGAACAGGGCATCAATGTTGTTGTATGAGACGAGGTCAGCAATCTCTGCAGCTTGAGCTACTGCTGAGCGAGCATTGATCAACATGAGAGGGCGTGTGCATGTGATCCATGGGTGTTGGCTGGGGGCAAGGGTAATATTGATGAAATTTGCCAGTATAGCTTGCCAGGGCTTCCCAGGGCACTTTGCCATTTGAACTCTAGTGAGAGTGGGGATTGGCTGTGGAGGGAGGAGACACATTGTGATGTCTTTTGGTGAGTAGCAGTAGTAGCAATTAGTTTGTAGGTGAAATGCAATTTAGCGGGCCAGGCCCTTGGGGCTACCAGGCTCGAACAGGCACAAACAGGTGAGATCCTTGTCTTCGCCTGTCCTTTGCTGAGGATGCTGGCAATGAGAATGCCTAAGGAGGACTGATTAAATAGGTGATGTGCGGAGCAACTGAGTGGCAGGGTCTGGTGACATGACCAGCAGACTGCTCAATGGTGTCTGCATGGAGCTGGCCTAGAGTCCTTAAGTAGAGGCTTTGAAGGCACGAAAACTGAAGGTGGGTGGCAGCGGCACAGCTGGTCACGTGACCAGCAGTCTATTCAATGCTGTCTGCCTGCAGCTGGCTTAGAGTCCTTAAGAAGAGGCTTGGAAGGCATGAAAACTGGAGGTAGGAGAAGCAACTGAGACGCAGTCTTCTTAATGGAGTCTGCCTGGAGATGGCCTAGAGTCCTGAGATGTATCTACTCACCACCAGCAAAAAAATGAAAACTTAAGTAACCTTATACAGGTTTCAAAAAGGAAACAAAAGGTTCCTTATATGAAATAGGGAACATGATACCATCACCACCAGACAAAAAGATCTCGTAATGATATAAATTGGGCTCAGTGACGAATACAGGGAATTTGGCCCATGTCCCCGAGGGGGAGTCACCCCCTTTGGAATTACGGAGGCGAGTCCGCTATGCTTAACACCCCCTAGGGGACAGGGAAATGGGCCCCCCCTGGGGGCGACTAATGTAGCTCAGGGCCCCACTGGGTCTGGCTAGTGTGTCTCTGCTAGTCCCATGAGGGAACACCTAAAAATAAATACATAGACACAGGTTTTTCATTAAATCGTTAGTGTGTTTTATTTTTTAAGTGTCCTGTGTGTGTGTTTTGAAGAATCGATCCAGCCCACCATGGGGCTGGATGGAATGTTTAAAGAAAAGAAAAGAAAGAAACACTAGAATAGAACTCCCCTACCCAAGAATGGGCTGGGTAGGGGAGAGAGAAAGAGAGAGAGAGAGCGAGAGAGAGAGAGAGAGAGAGAGAGAGAGAGAGAAGAATCCAAAGTGAATTTAAAAACAAAAACGACAGTTAGAAAAGACAGTTGGGGAAGAGAAAAAAGAAGAAGCTGAAAAAGACTTACATGTAGGGGCCGCTGCATTGAGCGGCCCCCCGGGCCTGAATCCAGCTAATGGCGCTATGCGGCACATGGGGAGGGAGGGATCCAAGGTGGTTGAGCTGCCCCTGACATAAGCAGCTAGGCCCCCTTGGATCCCTCACTCCCCATGTGCAGCATGGTGGATGTCGGCTCGTCTGGGAGCCAGACTGGATGGGCCCAGCAGTATCCAGGTCCCAGGCAATGTACCAGGTGCTGTCTGGGCCATTAAAGGAGCCCGACCACACCAGACGTGGGGAGACAGCTGTTGCAGTGCTGATGAACCAGCGTAGACTGATGGCGGGACGCCAAACCGACGGGGATCGCTGAGTGAGAAACCAGAGCGTGATGCTGCACCAGCCGAAGAGACCACCTTTCCCGAGGAATACTTCTGCAGCACACAAGGAATCGGGTTGTCCCAGGGAACAGGGAAGAGGGCAAAGAGACTCTGCCTTAGCCCAAGATGGGCTGAAAGACAGAGACCTGTGACCCCAGAGCAGGGTGAGAGTAACAGGACTCTAAGAAGGGGTAGAAGAGCAGAGACCCCACAGCTGGCTGAGCGATACGAGATGACAGAGAGGGTGAGAGCAACAGTACCCCAAGACAGGGTAGAAACGCAGAGACCTCACAGCGGGAGGGGGATACCAAACGCCAGAGCAGGGTGAGAGTAACTCGATCCCGAAGTGGGGTAGAAGGAACAGCACCCCATGGGGGTTTGTAAGAAGTGAAATCCCTAGGTGGGACATTAGAAGTCATTCCCCAAGAGGGGAAGAAGGAAACATTAACTCAAGGTGGGCTGACAGCAACCGTATTCCTGGACTAAGTAGCCCTATTACGACTGCAAGAGTCAGAGTGTATTCTTTTTGGAAGAGAAAAAAGAAGGCAAAGACACTTTTAACTATACATGCTCATGGCTTGAAGATAAGGACAGTTGGGCTGGGTCCCAGGAACCAGCCACTACCAGGTAAAAAGGACAAGTACAGCGGTACTTTGAACTGGACAAACAGGCTCTTGGCCTGGGTGAAATCATGGGGACATTTGATTGGGGGCTGTGGTTGATTTCAGAAACCAGATACCGTTACTCAGGATGATAGTGAATCTCATGGCATACCTTTCTGGTTACATTTTTGTTAATCTTTTGTGTTAGTGGTAGGGCCAGATCTAAGGTTACATTAGGTTTTGGATGCAGGACTGAGTTTTTTTGTGTGTGACATCATGACAGGCACCCTTTGTTATTTTCTAGATAGGGTAAAGAACACCCTAGAAGAACACCATAGAGGTAGGGACAGAACATGCCTTTTTCTCTTTGGTGTAATACCATTTGAGTGGAACATGACCTATTGTCTGTCTCCTTGAGTCTGATTTATCACAGCTGTTGCTATGCTCTCAACCTCTTGTACACTGCTCTTAATACTACACCTCCTAGAAATAGTATCCTAACCAGAAAATGTGCAAAACATGAAAGAGCAATATGATACTTTATTGCTTCTTTCACTTTCTCAGGCATCAAATGTAAAGCTAATGTCAAAGGGCGTTTAGGAGGGGTGTGTTATGGACCACTGTGTTCTCAATAGAATCAAACCTCAACTAACAATAAATAGCAAGATCAGGAGATCTATTGCAAGTTTGAACTCCCATTATGCAGGTTTAAAACACGCAAAGCACATTACATGAAACTACTTGGATTTTCTTTAGATAAGATGCTCTAAAGATTGATTCCTGAAACCAAACAGCTGCTTTAATGATATCCTTAATTCTCCCACCAAAGAAAAACGTACTTTCATTCCATGACCCTCTTGCTGAATGCTTTCCAAATGTCACTAACTGCTTCCTTCCTGACCTAAGACTCCCAACAATTGAGAATAAAAGAAACTGGGAGATTAAGATGCCCATCTATGTACCAGCTAACCCAGGTTGGCCATGCTGACCATAACTAGACTGGATAGATTGGACCCAAGAATTCTTCATGACCGGAAAAGCATCTGCCAAAATATCTAGAAAAGACCAGATTTAGATGAAATTGTTGTGGCCATTAGTGTCAGCTGACTGTGGAGAATTAACTTGTGTAAACTGCTTGACATATGCTTGTGAAGATTTGCATTTAAAGGTAGAAGCCTGAAAAGACCTATTGATAGCTGAACAAGGTTTCAAACCCGAACTAGAGCAGGCCAAAACTGTGTTATCATCACCAAGGTTGCAAAGTGCCTGCTGCCTTGCGCCAGATCTAGTCTGTATCAAAGTGAAAGGGGGAAGGACATACTCTAAAATGATGGACCATTCTTGCAGAAATAAATGTATGGCTATAGCATTCAGGTCTTTATGACAGCTGAAAAATAGTGATATACTGCAATTTAGCTGAGAAACAAGCACACCTACCTGTAGGGGAACCCACATCCTCTTAATGGTGGAAAACCGTGCTTTGCGCAACAGCCAATATCTCCTGTTCTGAAAGTACCTGAAATTGTAATCTGCCAAGGGGTTCGATGGAACATAAATATACTAATTAGAGGGGGATATTTATGTTAAGCTAGAAATGCCCACAATTCTTTGTCCATTCTACTAGCTTTGAGATTGTTTACCCCAAGTGATTGATGTAGCTCACTGCTGAAATGTTCTCCATTCTAAAAAAAGAGACAACAATTCATCTGGTCCATCAACACAAAAAACCTGAAAGGGGTGATAGACTAATGGCCTGAAGGGGGTGCTCTTACTCTGCTCTTCTGTCTCCTGTGGAAACCTCCTCCTTCGTGCACCTCAACACAGATTGCTGGCATGTGGTTCTAATACTCTATCTAGAGAAGACCTGAACAATTGTCCTGCCATTACAAGTTTCTTTTTACTTCACTCATCAGAGAGAAGTACTACTCTTACATCTGGAGACAATTGCTCTATTTGGAGTATGGGACACCCCCTTAAAGTTGAAGATGTTACTTGAAAAAGGGATGATAGCCCCCATTTCCCCTGCTAACATATTTAGATAAAGAATATGTTAAATATTTCACTGAGTTGTTGTAATTCCTATTCACCGAAAATTAATAATGTTAGAAACTGTACATATTGAGTAGGATTTGTTGTCGCTGAATACAAACCACAGAATTGGAGCAGACACACAGATAGACTGATATGTTATTCCAGAAACTCCTCTTTCTGGACCTATGACAAAATGTGGTCCAAGTAGGTTATTACTTAGACTCTGCCGGAGCGAAGATATGCGCTGACTGGATGAAGATGTTTTTATAGGTGCACCAAGGATCTGATGACAGTCCAAATGGAAGTGAAGAACGTTTCTCACAGACAATGAAACTGGTGTTATACCTGATTTTAAGGCGTAATGGGAACCACTTGGTAAGCAGCCTTCAAATCCACCCTTTTCACCAAACCCGCTGGTAGTCACAGAAGATGAGCACATTCCATCTTGCAAGTGCCTATAAATAGTGACATTATGCAGGGCCTTACAATGCAGAACATGTTACATAGAAATGGGGCAGCAAATGTGGTTGCTGACAAGCTCCCTTTCTGATATTGATTTCTAAACTGGCACATTTGCTCCTGTGCCGGTCAACATAGAACAACTCCAGAGACAGCATGAGTAGTAATTCTTCGTTATGTTCAAGCACCAAGATAACACAAGCCCTGGGGGACCAGCAGATCGCAGTCTCAATGCCAAACTGCCACACAGCGATCCAGCAGATGTAGAACTCTCACAAGTTATAGAGTTCCACCGACTGTTCCACAACCCATCTGCCATTGGAAGTCAGTAAAAAAAAAAACAAAGTTTGTCCCCACAGGTACTGATCTATGGGTGATGCAGTTTATGAATTACATACAACCCCAATCTTTTATCTGAACAGAAAAAACACAAAAATGTGAAAACAAGGATCACTCCTCTCTGGGTGTACTAATCAATATTCTCAGATAGCATCCTAATGTTCTCTACATGTTCAAGATAACATCATATATACATATGGACCCAGGGTTTATACAATTATCTGGGCCATTTCAGTCAGTTTTGTCATTTCACTGCACATAGAATCTACCAATAAATTCAATCATACTTTTCATCATTTATTACAAAACATGAATCAATTCTTTGTACAACAACTCACAAACATTTTACAAAACATATAACGATATTGTTTTAAAACAAGCTATGACTTGAAGCATATTGCAAAGAGCAAAAGAAGAGAAAGAAACACAAAAGCCAAATATGGCAATAATGATAAAGTATCAACAAGCAATGCAGAAAAAGAAAGAAAAAAGAAGAGCTTTTCAATGAGCATAACATTTCACTGAATATCACAAAAATTGTATTGGTATCCTATAATGCAAAATGCTGTTAAGTAGCTAGATTTAAACTCAGATTCAATTTTGAGAGTCAAAAATGCCCCACAATGTCAAAAAATGATACAATGGTTTTTTGTTGCAGAACTTGGGGTTTATAACTGGTGGAGATTGGTTCATATATGAACACTAACCCACCCTTTCTTACAATTCTGCTGAAGGTCAGAATGCTATTAAAAAACTGGATTTCAACTCAACTTCAATTTTGAGAATCAAAATTGCCCCACAATGTCGAAAAGTTATACAATTGTTTTTTGTTGTAAATGAACATTAACCCACTCTTCCTTACAATTCTGCTAAAGGTCTACATATATGGCCTGTCCTTCCATGCACAGGCACATCACTCACACCCGCTGGCAAGGTCAAAATGGCATGGTGAAATGCGTTTCGGCGTGTTTATCTATTACAGTCCACCTTCCTCAGGACCTGAGGTCAGATATGCAAGAGTAATGCCCCTAACTGAGAGAAGAAAGACAAAATAGAAAGAGCAAATCACTAAAACAGGAGCGAAAGAAATGTCTGACTATCCAATCATCTCCCAACACCACTAAACATTAGAAACAGGAAAAAGTGGATTAAAGAAAGTTTGAGATTAACGAGTTTAATTGTATAAGATACAGAGTGTGAAGTAAGCGAAATCTTCCCAGAGTGCAACATAGAGAATATGCATGGATATGGAGAAAGAATATATGAATGTCCACACTGTGACCACTAAAGAGCATCATGTCGAGCACACACGAGGAGCTGCTTGGTTGAGGTCAGGCAGGAAGAGCAAAGGAAGACCCGATAGCAATCCAAAGTGAGGTGAGTGATCCCTAGGTGGTGTATGGCGTGCTGGTGAGCATGCACAGTCGGGGCACTCTCTATCCTGGCACAATACATGCTCAGTGGTGTGCTTTTATAATGCACGTTGAACAGTTGCCCAGGGCAAAAAAGGGCATCCTTACCTGAACCGGCAGTGAATATAGGGGGAGAGACTGTTTATGCAGCTGGATTCCATCAATATCTGCGCAGAGCTGCCAACGTGCTAGGACTGCACGAAGGTAAACTACAAGGGGTGCAAGCAGCAAGAACTGGCAGTGGCTAAAGGGAACAGTGTAAATTTGCACTTGTTAAACAGAATACCCAGGGGGAGAATACACAGCAGTGTATCAAAGCTCATGTCTTTTAATTAGAGGAAAAAAAAACATAAAGCAAGGGTTAAAAACACAAGAAGGTAGAATGACCATGCCTTGCAATGCTGTAGTTAGAAAAGCCGTGTTAGAATCACGGCTGTCAGTCGTGGAGACTGGGAGAAATAGGGGAGTGGCCATAGAGAGGTGAGGAATGGAGATAGCAAGGAAAAGAAAGGGGAGGGGTAGGCGACAGTTGGGCAACACATGCACGGCCTATAGAGCAGGGTTCTCCAACCTTTAAATTAGCAAGAGCTAGTTGTAGTTGAGGGCCAAACAGGTGGGAGCTACTTGGGTGGTGATGTTCATGAGCATGGGAACCTTTAATAAGTTTGTTTTGGCGGTTTATTTACTCTTCATGCAGAAAAGGAAAAACATGTGTATTCACCATTATAGTAAGAACTTCAAAAAGTGTGTGCCTTCCTTTAGGACTGCACAAGCAAAAACAATCCAATGAGGATTTCAATAATTGTTCTCTTATGGTTTTAAAAATATTTGGCATAGACAAAGTTCTGTTTTGACCCCCCAAAAAATCGAATGCTATAATATACAGGTTAGCTCCATAACGTATCAGGTCCCAACACAACCTCTCTGTTCACAAGAAGCTGTTTACCTTGTAGAAGAGTTGAAACATAAAACCGTCAGACCCAAATGGGATCAGGGAAGTATAAAACTCGATTTCACAGCCTTTGACCGTCTGTAAAACACACCCATATGGTCTCATTGCTTGAGAAAGAAATGGTTTAGTCTACCCCCAAAATGTTTCCGGGATGAAACACTTAAGGGAGTAGATCTTAAATGAAGCGAGGCGTGAGGGACCAAATCCTCTTGGATTCCTCCCACTCCACTTATGTCCATGCTCTGGAATGCGGGATTTCTGTCAGGCTGGATATCAAAAAGAAGTAGAAGGGGCTATGAAATAGACATGATGGGTGGGATACAAAGAACCTGAGAGGAAATGACTGTAGGAGAGAGTTATGCTTCTTGCAGCCCAGCCAAACTCCTTTGGGTAGGACACCTCCCTGAAGTTTGCCTGAGTCTTACCCAAGGCTATGAAGTTATGGATGTAGGTAGGTAGATCGTTGATATGTCTGTCCTCACTCAGTGCCTCCTGTGTCTTAGCACCTTGCTCCAATAATTTACGATCCATGCACATATGTAATGCCTTGTTTCTTTCCATAAAAAGAGCTGTATTTGCGATAAACACAAATGGCAATACAAAACATGAAATGCAGACCACGGAACAGGGTCTAAGAAAAATGAATATCAATGCCTAACACATAGGGCCTGATTCTGAGCTTGTGCTAATTATAGTGTGGAAAGACAAGATTCTCCCCTCCAGTTTCCAGCACCACCATTCTGACGTGGCTGGAAATGTTGGAGGGGAAATGCTGTGCTTTCCAGCAGCAAAAACTGCTTAAATGTATCGTTTAGATAGAAACAAATGCTCCAGGGGCGCTGCAATCATTTTCTAAAAGACTGCCACTTTCTTATTTTAAGAAAGTTTTCTTAAGCTATCCTTAAACTAGAAAAGTGGTGCTGCAGTCTAGGAAAGGCTATTTTTATAAAGGGAAAAGTGTGACGCAGCATTTAACGGCACCTCAGGGGTGTCGTAATTTAACTCCTCTTATTGATGTGCAAAAGCTGTGGTCTTGTGAGCAGAATCCCCTCACAGTACCAGCCCTGCACTTCTCATGGTTACTGCTGCCGTTGTCAAGCAGTAAACCAGGCACATGCTTTGGTATTTATTTTTCTTAGACCCCTGTTCCATAGTCTGCATTTTTACCCTCTATCTTGCACTAACATTTTATTTATAGTAGCAGAGTAGATGTGCAATACTCTTTATGCCAACAACTGGACCCGATAGAAAGCATTTGCAACATATCACCGGAACATTGATCGGGAATAAAAGGGCCCGCGATTGTCGAGGAAAAATTAGGTTTCATTTCACAGGTAAGCACAGTAGCCTGTAAGACTCCTTTAAAACTGCACAATGTTACGACTATAACCCCAACTCTGAATATATCTGACAAAATGGAGGTTTTAGAAAGGTTTCCTACTAACTGCAGTTACCCCAGAATGGGGCAGAAACATGGCTCTGGCCCTCAACCTGAGAGACTATATCACCCGTGCCTTTAAATCCTGATACTGGCTACTAAGGGAGCAGCGAATTTACTTTGAAGTGTTATGTACTGTCCATTGTGCATTTTTGGGGACAGGTCAAATATACCTCAATGGACTGTTCCATAAGTATCAACATGAGGCCCATAACAGCAAATTATGGGCCCCCTCACACAAAAGGCTACATCACAGAAGAATGAACACAGCGGCAACCAACTGAGGAACACTCTTCCACCTACACTAAAGACACCTAAACATGACCCAAAATTCAGACTCCTGAAAACCAAACTCTGGAAGTGTGCATTTAACTTGTAAGCTATTGAATGAACTCCACTGGTTAATTGAAAAAGGCTATGTCTTACCATACTTTTACATATAGCCAAAAAGTGTTATATTTGCACTGTTACTTGTTATAGTGTTGCCCTGTTTACCATTATTATGTCTTTATTTTTTAAAACCCTTTTACCTCTTTTCCTCTTTTCCTTACTTCGACTCTTTTGCTTCAACCCGTGGCCCCTTCAAGCTGCTTGCGCGCACAAGAAACATTCCGAACACCCAATAAAAAAATAAGAATAAATTACTTCTGGCCACTGCGGGATCTGATTTTAGGAGCTTGCTGTGCTAGAAGATCCATACATTTTATATGTTGATTGCAATCTCCTGCTTCAGGACGTAGTGGATAAAAGGTTTTCTAGGAATAATCCTATCTCCCTGGGATTCCACATTTAATGTGGAACACGATGAGCGATATGGGGAAAGCAACATCCAAATGCCAGATTGCTAACACCTTTCGCACCAAGGCACAAGAGATGCTCACAAATCCGTAATTGGTCAGCAAGCAGTTGCTTGAGAACCAGACGTGTGTAATTTCCGATCAAATCTGATCATCCTTTGGATCATGCTCTCATTAAGCTAAAGGTTGTATCTACTACAGAGATATTGCACAGGGTTTGAAATTGAGATTCATTGAGCAAGAGCTAAAACCAGCTCCTCAGTGTTGGGCATCACCCTGTAGGGAGGAGCTAGCCCAGGGGAACCAGGAGCTATCAGAGATGCCCCTTTAACTTTCTGTCAATTTTGTATGAACCATTGTGTTGAAGTGTATATTAGATGTGTTCTAATTCTTCTTTATTAACATTCTCAAATACTGAAGGTTATTGTCACAATTACATGTTTGGGAGGCACCAGTTGGCCCTAGGAGCCAAAAGTAGCTTCTGGTTTCAAGCTAACCAGGCTCTACTATGCTAGAAGCAGGAGCTAAATAGCTCCCAGCTCCCCTCAATTTTGAACTCTATTGCATTACACATTTCAAGTGTTGTACAATGAATACGATCTTGTTAGTTGGTCCTGACTTTCAGAGCAACCTAGAATTACAAATGAAAGATTTTATGGCCCTAAATCAAGCATCAAACTCCTCAATAGTTATCTGGGCAACTTTGAGATGAAAGGCAGGCAGGATTTCTTCATAGCCCTGGCACATTAAAGCAGACAAGTGCTTTGATAATCTCCAGAACAATATGCATTTGGATAGCCCAGGTGGAACTCAAGAAAGAATATTGCAGATTGAAAGTTGTATTACCAACCTACGGTATACATAACAATAGGAGTTTATCAGTATAATGAGCATTGTGATATAGCATTCAGGTGCAAAGATTGGGCGCTTCAATGCTGGTAGTTAAATATTTCCTGCTTGTAGTCTAGAAGAACCCGGTTCACTTGACGCAAACAGCTACCAGGAGCTACCACAAGTGCCACACCAACACACCTATATGTACATCATTATTATCTGATATCACTCATAAAAACAGACTCTAAAATATTTGCCAATATGTTTGACAGGCTCATGGCCCCATTTATACCAGAACTGGTAGGGGAAGAGCAGCCTTGGTTTGTTTCAAGGAGTAATATGCACGGTCATGCAAAAGTTATCTTCTCCATTGATATCTCCACCAAGCATGACCTTCCATTATCATTACTAAAAATAGACGAAGGTAGGGCTTTTTATTGTCTTCAGTGGCTGTAATGGCGAGGATGAAATTTGATTGATACAGGCTTCATAATCCTTTCCCTCAACTTCATTTATAATAAACAATCATGCCACATCCAATATACCTACCAGTCAACGTGCATATCAGCATTTTACTTTGAGCCTTTTTGTCATCTATGCTGCTGGTGACAAAGTCACATGCATTGGCACGGGTAGTATAGCTCAGGGCAACGCAAGACGACTCATGGCAACACAGGTTTGAATCCCGGGTCCATGCTTAGAAACCTCTTAGTTATTAAGCGTGTTATAAAAAGACATTAATTAATGAACTTGGTACGAGGATGGGACTGCGGATAGCTTGCGATTCAGGGACCATTACCTGCTATGAGAAGTAGACTAAGCGGGCGGTAAATGGTTGATTGTCCATGGCACACATCCTATTGTGCTCAAATAACCTTATTGCCCCAGGGTCAACACCGCCAATCTCTAAGAACATCCCGACTCCTAAAGGCACAGTGCCTGTTACACATGTTGTGAGACATGATAGACTGTGCTAAGTTGCCTGCAGAAAGTGTCACTTATAACCAATAATCAACTGGCTGGTTTTGAAGGATACTGTGAATGTTCTACTTCATTTCCCACCTGGGCATCTGTTGCGGATGCCTATAAGCCAGGCCATGTAAACGTGACACTATGGTTTGAGCAGAAATAGTATTCACTAGCCACCCTCCAGCTGCCTCTATTGCTGCTCACACTGAGGAAGTTCACAGAAGCTGGTGTTGCATGAGTACGCAAGTCATTCCCCACCGCATGGAAAGAGAAGCTCAAGCCTCAGCAAAGTGGTGAAGGATGCCAGCAGGATGAGTCGAAGGAAGCAGCTCCCTGAGATAAAGCCCTGGGCATCCTAACTGTGTTACAGCCCACACAGCAATCCAGCACACCTGGGGTGTCATAGTTCTCAAGCATGCTTCCCAATCCCACATCTTGCTCACAAGGAAACCCCCGCTGAAGTCAGTTACACAATTTGATGTCAGCGGTTAGACTTGCTGCATATTAAAGGGCAAAAAGGGGTTGGGAGAGATGTGGGTTTTAGGATTTGAAGTTGTGAGGAGTGGGGTAGTGTATGGCAGTGGATGGAGGCAGAGAGGCAGTGGCGGAGAGTGAGTAGAGCAGGAAGGAGATTGCAGAGAGGCAGAAGAGTGGGATGGAGCGTGGGAGGTGGAGAGAACATCTGAGAGCAGGGAGGTAGAGAAGAATGAAAGGAGATTGAAGGAATAGGAGTGGGCAATATCTGTGTAAGAAGGAGGAATGGATGTGTAGGAGGTACAGAGGAGCTTAAAGGGGGAGGTATCATGTCCATCAAAGAGAAAGCGAGAAGGAGATCACTTGGTCTTGACATTCTTCAATAGTAGCACAAGTTAGAAGTAGGCAGGAGTTCTTTAGAGTTAACTTGGTTGGGTGGCAACCCGCAAAGCCTAATACATTGAAGCATTCAGTTGAGCTAATTCTATGCTTTGCGGCAACAGCAGGGATGTGAATTCGGGCCTGCCGCCTCTACTCCTCTTTTGCATTTTGTCCTTGTGACCCCTGTTTCGGCAATTGCAGTGGCAGGGGAGGAACAGAAGGCAGACAGGGCAGTCACGTGTTCAGTGATCTGCCTCTGAAGCACGAGGCCCTGCATGAAGACATTTACCAGCTCAGCTTTCACTCCTGAATCCTAATGCTGAACACCAGTTTTCACCCCTCTAAAGTGCAAGCAATGCATTAAGCGCATCATGCCTCGTGTCCCGGGGCTTCCTCCCTATTAGTTCTGGCCTGCTCTGTTCACTTCCTGAACATCTGCTAAATATATTTGGAGTCCATTAAGAAAATGAGGCAGCATGTCGATTGTTGGATTTAAATGTTTTACTAGAAGTACATTTTTTGTGATTTGTATGAACGTATAAAATGTTAGACTGTTGATGTACTTCCTCGTGTGTAATTTGCAATGAACACCAAATCTGCACATTTGTAAATATGGAAAAAGCAGAACCTTTAAGGCTGTGAAGTTTTATCATAGCAATGTAAATGAACGGCTGGGCTGTTTGTGTACCTGTTGATTTTGAGATTGGGGTGAACATTTTAATTGTCTTGACAGCAGCATCCTCAACAGATGTTTCAGGTAGGTATGAGCAGTCCACACACCCCTTTATTTGCTTTTTCTTTGCTTTTTCTTTGCGTCCAGCTCTTGTAGGTCTGCATTTACGATGGAAAAGCTCAAATGTGCAGAAGGCAAAGAAAATACAAGAATTGGATGACCTATTCACACCTGCTACTGTACAACTTGAAATCTCTACATGTATCCCTGGATGTATACTAATTGACCTTTTTCAAAATTCATCACGGGAGAATTGACGTTCTGCACAATTGATCGTGAAATGAAGCTCAATTAGGACACAATATGCGGGGGGGAAACCCCCTGAAATCCCCCACTCAATCCAAAACTCCCTGTAACCCATACCCAATCCCATTATATTATTTATTACCCCAAACCTACCCCACACAAATGCATACAAAGTAAAATAAAGATAAAGGTCAATTAGGACCAATATTATTAGGTCAATTAGGACAAAAGGTCAATTGTAAAATGTGAATTTGGGAAATACCGTGCAGATAACTCTGTTTTCCTTTAACGCTGCAGAATATTGAGAGAAAGATCTACCATGGGAATTCCCAGAAAGACAAATATAGAAATGAATTAGTCCATGAGAACATCAGAAAAGAAAAATACAGAGCATAGAGCATGCACCTCATGGGCAGGTAGAGCAGCAAATCGTTCCTTGCCCTTAGAATGCTGAACACTGGAAAAGGAGACATCAAGGGAAGAGAAAACAGTCATGAAATTGTTAACAAGTGTTCCAGAGTAAAGGACCAACTGTCTTAGAACTTTTAAAAGAAATGGAAAATTCCATTGAGGACTAAACACATGGATGAGGACTAAACACACGGAGTAAGCAGATGTGCTTTCATCTGCTCCCTTGATAAATGGGGAGACTCATCTGGGAAGAGGTATCATCTTACTCAAAGTTGTGCTGCAGTTGCTCTGGCAGATATTTGTCAAATGTCCTACCTTTAGAGATGGTGATACATGGAAGAAGGGACCTATGTACAATTCCTATGCACCATTACATATACCAGAAGGAATGACTAAGTTTGGGGCGCTTTCTTGAAGAAACCAAGAGGAAGGTGAACACCTTGCAGGATGATGAGAATATCATCTGCCTGAAAAGGACCCTGAATAAGGGGGCTAGAAATACCCACTATTTTCAAGAGTGCTTCAATGAAGGAAGCAAAGGTTGTGGAGAGTCCTCAGTGAAGTCTGATAGCATCCAAGATTGGCGAAAAGCCATAGTGCCTGAGAAAGACCAGGTAGAGACCTAAGAGAAGTCTGAGAGAACCATGGGTCATGGAGAGACCTATGGGGCGATCCCCTGGCATGAAGGAAAGATAAGTTTGGGGCGCTTCCTTGAAGAAACCAAGAGGAAGGTGAACCCCTGGCAGGATGGTGAGAATATCAATTGCCTGAAAAAGACCCTGAATGAGAGGTATTGGGGGGGAGAAATACCCGCTATTGTCAATAGTGTTTCAGTGAGGGGAGCAAAGGTTGTGTAGTGTTAAGTGAAGTCTGATAGACTCCAATGTCGTGGAGCAACCATAGTGCCTGAGAAAAGTCCTAGGGAGACCTAAGAGAAGTCTGAGAGAACCAGAGGTCATAGAGAGACCTATAGGTAAACCTGAGAGCATATGGTCAAGTAGAGATCTAACTGAAGTCTGAGAGAATCAGGGGGCGTGGAGGAACCTAAGAATATTTATAGATTTATGTGCTAAGTGAGCTAAGTGGTTGTGGATAGACATCTTAGAAGCCATAGAGAATCAAAGTTTGCAGAGAGACCTGAAGACTGAACTAGAGGCCGTATCTGAGTCTGAGAGAACCAGCGGTCATGGCACAACCTAAGAAGATTGATGTACTAAGAGGACCTGAGGGTGTGGAAGACCTGCAAGCGTTAACCAAAGCTGAGAATGTGGCATTCTGAAAGTGGACACATAACTGAGCCTAAGAGAAAGGCATTCCAACCAGAGGTTGGGAAAGGAACATGTTAAACAATGAGGCATTTGAGAGGCATATCTCCCGGAGAGGACGCATTTGAGGTGTTATGAGGAATATAGAGACTTTTGAAAAAGAACGCAGGTGTGCGTAAGCCTGGGAGAGATTGTATATGAAACTATCCGATGTTTGTGTTATAACCAGAACAGTGATGGATGCTGAAGCATAGGTTTATGTAGCTTAGAGGTAACGCGGAGGCAGAAGGACGTATTAAGCATAGGTTTTGGCTTTATTGTGTGCAATCACATTTGAACTTTTGTTGTTAAAATAGGGCATCCCTGAAAGGGTAGAGACGCATGAAAGTAGGTTTAAGAATCTCATGTTAAATGTTTTCATTACCCTGAGTTGCAGGGAGCATCTGAAGAATCATATTTTAAGTTGTCATGTCCATCACACTCGTTTATTAAGTATTTACTTATTAGGGCTAGAATATTTTCCTATTACCTAATGACCGTTAACCATCGCAAAACATTTTATTGTGACTCTTAATGAAGACCTTATGAAAAGTCAGCAAATGTACAATGGTTTTCATTTTCAGTGTCTCCACAATGAAAATATCTGCAGAGTGGACGGAAATGGTAATGACAGGGAAATGTTGTTGGTGGAATAGGGAGAGAAAAAAGAGAGGCTCAGAGAAAGCAGGGTCGAGGAGGAGGAGTGAGATAGATTTGTGAGGGAGGTTGGCATGGCAAGAAGGAGCGATGACAAAGAAGAACAGGAAAGGCATCTTATGATGAGAGAACAGGAAGGGTCAGAGAGGAGGTGGAGGTGGGGGCAGAGGTTCCCAGGAGAGAACACGCATTCGCCAGAGGAGATATAACAAAGGCTGGAGGGAGCAGGTGGTTGAACCAGGGAGGCTATTGGTGCTAGAGAGTTTAGTTTGAGAGACATGTTCATCTGGGACTAGAATGTGGTAGTGTTCCTTCACAAAGACACAGAGAGAAAGGTGGAGAGGGACTAGCCAGGAGGAATAGCTCTGTATCTGGTGGGATTGGCACGCCCACCATTGTAGCAAAGAAACACTAGCCATCAAGGACACAAGTCTGATGGCTCAGTAAGAGCTCTATTCTGAAGGACTCTTGAGGAGAGCTGCAGAAAACCACCCAGGAGCTCTGCTACATGTGGCAGATGAGGACTAAACTGGCCTGGAATTGACCAAGGAGGATGTTCATGACCCAGGAGGGCTAACAATCCCATGCAAAATTTGCAAGTGTTATCATGAACCATGAGTCGCAGGAACCATGACCCCAAGAACTGTGAGTGGATTTTCATTGTTACTAGCACCATGAGTACGTTGGTCGGAGGGGCCCAGCTTGTCCATGAACTGTGAGACAGTAGAACTCTTTTGGGACTAAGGACCCCAGTCCTGTTAGAGGCCTTGTCACGGAATGTTTGAACACTTTGGCACGTATTTGTACATTTGGTTGTCTTGCTCCCAGCCTTTGTACTGTAGGTTTTGTATGAAATAGAAGTAGTTTTGATAATCCTTATCTAGAGCCTAAAGTCTTCTGTTTTCCCTCTGCCCATGTCACTAATCATTGGATTGCCAAAATGACACTGATATTACGATTTTGAGAAAGCTTTGGCAAGACTATCTATGTGACCCTGTCTGGCCAAAGTAAGCTTATTGCTATATGACAACCATTGATTTAATTCTTAAAATAATATAGTTTTGGTGGTAGATTTTGTAATGATTGTTGTAGATCGTGACATCTACTAAGAATAAGCTATTTTGAAAATAAAAATGTTGGGGATAAACAGTATTTCAAGAGCAGCACTTACGAATGAAAACTGACCATTTGGTAAAACATTGCCATAAATAAAGATAACTCGCTGAAAGCAGGCTCATCATTTTTTGGTACACTGAGTGTAGTGGACTTAGGAGAAAAAAAACAAAAATTATAAAAAATGAAGGATGACAATTTTTAACTGTTTGCATTTTTGGGAGAACAATCATTGAAAGGTGTAGAGGGTTGGGTTAATCAAAAAGTTGAGCTTCCTCTTGGAATTAAATGTGTGGCCACCATTTCTAATTGCGTGCGCTCATGCAAGGTGAAATGTTCAATAAGAATGCACCCACATACAGGGACAGTGTCCTTGTGGTTTCTCAATTATGTTTTTAAGTGTTACTTTGTTCTTGTCATTTCCTTGTTTTATTGTTTTAAAAAAGTACTTTTCATATATATATTGGGTGTGCTATCTACTCTGGGGACATACTGTATACAAAATAGGAGTTTAAAGTTTACAGTTATATATTTCTGTCACTCCCCTTAGTTATTGAGCTTCATGGTGGAACAATTTGCAAGAGGTGTAACAACAGCATTTCTATTTTTTCAATTCTAAGGCCACTTCTTAGGGCCCTTTGAATTTGTGTATTTTTTTCCTATTTTTGTTTTTGGTTCACTGACCTATTTTTGGGAGTCAGAGGGACTTCTTGTGAAGACCCTCTGCCATAGCAAACCTTTTTAGCTTATTTTGAATGTATGATGTAGGTTACCCATAATCAGCGGTCATGCCATTTGTGTCCTAGCATGATTATATCAGTGTACATTAGTTTAGCCAATAGGCTGGTAGCTGCTGTTCCTCAATTTTGGCTTCACCAAGGCTGCAAGGCATTTTACCGCTTTGGTAGTCGATTGTTCCTTTTAGGTAGCCATTGGGGTACTGAAGTATTTCCTTTTTTCTGGGCAAGCATGAGATAGGAACCCAGTGATGCAGCCTCCATATTGGTTTTTACTGGTTTGTCCATTCGAGATCCCTGGGCTGTCCATATCACATCATGTGGGGTGACTGGCAGATTCAAGGGTCAACCAGCTAGTCTCCCCTCCAATCTTTTGTCCCTAATACCCTAATGTGATTGGTGGCTGACTTTGGCCAGCACCTGCAATTGGTGGTACTTCAGGGGAAACCCTGTCTCTTAGCTCAGTTGCTAATGGCATTTTCAAAGACCAGTTTTAGTTTCTGTCTGGAGGATTTTCCAGCATTTCCAGTCGTTGCCACAATTGTTGGACCACGGTCTGCTACTGGACATCCATTTTGAGCTTCCTCTGCCTTCCTGCTGACCCCAATTGTGTAATGGGTTAGGCCTTCCATCCTGGGACTGTCTCTATGCCATTCTGCAGCCGTCTTTCTGTTTTACTGCTGAGGTCATCCTGCTTAAGTGCTGGGGGCTGCCACTGCCTGGAAAGGTGTTGCGACTCTAACACCCCACCATATCTCTTCTTCTAGACGTCCTAGTTCCCCACCACCCTTGTCTTCTTTGTCAGACCTTCTTCTGGTGCTGGGCACCCTCTCCTTGTGCTCTGAGCCATCAGAACCTGCTTTGATTTTCCGGGTTTCCACAGCCATTTTAGAGTCTTCCTCACCTTTGCTTTTGCTTCTGGCTTGAGGGACTTGCTCAAGCAAATGTTCCTTATTCTAATTTTCAGTCGTTAGAGGTTCTTGTTGGACCAGGGCACCTTTCCCTGGGAAGTTGCATCCTGTAGACTGAGCCCTGGAAGCCAGCCCTGCACTTTGTCTCCTAGGAACCACCAATATGGAAGCATCATGAGTAGTTACTGCTGGGTCCTGAGGTGGTGGGTTATTCTGGTCTTAGGTGTTTTGACCTGGTAATTGTTTTTTCCTGGTTAATTAGTATGACATTGTGGTATATTTATTTTGGCCTTGTAATGGCCAAGCGACCTTCTGGTAAACATTTCTAATATTGGATTAATAAATGTATGGAACAGGAACGTGAGATAGGGGTAGCCCATTCCAAATATGGTTAGATGGGTGAGTACAGAGTGAGTGATGTGAAGGCATCATGAAGCAAGACACAGATAACAGATTCAAATTTGTACTCAAAGTAGATTTATTTAACTCAAAAGCCAGGGTGGAGTACGGCCTAACTTGCCGTATGCTAAAATGGGATTTCCCTACCTAAATAAAAGTAAGGATAGTCTGTGTCAGGATGCCCAACTTAAGTCTCTGTCTGTGTCGAAAACCTTTACTTGCCCTCACAACTACTACTTCCATCAAAACCTAGCCACTGGCTACATCTGACAGTGATGCTTAATTGATTTCTCAGTGTCCTGTGCTCCAGGAACTGCCCCATGGCTGCTTTAGCCACTATGTACTTTATTATCCTTGTTGGTAATTTTATGGCTCTTGCCAACACAACTCTGTCTCTTGCCAAAACAAGTCTCCTTCACTCTCAGTTTGTCATGCTTGGGCCCCTTTGGACTTTGGGCCACTGTTAGGTTTCCAGCTTCATACCTCCTTAGTAATCTCTTGAATTTGCTTTCGCTCCCATAGTGAGCATTCAACTGACTTTGTGAGTCATTCATAAGTATTTTCAGTACTTTTTCCTCAATACGTTATTCACAATTGCTTTCAACACTTTTTCACTCTGTGCGGTATTCACAAGTGCCTTCAATCGGTTGCACTTGTCGCTATTTCAATAGTACTTGTTCAGGCATTCAATTGTACTTTTATTCACTTTGCCGTTCACTCGGCTGCTGCAAAGGACTTCGCTAAACATTACCGGAGTGCCCCGGTCAGAGTGTACATACGCTCTACAATCACCGGTCTCGTACGGCAGCACTCTTCCTCCTGGCGTCCTTTGCAACAGGCTTCTGCTGCTTCGCGGCTTTTCCCGACTCTGCCTTCCTCTCGGGGTCTGCACCGTGCGTATTGACCACTTTTCTGGCCTCTCTTGGCGGCGGGAGCATTCACAGGGAGTTTCACTGCTTCTCCCCAGAAGACTCGCTTCAGTGGATGGCAGGACTGCCAGACCCTCGCGCAGCCTACCACGGCTACGGCGTCCATTTCTCCTGCGCAGCACTGCTCCAGCCCATGGGTCTGCAGCATCCTTTCCTCCAGCCCGTTCATCCTCCCTCAGAACAGTAGGCATTTTTATATCCATCAGGTGTGTTAAGTGACTCCATTATACAGACATGCCAGGTTGTTCATCTGTTATGACTCCACAGTCCTCTTCCTCATCTCAGTACTAGAGTGGTGTTTGGAATTATCTGCTTTTACAAAAGAAACCTTTTCACCTCGGATTGGTCTCTGATATATGTGTATGTTCATGAAATTAGGATGTGTCCCCCTAGTTGGTCTCTTCATCATTCTAGTACTAAGATGGTTTTTCTAGGGAACAGATTGAAAGGAGGAGAAGGAAGGGGGTTGACAATATCCCACAAAAGCTTTTAGAGTGTTCATTATGAAAGAGAAAGGGGGGATACTGTGTCTCACCTAAGGACATCCTCCTCTCATTCTTCAAGTTCCCTCCACCCTGGTGATCCTCCCTCGCATATCCACCCCCAGGGTCGGGATCCAAAAGCGATGGCCTTTCCCTGGCCACCTGAGAGGAGGATTCTGTGGGAAAAAGAAGTGAGGATCCCTCATGGTGCCCAATGCCTGCCTTTCAGGACCACTCGGTGCTGCCTCCGGTCTGTAAATCCCCTTCTCTCTAAGAATCACACAGTAAGTGGAGTCTCAGCATGGGTGGAGCAGTCAGGGGTCAAGATTTAAAAGAGGGGTGCTAAAAGGAGAGAAATCATGGGCACGGTCAGTCAGTGAAGGTAACTAACCTATCCTAAGGTACCCCTGCTATTTTCTATTTACCAAGTACAGCAGTGCCAAATGCAAGTGCATACAGGTCAAGGACTATATAACTCGAAAATAGACTTATGCGATTTCCACTTGAAGAAACCTTCCACTTGAAACAGTTATCTACATCAAAGCATGTATTAGAATCAAAGAGGTCAGACAGTGGGTGGCTTACGCTACCTGGTTTGAGGGAGGATCGAAGAGGCAACATGCATCTAAAATAAGGTGATTCAAGGATTTAAATGAAAAATTGCAGATCTTAATTAAACATATAAGAAATCGTGTGGTGATAGAAAATGGTCCGACTTCCCCACTTATTTGTCCACAAATTATAGAGGAGAAGCAGGACGAAGAATCAGCTGACGATTTAATAGATTATTTTATCAATGTAGGTGCCCATTTATATCAGTTGCATCTGCTTCAGATCTATCAGATCATACTCTGTGGGATGAGCTGCTACACTGCAAGTGATGCAAAATATTTTCCAAAAGGCAGGGACAGGTGATGCCTAACTCTTACTGCAGCTCGATCTATCAGCAGCACTTGATACAGTCAGTCACAAGGTTCTTTGTTCCACTACTAAGGCCTGGTTGGGTGTTGGGGGTCAGGTTCTAAGGTGGATTTTCTCCTGTAAAACTACGTGTTTCATTTGATATCCCACAAATCTCCATTCTTACATCACTCCTGCTAAATCTGTATCCAGATGCACTTGGACACCATCTCTCAAAACATGGGCTTGGAATTCACAAATATACTGACAATACTCATGTTTGTATGCAAGTATTGTTGGTTGAGAACATCACAAGATTAAAGTCGTCTTTATCAGAAACTGAGTTTTGGGAAGGCAGCAACTGACATGAAATGTAGATCTGCCAAAACCGAATTTAGTTTGTTGGATGCTATTAACAAGAAACAATTGGTCTCCCCTTGGATTTCATTGTTAACCAAAGATGGTGCTTTGACAACTTTTGCTTCTTTTGCTATCCCTTAGCTTCAGGTAAACAAGAAGCTCTCACCGAAGGAACGTGTGCTAAAAAGGCCCACAATTTCAACTTTCCGCTTTCCCTACTTAAGAAAATAAAATGTCCTCAGACCTCTTCAGAGAATTAATCCAATCATTGTTGTTCTCCCACATTGATGGAGGGAATGCCATTTGTATGGGTGCTTCTAAATGTGGCTTATATTCTCTTAGATAAACACTTCACTCTGCTGCTCGACTGGTCCCAGGGTCAAGGAAATATGCTCATATTTCCTCTATCCTAGCCAACTTGCATTGGCTACCTATAGATGCCTGTTTTCATTTTAAGATGTGCTGTATTGTCTACAAAGGAATTGCTTTACTGGACTGCCCCCTTACTTAGCAATCAAATTGCAGAATGCCAGTGAGACCAGGGTCATAAGGAGCAGAGCAAGTACATACGTTTCTATTTCCCTAACACTTGTAAATCACGGTAGGGCACCACCCGGTTCATGTGCAGGTAGGAGTACATCCTCCAGACATTCCATGTCAGTGCCTTAACCTTTCCTGAAGAGCATGTTGCAAGCACCACCTCCAGTGCAGACATATAGGGGTACACCCCCCACTCCACCCCATCAGCAGTCATCCACAACTCAGCAAGTCCCCCTCCAAGCAGTGCCCACCCCAACATAAAGCCTCCTCCCCCATCACCTCCATTCCAGTCCCCATCCCCATCGTGGAATTCCGGATGCCAAAAATAGAACTCAGCAGCAGAAAACAACCATATATAAACAAGATGGAAGCACCCCAAACAGTGAGGCCAAAACTGCACCCAATTGCAGCAAGCTGCCAGGCATGCCCATTCCCTCCAGACGAAACATCGCCACAGGGGCTTCGGACAAAGGGTATCAGCATAAGCCAAAAACCAACAATTTCTAACAGTGCGGGGTGTCAGAAGTTCCACGCGACAGGTTGAATCGCAGCCCTCCTGCTACAATGCATCCCCCCTTTCAACAGTATGTGTGTGTGCGATAATGTCACACTGCAGGCTGTCAAATTCCATCAATTCCGACTGCACAAGACTCAGGAATTCTTCCTGCGGCTACTCGGGTCATCATTCAGGGCCTCTTTTCTCATACCATTTTGGCCGATCCATGTATTGGCAGCATCCAGTGACTCAAAAGAAAAACACCTTGGGGGTCATTCCGAGTAGGGCGGTAAGGGTTAACGGTCACCGGTAATGAGACCGGTGCCGTTAAACCCTTACCGCCCTATTCCGAGTTCCCTTTGCGGGTTGGTACTTAACACCTGCTTTTTGCAGGCGTTAAAAAACCAACCCGCAAAGGGACCTAGGAGCTAATTACGGCACGGTAATTTACGGTGCCGTAATTAGCGCCTTCCCCATTCCCATTGAGCCCTATGGGCCAAAAATGGGAATGGGGAAGGGCCCATGGTGAATGGGGAATTACCGCCCCCGCCAACCTTGGAATGGGGCGGTAATTACGCCATTCACCATGGCGGAGTTGGAAAAATACTGGTGTCAACCAAGCCGCTAATAGCGCCTTGGTTAACGCCAGGGTCGGAATGAGGCCCCTTCTCTTTGTAAAGCACTTTTAGTTTGGCCGGGTACACCAGCAAGTATTTTAGGCCCAAGGTGCGGAGCCTCGCCTCGAAAATTGCAGGATCACTTTGTGCAGAAGGAGCCAAGTACCCCCACCAAAATTTCCGCCCCCATGTTGCCTATATGTTGGGAGTCAGAAATTGAGACACATGCAATACGGTGTCAGGTAATATTATTCCCACCAACAATATCGCCATATATATGGTCGTGGGGTAAGGCCATAGGCAATATTATTAGTGGGGCTAATTTATGGGGTTATTGGCACGGGGGTTGCGGAGGTGTCACCCGCAGGTTCCATGGCTTAATATCGCTGCAAAAATATGGCGATATTTTTCTATGGAAATATTTTTGCGGGGATATTAACACATGGAACCGTGCAGTACCAGTGAGGATGCCTATGCCACAAAGAATCCTGGAAACAAGGTATCCATTGAGAAACTCCTGTGTGAATTCATGAAGAAATAATGGTCTTTTGGACAAAGTCCCAGAAGAAGTGTGAAAATGAGTGAAAGAGAAGACTGGTGACATCATACGGAGTAGAACTGACACACCATGAAAGAAGCACAAGGTAAAAGAACAAAGACATTCTGTAAGATCTGAAGAGGAGGTGTCGAAGATGAGCAACATTTTGAGCTCGAGATGAAGATGCTCATGCTACAGAAACGCTGAAGAAAATGCTAAATCAGTTTACACTTGTAAAGACGCAGTAACGCAAGTAGACAAAGTGATCTTAAGGCTGGCTATGTAGTGAATAGTTTGCGGCGATGCGCCAATGTATATACATAGGAATGTATAGAACCTGGATATTCCATGATGCACTTTAGCAGGGCCTGAAACCCAGTGATTGGAAAGAGTTTTCAGTGTGGCGTAGTTGGAAAATAACTGATGGCAGATGAGAAATTCAAAGTAGACTTGGCTGGCCCAGCACCAAGAAGTCGAGGCCACCGTGAACCTGGTTGTCCATCCAGTAGTTACATGAACATAAGAAAGAAACAAACTTCTGTTTGAGGTGGAATGGAAAAACACTGAAGGTGGCAAAATGTAATCAATTAATGGTATTAAATACAGAAAAGAGCTCTGAAACAGGGTCTCCAGTCACATGGTCAGATCAAAATAGACATTGGGTCGAGCCACACAGAAACCAAGAAGATACTCCCTTTTTATTCTCAGGCACAGAGAGCTTCTGCAAGGCCAAGTTCAAAGCCTTAATTGTCTGGCAGACTGCAAGAGTGATTGATGTTGGGCTAATTGGACGGGGAGGCATGACCACCCTCCCTGCACCTGGAGTGGTAGCCTGCGTGCTGCTTGTGTGTGGATTATTCCAGAAGGGTACAAGGGTGCTAAACCAATGGTAGAGGGCCACGTATCAAAGAGCCCTATAGGTTGTATAACCAATAAAGTGTTGAGTATTAGTGTGACACAGAAGATGACTTGCACTTGTGATGGGCTTAGTTGCCCACCTGACCGTAGAGACCCAATCACTTCCCCCATGAGTATGGAACGTACACTTAGATGTTCCCTGTAAGCCTATCCCATCCCCAAGTAGGTTTTTGTAGTTTGCCATGTAGTGTGACGTCACTGATGATGTGTTTGTGCCACAAAAGTTGTGTTTTTTATTACATGTGCTGAGAGAAATCGAGCAAATGTCCATTGATGTCCGTTGTAACTCCCTGTTTTAGGTACTTACAAATAAAACAACAACACGTTTTACCAACTTCCTGAGTCGGTTTGATTATTGATGTTTGAGTAAGTTCTGCATCCCCATCTATCTTTAAGTATTGCTACCTCGTCTTAAAGGGCCCTAGGTCTATGAGTTCAACTTCCCTATCTCTGAAGTTTTAATTTTTATTTATATGTACATTTATCCCCATTCATATTTGGATACAGAAGGACTGAAATCTGGCCCATCCCTCTCAACTTACCATGTCAACTTTCACACTGTCTATTCTGGACTCGGCCACTCCTGGCCACATGGCTTGGCCATCCCAGAATTACTATAACAGAGCTTTTTCTGTGGGAGAAATTAAATATACTCTCAGGAAATGAAAACAGCTATGCTTCAAGGATCTGCTCGGGCAAATCTCGAACACATTACAGAGCCAGACACTGATTTTAATGACATCCATGTATCTATCTTAAACTTCCCTAATGTAAATATTCCCTTCTCCTTCAGGCACATTACAATTTACTCTCTTAATTTCTGCAGTCGTAATCTGGATTGGCATGCACTCAAGCTATCACAAACACTCTCCTTTCTTTAACCTGCTGTGGTAGGCCAGAATCAGATGATGGACAAGGAGGCATGATTTTCACAAGTTTTATTCTCTCTAAGCTAGTGCTACCAATCCCTACTCTATACAGAAGAAAGTCAAAAACGGTGCGCACCCGTATGTCAAGATGGCTAAACAGAAATGCAGTCCTCTGTCCAGAATCCTATTCTAACCTAGTTTCTTTCCCTACTTCTCAAAAAGAAAATATAAAATTGAGGCCATTGCCCGAATAAAGGGTGGCTGCTGGCTTCTGACACCCACACATGTGTCTCTACCATAGGCCCTTGCCTGTATGAATGTTCCAAGTTTAGTTTAGTTTAGTTTAGTTTATTCACTTATATTTAGCGCCTAACCTAGGAGTATCTGGGCACTTTTATGTGAGTACACAGCGTGTTACCAAATTACAATACACAGTCTTACATAATTACAATATACAGCATGTTACATAATTACAATATATAATATTACAGTATTGCAAATTTACAGTGCAACCAGTATTCTGGGTACACGATATAGCGACAAATAGTGGCAATGAGAGATTGGAGAGTGCTTGTAGGCAGCTGACTTGGGTTACAGATCAGAGTCAAGACATGCCTAATAACACAGTGAGAGACAATGCTATACACTTATTTACAGTGCGCTATGTGGGTGAAGATGAGAACTTTGTTGACAACTTTGTTAGAGTGGATGCTGAGCGAAGAGCCAGGCTTTTACTTTGGCTCTAAAAGCCCAGAAGGAGGGTTCAGCTCTAATGGCTGGAGGCAGTGAGTTCCATCATTTGGCCGCTAACACAGGGAAGCTGGATCCTCCTGCTGTTTTCAGTTTGTGTTTCGGGATGTTGAGGCGGTTGAGATAGAAGGATCTAGTGGATCTGTCTGTCTGATACCATGAGAATTTGTTTCTGTTAGGTATTTTGGAGCTGTGTTAGAGAGGCATTTATGTGTGATGACTAGCGAACGTAGTCTGATTCTGTCATGCATGGCTAGCCAGAGTGTGTCCCGTCTGAAGGCTGAAATATGATTAGAGCTTGGGATATTCAATGCCGATCTAAGGGCGTTATTCTGTAGTACATGTAGTCTATTCAAGTTCCATGCAGAGGAGCCTAGGAATAGGGTGTTGCAATAATCAGCTTCGAGAGGATCAGTGCTCTAGCTAGCGTAATGCAACTGTTGGTCGATAAGTATGGTTTGCATGCATTTCTAAGTTTGTTAGTGCAGGCTGTGGTTGAGGCTGTGGTATTAACTTGTTTTTTGAGAAATAGAAAGGAATCTAAGTAAACCCCTAGTGTTTTGACCTCGCTAGCAACTTTGATGGTGTTCCCATCAAAGTTAAAGGCCTTGTAAAGTTTATCCAAATTGTTTAGACAAACTTGTGAGCCGATGATCAGCAGTTCAGTCTTATCGTCGTTTGGACAAAGGCTGTGGATGGCCATCCAGGCTTCAATGTCGCGGTAGATGTTGTTTATCATTTTGGAGTCTTTAACATAGCACACCCAGGTTATTAAGACAATCAAAGAAGAGCTTAGTAAAAATGTTATAGAGCGTCAGCGATACACATGATCCCTGCGGGACTCCACAGTGGATAGGTACTGGGGGTGTGGGCGCTGAAAGTGCAAAAACCCTAGTTCTATTTAAGATGAAGGATTGGATCCAACTGGCAGCATTCAGTGAGAAGGCTACAGCTGAGGTTAGATGTTTGGTAACAATCTGATGGTCGACAAGATTGAACGCTGCTGAGAGGTCTAATAGTAGGAGGATGGCCAGCTTGCCCTTGTCTTTGCTTTCATCCATCTGGATTTTTAGGTCTAGGAGAGCAGTTTCGGTGCCGTGTCTTGCTCTGAAACCGGACTGCCGAAGGCCTAGTAGATCATTATTTTCCAGGTGTTTTTGAATTTGGAGATAGGCAGCTTGATCTAATATTTTTACGAGAAATGGCACTGTTGTTAGGGGTCTGTAATTGGTCGGTATATTGGGTTCTAAGTTGGGCTTTTTGAGAAGCAGCATGACCCAGGCTTCTTTTAGATTATTGGGGACTAAGCAGCTTTTGAAGGAGGAGTTAATTAAGGCTGTTATGAATGGTGCTAGTTCTCTTGCTCCATCCTTGGTCTGAAAGAGCCTTCTGAATGTTTGCACTTCAAGCAGGTTTCTGTGGGATGTGCGAGTGACTCTGGTTCCCTTAGTATGGTAAAGTGTTCTTTTGTACTTGACTTGGTGTTCTGAATTCTATCGTTATAGATTTCTCTTTTGGTGCTGATGATAGCTGCTTTGTAGGTAGTAGCAGCCATGGAGTATTTCTCTTTGTTGAGGATTGAGGGAGTTTTTCTCCGGATAGTTTCAGAGGATCTTTTAGCATTGCGGAGCAGTTTTAGGTCAGCTGTAAACCATTTATTTACGTGGGCTGAAAGTTTAGCCTTTCTAAATTTTAGTTGTGCAATTTTGTTTAGTGCCCGTTCCGGGGGTCCTTGTCTGAATTGTATGGTATGCTGGCAATAGGCTGTAGTAGGGGCCATAAAGTTATTGAGAGTAATGCTGCACTTATTTTTTGGACACGGTTTGAGGAGCTATGGCTGCGCTGGAATTGAGGCAGGCCTTCTCCTCTACGGAGAAGGTGATGGAGTGGTGCTTAGACCAGGCACATGGTACGTTGTTGAGGATTGTGGTGGTGCAATTGAGGTCTGCCAACCAGTCCAGGGTTTCACCTTTAATGTGGGTAGGCTCATGAATCCAGAGTTTGAAACCTAATTGTGAAATGTTATTTTCACGGATAGTGGCATTCTCATCTTTAGGGTCGTGGAGGCCTAAATTCAAATCTCCCAGCAGGATGATTTGTGAGCTAGGTTTAGTGTTTTTTGTCAGGAGGAATAAAATGTCTTCCTCGAAGGAGGATATAGGGCGGGGAGCCGATAGATGAGATGGAGTAGTAAGATACGGGTGGCGGTTAGCGGGAGTTTAATTGAAAGGTGTTCACTGATGGGAGGGGAGTCCTTGTGAATTCTCTAAGGCAGAGTTGAGATTTGGCATTGAAAGCCATGCCACCACCTTTGCCAGTGACTCTGTCTGCTCTGATAATTGTATAGTTGTCCGGTAGGGCTAACGCTAGGGAAGGACCTGCAGCTGGGAATAACCAGGTTTCTGATATGGCCAGGAAGTCTAGTTGGTTGGTAGAGATGAAATCTGCAATGTCGAGAGCATGGGCCACCAGGGAACGAGCATTGATAAGAGCTCAGTTGATGGTTGGTGTGTCTGAAGATGGATCTTGTGGTAATAAGCTAGAGGCTGTGAGTGAGGGTATGTTATGGATGGGGAAGGGGGGCACAGTGATGCGGTTAGTGATCTGTGCAATGGCAGACCTGATGCCATGCTGATGAATCACAGGGCTGGTTTTTATCTTCTTGTGTAAGAAGCGAGATCCTAGTCTTGCATTCCTCATAGTGAGAGAGTAAGGGACAAGTGGCCTCGGAGGGGAGGCAAAGAGATGGATCCATTCAGCTGGGGTGAGTGGGCAGGAGGCACTGGGAGAGGAGGGCATGTTAGAACCAGCAGGTGGTAAGTCGGGCTGGATGGGAGGTAGGAACTTTGTTGGTGTTATGGTGTGGAATAGGGGTAGAAGAGTAGGCATGGTGAGCGTTACTCTACGTAGAGTGGCCATTTGGTCAAGGGTAAGAAGTACGGAACTTGTGGTTCGTATAATGCTACACAGGTCTGATATAATATATAATCAACTGGAGGCAGTCTTGTAGGAGAGTGTAGCTCAATGCTAGGCCAAATAGTCAACACAATAGGCTAAGGAATGAGATGCTCCACACTCTTGAGCTTCTCTGTATTTTCCCATCTCCAGGGCTTTTCTCACTCTTTATCGCCACTCTGGGGATTATTGATGATCTCCCCACTCTGGGGCTTGTCTCATTTTCTCTCCACACTCTGGGGTGTCTCAGGTCTCTCCCCGTTCCGGGGCTTTTCTCACTCGCTCCCTACTGTGGGGCTTTGCGGTGTCCCCTCCTCTCTGAAGATTTTCTTAAATTTCTCCTGGGCTTTTCTCACTCTTTATCGCCACTCTGGGGATTCTTGGTGATCTCCCCACTCTGGGGCTTGTCTGACTTTCCCTCCACACTCTGGGGTGTCTCAGGTCTCTCCCCGCTCCAGGGCTTTTCCCACTCCCACACCCCTCTATGGGGCTTCCTGGAGTTCTCCCCTCTCCTGGGCTTTTCTCACTATTTCTCCCCACTCTGGGGTGTCCCGGGTCTTGCCCCGCTCCAGGGCTTTTCTCTGTCTTTCTTGCCACTTACAGATCCGTCGGAGCTCCCACGTACCTCTTTGTGATGGGCAGTGATGCTTGAGGCTGGTGCGGTCTGTGCGGTACTCCGCTCTCCCCTGTGCCATTTAGACGACTCATCTGCTCTGGTCCAAGTCGCCTACTGACTTTTTTGCCCAGTGTATTTGTGTCCAGACCAGTGGGTGGTTTCTCTGCGGTGCCTTTCCTTTGCCCGCCAATACAACTCTTGCTTGTTTTGTGCCGCAGGCTGCCTCCGGTCCCGCATCTGCGAGGCACCGCTGCACAAGCCAGGCACGCACCATGGCCTGCGACATTTCATCTGGCGTTCACTCTCTCCTGCTGGCCACAGCCCCTCTGTGCTCTTCGGCCTTTCTGAACTCTGCAGGCTTTGCAGATTCTCTGATTTGATTGGTTCCTTCACTGACGTGCCTTCAGGAGGCTGTTCTTTCTGCTTTTGTGTGTTTTCCCTTAAGGATTAAGTATAATGTGGATCAGAAGCTATGCCAGACGTTAGAGGGGTCATAGAGTGTCTTAAATATGTCCCTATAGGGGTTTCTTGTCCCCAAAGGGGGAGTCACCTCCAGGGGATCCCACTTTCCCTGTCCCCTAGGGGGTGTTAGCCGTAGCAGGCTCACCTCCCTAGTGCAAAGAGGGTGGGTCCCCCTTGGGAAAAGGTAACAAATTCCTTAGACTCATCACACTGTTTGACCTCCATTTGACCCCCTGTTTGTTTTGTGTGTATCTTCTTTTCCCCTCTGCTTCACGCCTTCCCTTAGCTACGGTATGGGCATAATACACAGAGCTCCAGACAAGCCTGAGCATTTTGAGACTACTACAGTAGTGATATGGCAAGTATAAAATATTTCTAACATATCATAACCTACATCATATATTAATGTAGAGTAGCATAGGCAAGCAATCGGCCACCATTTAATTATATATATTGTGCATTTGTAAGGTGCTTATACATCAAATAAACTGTGTTTCAAAGCACCCACAGGGCAGCGGGCAGAGAACATGGGAACGAAAGTCAAATATAATACCAATGAAGAGAAAGAAACAGGCTCTCCTACTAGGCCTTTTGAGCATTCAGAACGTGCAATTGCATAGAGAGAAATGAGACGATGGAGGGGGGTAAGAGCTAGGAGTTCCACTCAGAAAGTGCTAGGGAGTAAGTAACAAGCCGCTGTTAAGTGCCTGGCAGAGATCAACTGCCAATAATAAGTGCAGGCCTGTGACAGCACAGACCATTTGGCACCCCAAAGGCAAGTGCTGGGAATGGGCAGAGGCTGAAGGTGATTGTGGACTGGGGGGGGGGAGCAGGACCCAGAAGGCTGCATGAGGGCCCTGGTCACCAGGTTTTATCGTTCTACTTATGCTTGTCACTCCTCAAAGAGGAAGCCCAGTCAATGTGTTCTACTTGAAATAATAACGTAATAGAAGTAAACGTTTGAAACCAACCCCAAGCAGGTGTGACCGCGTCAAAAGCTGTAAACGAATTCAAACGAAAATCAAAAAGAGACAGGTGAATCCTACGCCTGAATATGCAGAACATAATACTGTGAAACAGTAGGGTCTGTTAGTCAGGAGTAGGCAAATACAAGGTCAGAATGGATGACCTGCACCACCACCCCTACCTGTCATGAAATTCTTTGTTAAGGATTTGTCTCATAACCTAGCAGGTATAATGCAAATGTGTATGCATAGATATCTTCTGATTGTAACTTGTCAAGTGGCGAACATTATGTCTCTTTGAGGTCACTGCATGACGTTTATTAAGGAATTTGAGACTGCACTTTACATGTGACAGCTGAAGCCTATTGACTGTTTTTTGTCTGTTATTGAGACATGCTTATCATTTTTCTGCTACATGAATCTAAGGTCTTCTACTTTGTGACCATGCAAGATGTTGTGCCCACAATATTGCGAGGTAACACTTTTAAGGTACCACTGTCTGCTTGATCCCTCCTGTCCTGTCAAATGTAGAGGCGGTTCACTCCACAAGCTCCCAGGTTGGGCCCATTTGTGGTTCAGGTTTGGCTCACATCAGTGAGAGGTTCCATTTTCAAGTTCGGCAAGATCGAAGGAAGCACAGAAGGAATTGTTCTGCCTGACATCGCATGTCCACACACTTGTGTGAAGATGCTTCTTTAAATAGCACAATAGGGTATGATTAAGAGCACTTCCACTTGGAAACAGCCAATGCCTGATTTATTTTTTTACCGGGTTGTGTGATATCTCTTTCTGCTACATAATATAATCTATTCGTGCATTTTCTGCTAAATCTGTTAACAGTCACTCCTATGTCATGTTCTGCACGGCAAAGAAACCCAAACCTAAACCCATTAATCATTTTTACTAATTGGAGGTTATTGTTCTGATCACCTACCTCCTTATTGGCTGCTCTGCATGCTTTTGATGATGACATTATATAACCTCTGAAAGTGATGATTTCTCTCCTCGGGGATACAGAATGCTAAACTGATATCATGTCCCTTTGCAGCCGCCAAGCAAAGTCCTTTCGAGCATTCTGGGGAAGAGCAACCTCCAGTTTGCAGGAATGAGCATAACTCTGAATATATCCACCACCAGCCTAAACATGATGACGCCGGATTCAAAACAGGTACAGTACGGCAGCACCTATTCCTTCTCACAGCCACTACGGAAAGTCAGAGCAGAAGACAGGCCTGGCGGACGCTGAAAATCAGAGGGTGCCCTCTAGCACTGCCACTGCATATCCCTTCCAGTGGCATTGAGGGAAGGACTTGGGTGGGGAGAGGTGGTTGGATGTGTTGAGTGACCACTGTAACACATCATTCTAAGGCTCTTCAAATGTGTTTAAATAGATTTACTGAGAAACACATATTCCCCACCTACCTCCTAGACACTGTTGTTTCCATTAAAGCAGAAATGAACTGCAGTAAAGGAATTCCTTCTTAAGAATATAAACTGTCTGGGTGATGAGTTTCAATAGGAGATTGGAGACATTGCTCATTATTGTTGTTTAGATATTTGCTGTTCAGTTTGAAAATTGAAGTTTGAATGATTCAACTTTGAAAACAAAACTTTGAAAACAAGAAAGTTTTAAACAAAAAGTGAGAAAAAGAATTCAGCAACCAGTAAACATAATCAGAATTAAAAGTTCTTAAGGTTGCAAGGGGAAGGTCAATAAGTGTTGACCCCCATTAACATGTAGAAGAAAATGCATGACAGCAGGTTGCTGGGAAAGCATGAAATACTGCATAGAGGGGAGGTTGGGACAATGAGTGAGCCAGACAGACAGTGGCAGGAAAAGGACTTTAAACATACCATTGGCAAATTAAATGCATAGAGAAAAGAAATATTCTCAAACTTTCTTTTTCAAATGTAAAGGTATTGCAATGCAAACTTAAAATAAGGTGTTAAAACTCAAGACCTACATACATCCTGTTTTACTATCCTGCAAAGACATTGGCTTGAAACAAAGCAAATATTCAATGCAAAAAAAAAAATAAAAAATAAATAAAAAATCTATATATATATATATATATATTCTGCTACTTGTTGTGACTTGCTTAAATGCAAAATGTCTTGGTTTTTGATGCAAAGGTGTCAAATTGAATATTTGCTAATGCAGAAAGTCATCCTCTTGGTTTGCTGTTTGAAAATCCAACTCTGGAGGAATTTCTGAATTGAAATTCAAATTTCCTCTGCAACAGTTAAATAAATGATTCATTTAATGTGTGATGACTAACTATGGCAAAGCGACCAGTCAATGGTTAATTGGCTAATGGCTGTAAAGATTGGAATTCAATTATTACACCCTTGAATCTTCTCTCAAAATTCATTTCAGTCAATATTATTAGATGGTAAACTACTGTCGCGAGCGTTCGACCAAGGGAGCAGGGGTGCTTTTCCTAGCCCTCCACACAATACTAACACCCCCTTTGCGTAGCTCCAGGTGGACTGGGAGACCTGGGTGGTGGGAAGGACCTTTGTTGTCGAGCAAGGCCACAGCTATTTGTGGAATCACCCATAGAGAGACAGAAGTGAGTAATTACTAATTTGTCTGTAACACAGTCAAAGTTGCCCCTCCCTCCTATTCTTCAATAGTGGACTGGTGCTTAATTGGTGGGGATCTCTAGGCTGCTTAACTCTAGCGCTTCCTGCAGATTCCCAGGATACAACTTGGGTGAGAGTTTATGTTGCCCAAACACATTTGAAGCAGAGGAAAAACACAGAGCAAGTAACAGACAGCTGAAGGAACACAGAAGGTGGAGGCAAAGAATGCACAAGTAGCTGAGAGAACGAGTGAGAAAGGTAACAATCAAAAGGGTAAGGTATGTAGCACGCAGCAATAGTAATGTGAGGGCCATGTAGCAGCGGAAGGATGAGCCTCATATGTAGGGCACTTGGGGAACACGCCATGCCAAGTAAAATAAGTGCAGCAGACTGTGGAGGGAGAGAAACAGGACCAGCACAGAAGCAGGAAACATGAAGAATGAAAAAAAGGGGACAGACCTGTAATAAGAAGTAACGTTAATGCAGGGTTTGGCCTTCTTTGTGAGTTGATCTCTGTGCCCAATTCATAACTCCAAAGTTGGCATTTTAAATAGGAAGTGCTGAGTTGCCGTTAATCCACATGTTGAGATCTCCCATCACAATCAGTGTTATGTGCAGCCAAGTGGGTCTTCAATATTAAATCTAAGTAGTCGACCAAAACAAGTTATGATTCCAAGCAGGTGATGGGCTGTGATCAGGATTATGGAAAGACTGTGTTTTAGAATGACTGGTAGATGTAAGAGGGTGGATGGCTCAAGCGCAATGCGCTCATCTTAGAAAGATGAAAATTCCTTATGTCCTAAATTGGATACTCTGGTTGTTGACACAGCCCTTCACGCTTCCTGGCCGATAAACTGAGTATCACATCTTGGTAATAAAAATGGATTTACAACACTTAGAAACTTTATGAATATGTCATGAAGCGTTATTTACATCACCAAAATAATATTATTTGTATGTGCAGGGTATAGTCTCTGATTCTAAGAAGGCTACCTCAGCCCAGACTTTAGAAGTACATTTGCGTTTGAAAGATTGTCTAAGGTATGGGAAGGATTACATCGAGGAAGCTGGGTAAATTATCTGTAAACCCTGCATTGGCCACTACCAAAGAGTCGATATTATGGTTTTCTATGCAAGTTACTGTCAGAGACATTTTATATTGCTGGGCGAACATTTATGAAACCAAGATTAAGAGTTTTAGTGTTGTGGTGTTACCCTTGACCAAACATTTATGGGACTACTAAGATTAAGAGTTTTAGTGCTGTGGTGTTACCCTTGTGCGAACATTTATGGGACTACTAAGATTAAGAGTTTTAGTGCTGTGGTGTTACCCTTGTGCGAACATTTATGGGACTAATATTAAGAGTTTTAGTGTTGTGGTGTTACCCTTGAGCGAACATTTATGAGACCAAGATTAAGAGTTTTAGTGTTGTGGTGTTACCGTTGAACGAACATTTATGAGACCAAGATTAAGAGTTTTAGTGTTGTGGTGTTACCGTTGAGTGAACATTTATGGAACTAAGATTAAGAGTTTTAGTGTTGTGGTGTTACCCTTGACCAAACATTTATGGGACTACTAAGATTAAGAATTTTAGTGCTGTGGTGTTACCCTTGTGTGAACATTTATGGGACTAATATTAAGAGTTTTAGTGTTCTGGTGTTACCGTTGAGCAAACATTTATGAGACCAAGATTAAGAGTTTTAGTGTTGTGGTGTTACCTTTGAGCGAACATTTATGGGACTAAGATTAAGACTTTTAGTGTTGTGGTGTTACCCTTGAGCGAACATTTATGAGACCAAGATTAAGAGTTTTAGTGTTGTGCTGTTACCGTTGAGTGAACATTTATGGGACTAAGATTAAGAGTTTTAGTGTTGTGGTGTTACCGTTGAACGAACATGTATGAGACCAAGATTAAGAGTTTTAGTGTTGTGGTGTTGCCCTTCAGCGAACATTTATGAGACTAAGATTAAGAGTTTTAGTGTTGTGGTGTTGCCCTTGAGCGAACATTTATGATACCAAGGTTAAGAGTTTTGGTATTACCGTTGAACGAACATTTATGAGACCAAGATTAAGAGTTTTAGTGTTGTGGTTGTGGTTAACCTTGGGCTTCGGTTGGCAGAATGAAAGGTAGGTGTCAAAGAGCACAGGGATACCCTTACATTAATGTTACTATTGATAGGATTTATACCATAGTACTTCTTCGACTTGGAATTTCTAAAGATGATTCTTTTTCTTTTCCTTCACTTTGCTCTCTGCAAAATTCATCAATAAAATAGGGATTGCATTTTTCTTGTATTTGTTGTGTATTCTTCTGTGGATTTTCAAAATAAATGTCAGTGAAAAGTCTAAATAGGTGAATATATCGTCAGGAAATGAGGTTGAGAAGTTACAGTTGGCCCTTGTTCGATGGTTGGTCGCCAGAGAGATGTGGTAAAAGAAAGTTCAAACAAATGAAATATGAGAAAGCTCCAACGGAAGAAATATGGATTATTCATAGCAATGTGTTTATGTTGTTGGGTTACAGGTGTAGCGAACAAATATGATCAGAACCACAGTATTCAGGCATGGTAATTTGAGTCTCAAAATGGGGCAGTTGTGCCACGACCGGCACTGTTTGGAGTAAGGTCAGGGTGTCACCATAAAGCACAATGTTCTGCATAGCAGGCTAGCGTAATACAAAAGAAATCAAAAAGAATAGAAAGAAGCGTATTATACTGACAATGCAAATTTGCTGAAAATGATCACAAATATGTAATTTATTATGGCTGTTTTCCTCTCTGTTTTTTTAAACTGAACAGATAATAGCAAACCACCACATGCAGTCGATTTCGTTCGCCTCCGGAGGTGACCCGGTAAGTCCTTGTTACAAGTTTCACATTCTCCCACTGACCATCTACAATTTGGAGCTAAAATTTCAGGAGACACACAATTGTTATGTTGCGTGGGTGAAAATGGAAGGGTTAGGCCATAACACTAAGAGAGTGGAAAAATCACATTGTTAGCAATAGAATTTCTCAGATTTTTCAATTTGTTTTTAAAAATTTGGTTTCGGAAGTGTTTGCAGGATTCGTTAAAGCCACCTTGGAAAGCGGGTCACAGATGATTAGTTTTGACCGGTATGAAACCGAGCGGCGGAGCTCATCAGAGAAAAAGGGCAAAAATAGAGTAAATAATGACAAGTAGTACAGGACAGGAGCAAGTGAGCAGGAGCATCTGGGACGCATAATGAAGGTAGCTGCCAAGAACTTAAAGAGTAATCAGAGATGCTAAGAAAAGGAGAGAAACACCTTGTATGCATTTAAAAAAAAGTACAAAGGAAACGAAATTCCATGCGATGGAAAATGGTAGCAAGAGTTTTGTAATGTGGAGAATTGTAAGAGGAGATGAATGTAAACCATGCAGAGCAGACACATTATAGAGGAGTGATAGACTAATCAATGAGACCAAACAAGGGAACAGGCAATAGGCCACGCCTGAGGAATAAAAGTACCATGGATCCGTGTCCACGATCTCTGTCATCTACTGATCATCACGTTTCTTGGTTTACAGCAACCCCTTCTAACCTCAACTGAATCTTATCCTTTTTTTAAGTGACAAGGCATGACGCCTTTCTTGTGCATACATTATAAAAGATGCAGACCACGTGCTTCACAGATCACGATTCAGAATACAAAATAGTATGATGTGAAAAAGAATGTTTCATTATTTGCTTATTGCTGTGCCTTATTGATCAACACGTTTCCCCTCCCCGAGACTTTGCGGACTCCTTGAAAACTGGTTATGTAACCACTGCAGATTTTTCTGGAAGCTATGTCACACATTTGTCTTTTGACAAAGAGATGGGAATGACTTCTGTTACTTAAGGCCCTTGTGTGTCGAATACTTAGGTCCTAGTTTCCTATCACTCTGTGTATAAACATAAATCCTTGGCTGCTAGGCCACACTGTAGGTTCTGGTTGACATCATCTGTATGATGGTGCGCTGTCTCTCTGAGCTTCTGGACCTCTTAGTGGTGATGGATACGATGGACCATGAGATTCTCCATAATAATCTTTCACTATTGGCCTGGTTGCCTCCTTCTGTGGCTTTTCAATTACTGCTAGTGCCCATGGGGACTGTGAGTCTGCCCGTTTCCCAGTGCCCTGTGGAGTACCCTGGGGGGTCAACCATGTCATTGATGTTGTTCAATTTATACACTGAACTTCTGGGGAACCCTTCTTCGGGGATGGGCAATGATATGCATCGATGCGTGGGTAACCCCCGACTGTACCTGCTTAGGTTCTCTGTCCTTGATGTCCATCTATCCCATAGACTGCCTTCAACGCTGTAAAATTAGGCTAAGGGTGGATTCTCTGTGGACTTTCCCTCTTTCCCTGCTATGTTCTATCTCCTTTCCTCTTGTCTCTTGCTCCTTTCTAGCTTTTCCTCTCCTCCTCTCCTCCCAACTGCTTTCTCTGCTCCCCACTCCCATTCGTCTCCATTGGCCTTCTTCCTTGATTGGTGGAGCAATGGGGTTAATCAGTTATCTGGTAGTTAAGAGCCTGGAACATCCAGGAAGCAATGCTTGCTAGGTGCGATGTCACCTGTCACTTTAGTTGAAATACTCCCACGATTCAACATCTCAAGTCGACAGGCCACAGTCCAAGACATGTTACAGTGCTTGACAAAGCAACAGCATATTTTTCCAAGGCACGGATCAAGAAACACAGAGGAACACCAAGTCACCCCCATCCCCTTTTGGCTCCGAAACTGCAGGACTTAAGTTATGAGGCATTGCTTTTTCTTCCATTTGCCAGAGGAGATCTAGCGTTTTGGCACAACCTTGAGTATATGAGATCCGTCTGACTCGTGACTATGCAGTGCTGTATAATTGTCCAAAGGTGCAGTTGCTGCACAGTTCTGGTATCCAACAATGCAGTGTTAGGGGTCTTGATTGATGTGCCTTAGACATGGATTCCCTGTAGTTGGTTGCTAGCAGGCAAAGGATGGAGTGGGGGCAGGAGGGTGCTCTGTAATGGCTCTGTGAGCTTTTTACTGTGGCCAAATTGTGCTAAGGTGGGCTGTCAGTGGAGTATTGTGTATGGTAACCAGCGCATTGTGGGCCAGCGCTCTGGAAGTGGGTTTCTGACTGTGGGTTCTTTCCCCCCTGCTGTCCATTATGAGGTAGCTGCCCCCTGCCCATGTAGTGCATTGCTAAAATAGCGATGTGTTTTCTGTTTGATGGTGCCTGAAGCCTCGGCCAATAGTGGTGAGAAAGTTCCCTCTCGTGCAAAACCAGGAGCACATAGATAAAGGGTAGTTTCCAGTCCAAACCGAAATAGGGATTGCGTGACCGCCCCTAACATTGGCATGTATTTCTACGAACCTCATATCAGTACAGGTGGGAGAAGAAAAGGCTTTGTAGAGCTTTGGCACAGCTATGAAGAAAGTGGAAATGTAGACGCCCTGCTCCTCTCCAATCACCCATACTGGGAATAGGCCAATGAAACTGAGCCTGCCAGCATGTAACCAAATAAATGATCCCATTGTCTTTATTATGTAATAGTTGTTCACCTGCATTGACAGATGGAAATATAGCCCTTCTCATCAAGGTCATCAACATTTCAAAGCGTTTGCATAGTGTTTGCCTTCCTTACAATTGACGTTGCAACCCAGAGACCAGTACAGTCAAATATTTCTACCTAGTTTCTTACTTCCCATATTTTGTTAGGGTGATTTACCACATGGTTTTGGACCTGGTTGCCTGTAAGCCAACGCCACTAAACAAATCAATAGTCTCGAAACAGCACCCTGCAGAAAGCTCTGCACCACTACACACAGCAAAGAATGAGGTAGGAGGAGATGCAGTCCACTGCCAAACCAGGGTACCTGTTTCCAAATCCCCGCCTCCGAACCCAACCAAACCAGGTAACCCCTGGTATAACCCATGTAACCCCAGCTCTAAACTATGTAACTGCCAGCAGCTCAATTTACACAACCTTGCCTCACTTTCATCAGCTGCCAAAAGTGGAATCACCTGGCAAGTTTGATCTATGCAAAAAGCCTTGCCCACATATTATCCATCAGTCAAAAAAGACCACAGCACTGCCCCTTGCGACATCAACAAGGACCAATCATATACTGCACACCATAGAGAGAAGTCTAATCCCCCTTACCCATCTGAACCACGACACATGAGGCAAGGTTCCTTCACAGAAAAGTTGAACACACGATAGGATGAAATGATGGGTTGGGGGATAATATTGCCTGGGGCCTGAAAATCAAAGAGACAACAAATACAACTAAATATATGTTGCATGTTGGATCCTGTCCCCGGGTTAAACAAGAAATGCAACTCCAATTATTTCTACCCACAATAAAGATATATATATAGTAACTACTTTTTGCACTCTCATGTGGTTTATCTCAAAGCACAAATCATTTTCCAAAAATGAATTCCCACCGTCTGCCATCAGCACCCAGGATTTTTGGCTGGGGAGTTTTATGGTGATGAACACGCAGTCTGTATGTAATTATCTTGATGAGTTATTGCTGGTTGGAGCTGCCAAATCCAGAAAATGATTGGAGCAATGTATTATTTCCATTCTGTGTGTCCTCCTCTTCACAATCTCAACTTAACTATTTCCAGTATAAATGTATTCCATCACTGCATGAAAAAGCAGAAGGAAGGCAAACCTTTCCCACCAAAGGTTGCATGAAAGCATCACTCATGTTGTTTTCATTTTTATAACATTTTGCCTTGGTGGTAACCAACAAATTACTATAAATTTGCCTCAGATCTGACATCAAATGGAATGTGTATGTCTGTGTTACTTCCAGGGATACAACATTTAAATGGAAATGCATTTTTGTCATTAGACAGAAGACTAAATAGGCAAATGACAAGCTTTGTTTTCTTTATCATCCCTCAGGATACAACTGATTATGTAGCGTATGTAGCCAAGGACCCAGTAAATCGGAGAGGTAAGCTATTTATATAAGTTGGAATATTTTTACTTTGCAAGAACATCGCATTATTGGGGAAGGATTCAGTGTATGTGCTAAAAAACGGATCATGTTCTGATGAAGGCCTCTGTGTCAAACTGAGATGGTGGGAAGGAAGAATCCTTAGTACTAACATAGAAGGGCCGAAACAGTGTGTCGCCATCATATATGTGAAGATGACATTATAAAACATTGTTACGCGCCTTCACTGTTTGGATGCAGAAAGAGTGACTCTGTACCTGTATATAGAGCTGGCAGGTGACCAAAATAGACACACTACTTCTTCTTTTGTATTGAGATAATTCAGAGGCGATTAGCCATACCTTTTATAAAATTGTGTCAATGATATGTGAGTTAAGCACTTGCTAACCCATGCACTTCATGAATTACGACTGTTTTGATTATTTATTGGATTATTGTAGATTTTATTAAATAAATAAATGTTCATTATATTTTAAGGAGACAGTGCTGTGTATGTTGTGTAACAATATGGGTAATAGTACCCCAGAGGAATTTGCTACTTTGAATTCCTACAGTGAACTAGAGGGTTGGGCAGTCCCGCCACTTGTGTTTCTTAGATGGCACTCCGATAAAATACAAATTAAAAATAAATGTCAAAAATAGGTTGGTGAAAATAGCGTGTTCAGACATTTTCATCAGAATGAGCAATTCGGCAATCTGCCATGTAACTCTGACTTGTTCATTGCATTCCAGTAAATGTTTGTTGCCGGCGAACATGCGACTTAGTTCCTGCAGTTTGCCCCCGAACTCATGCAAAGAAAAAAAAATGTTTTAGGTACTTTTATATTGTGAATTGCATATCTTGGGACACTGCAGAAAATAGTATAAAGCGGAAGGAATTTGATTAGTAAAACATGACACTTAAGTCTTAGATTTCCCTAAAAATATTAGTTGAAGATCAAAAGAACATTGCTGCTGCCCAGCCCTCTTTTGTCCCTCTAGATGCCCGACAATATAACCTATTTTTGTGGTGCTATTTATTTGGTTGGCGATACATTAAAGGGAGAGCAGTCTTTGCACTGTATCGCATAACATTTATTTTGTACTGCTCTTATTTTGATTAGATTTACTTTTAAAAAGGTTTTTTAACTCTAGACACATAGACGTCTCCAATCACCCCACCACTGGTCACAAGTGCCAGAGGAGCAGCAGAATCTATAAGGAAATGGGGGAAGGTGGGCACCACCTGTAAATTCAATACACATTCTTTTAATTGCTAAATAAGAGGTATTTGGTGATCACCAGAACCTGTAATTGCATCCTGAATACAGGGAACAGATATAAAATAAACTTGGGGGTATCTCCACCAGACTGGCTACACCCTAGTAGTTAAGACTACTGCATATTTGACCAAATATAAAGCAAGGTCCTAAAATCGCTATGTCAATGTTACACCATCTTTATTGATTTTGCGCCTTTTAACATAAGTGTTTGAGGGCCAGATCGCATGGCCAACGCATTTTGGACTGCCGGGTGAAAAATCTACAAACAACATCAAAATACATAGGCAGAAACATTTCCGTCGCATCTAGGCATTATGCACCTATCAACAAGATAAACAAAAAAGTGGCACAACAATCAACAAAAAATGGATACAGTAAGAAAATACAGTAAAAATAAAAGCATACTGTAAAGATGGGTTCTGGACAAATATGACTCTGACATCCTGGGATGTACCAGTGACTCCTTTAATAATATCTCTGTACATTACATCAGGTACATAAGGTCAGGTACACATAGGTTAAGGGCAACATGCACCGGCATCCTCTCTCAGGGGTCTACATCTCCAACTGACTCTCACAGATCACCACTCATACATCAACATTCTCTCAGGCTGCATTCTCTGTCACTCACTCCAACATTCCATGCATTCTACTCAGGGTCCAAGGGAAACTTAGTCACTACAAATACCAGACATCAAGCGGCCCTAGGAAAATATGTGGGAACACTATGCACTTTGCATAGATTTGATGACTTCTGTAGGTGTGTAGAGTGGATACTGTTAATAGTACACATGGCCTATTGGAAGAGTCTGCATCTAACTGACAAAATGTGCCTTCTCAGTCTTTATTGTTTCCCTGGCAATAAAGCACACCACATGTATTTCTGGCTCTGCTTGATGTCCCAGGGAGGTTGGTGGCGAGCCCTTTCCCCTGGCTGATGTAGCTTGGAAAGAATTACTACCTATTATGCTGTGAACAGAGTTGAATGCCATGTCACAATTTGCAACTTGTGGTCCATCACAGTTAGGCACACTGACCCCACAGAGAAAATTCTGACCCTGCTCCTACTCTTCCTATTTTCTTTTCATAGTTGCGAACTTAGGGTATATCATACATTTGGTCCAGAGGAGAATTAAAAGGAAGATTGTTGATTCAGTGAACAAATGCATCCACAAATAGATCCTCCGGGGCAAGTCATGCTTTCAGTTTCTAAACCTGGCAGGTCCAGGCCTGCCCCCATCCCGTAGATCCAGATCCATTGATATAAGTTATAAGTTCCGGGGTGTGGCATCAATAATATATTTATTGTTAGATGCCTTGAATTTCTCTTTAGCCATGGGAATTATTTATACACTAGGCAATGTAGGAGTTAGCATTAGGAAGTGAAGGGACACACCTGCTCGTTATAATGGATTACTGTTGCAGGCCCTATTTGGTCCTTTTCCATTTGCGATTAATACAATTATATGGTGACCTATTTTATTTTAATGCTACAAAACGAAATAGGCATTAAGTACCCTATAGAAATTGTTGACCCCAGTATGGTACCTCATTGGATCCAGGTCAGCAATGGCCCTGGAAGTATTTTTAAATATGAATGATTTACATGTCTTGACATATTACTGTTGTGTGAAATAATCATTCTCTTGGACACTATTTCCCACTTCCTCACTTCATCTTATGGAGGGTTAGAGTCCAGAGCCTTCAACATCCATGTCATTTTCTTACAGAGACCTTCACTATCACTATCACTATCACTATCACCTCTGAGGGGGTGAAGCACACATATTGATCCTCCCCTATTGCTGACATATGTAATTAAGAGAAGGCAATGCATATTTGCTCCTGGCACCTGGTAGGCATGTATATTTATAAGGCTGATTAGTTGATGAGTCCTATGTCCTTTCCCCCTCAGCAAGTTATCAGGTCCTCATATCTGTAATAGAAGATGTAATACCACCTTCTGGTCATGGGGTTCTGTTTATAACAGCTAGCCCCCAGCCTCTATCTTTGGGCCTTGCCACTTGCTTTGTTTTCTTTCAACTGGTGGTATGTATGACAGATTTGATAGATTATGTGGACCTCCTGGAATAATGCCCACAGGAAATATAGGTAGTTCTTTATCTGGGCAGGCCCGTATATAATATATTTCTCACCATCAATAATTCAGAGAGATGCTCATGAAATAATAATAATCTTATTGTCTTCCAGTTGTGCTTCTTCTATCAAACTCCGAGGTGCACTTGATAGTTTAACTCCCAGTTCTCACATGCAGCAGGGTGTTCTCTGATGGACATCCAAGTGCATCATGTGATATGATAGGTATGATATGATAGGTTATTTATAACGCGCTTAATGCCCAGAGGTTTTTAAGCGTGGACCCGGGCATCAAACCTGTTCCTGCGTGTCGTCTTGCTTCGAAAGCGAGTGTGTTGCCGCTGAGCTATCCACCCGAGACTGTGGGATAGCAATGTAGCGGATAGCAATTGCTGGACCTCCCTATTCTTAGTGATAAGTCAATCTGTCTCTGACCGATCCTAAATCTCGGCCAAGGATACAGTGGTATAATGCAAGTAGCCCATTAAAAGGGTAAGCCGGGTATTAGGCTTTTATTCTCTCGCTGGTGGGTTTATTCCCAAGTAGACAGTTGTTCCCATGGAATAGAGCTGCTCTCTAAATGAAACAATGGGAGAAATGTGCTTACTTCAAATGTCTACAGTTGCTCAGTTCCTAAATTGGCTGGGCGCCATATATCTAGGATTTTCTCAGCAGTGTCTGCACGTAGTTGCGTAACAGGGGCTCTAACACATTGAGTATCTAGACCTCAAAGACCCGCAGACACTGGTGATCAAGAATCAATATTTTATTTGCAAATAGGATCTTTAGGTTCTCTCTCAGATTGAAATGTGGCGTTGGTTCTAGTCCAATTGTTATTAACTGACCTTCTGATTTCCCCATCATTTCACTGTCATTCAGCATAAATTTGCTACACATATTATGCTTTCCCCTGGGCATGCTACCTGCTGAATGCTTCTAATATACAAGCGTACTGTTTATTCCGGTTCCAGGGTTGCTGCTCCATTCTCAAGCACATGTTGTTTAATTGCTGGCCATTGTGACAAATCTGGAGACTCTGTCCATTCTTCCCAGTCACCCTCTTTGAAGCTAGGGAGATGAGTCCTCTAACCAAAACCCTCCCTACGGGTTTGGGAAAGCGGGACCTCACTGTGAGTGACTCCAATTAAGGGGACAAAGACTACCATTCCCATGGGGAACTCCCTATACACCAGGTAGTATCTGCCTACAAAGGAGTAAGAAACACTGACAATACATCTATGTGTTTGGCTCAAGGGAATGCTGAACTTTCCACATGTGGTGAACAATACTCTTCTTCTGAATATCGGAGCAAGAATAAAGGGCCAACAATTCTTGAATGGAGGAGGAGAAACCCAATGCTGAGGTGAGTCTCAGATGTGAGAACGTCAGCAAGGTGAGGAGCAGTGCATACCAGCAATCCCAGCTGCAGCGTGGAATGAGGCGGACGTCAGAGCGAGATGCCGTACACCATTTGAGGAAGTGCACAAAGCCAGAGAAGCCGAGGCCAAGCAGAGTGAACCGGACCTGGAGGCATGACCACGTACAGGACGTGGTGGGCCCATAGCCCACAAACAGGCGCCGAGTCCAGGGTTGAGGGGATGACTGGGTCCTCCTCTCCCAGACAGAGAGCCAATGGAAGAGAGATAGAGAGTGTTCAGATGAGCGGAATGAGGTGACCACTAACATACAGAAGGAAAGCCGTGGAGAACGCTGCCATCACTTACAAGACAGACCCTCACTGGAGCAAGCACCGCAGCAAAGCAGTTACTTGGGTTGCCGAGGTCGGAAGGTGGAGAAGAGAAGAGAGAATTAGCGGGGAAGAGGGAAGGTCTACCCTAGCCCCATCCAAGGGTTACAGGGACCTGAGACAAGAGAGAGAACAAGACAAGGGTTAAGGCAGCCCGAGAAATGCAAGAAGCATAAACCTCGAGAAGGGTCACGGTTACCCTAGAAAACTAAGTGAAGCAGAAGCAGGAACCCTTATGAACCATGTAAGATATTGGGTCAGGGGACCCGAAAGGAACTAGTAGGGCACAATAAGCAGAGTGAATAGCATATGTTACGAGAGTACATAGGGACCCAAAGGTTGGTCGAAGTGTGGAGAGATCGACCAAGTTGGTGGAAAGGAATCAGGGAAATAGCCCTCCATCTAAAGACGTTTGGGCATTTTGTTTTTGCAAGAACTTGAGATTTTTTTGAACTTCTGGGAAATTTGAGGCCCTTTTGATAGACTGACATTAACTATTTTCTTTGATTGGAACCTTTGTTTACTTATAACCATTGGATCAAGACCCAGGAGGGATTCCGGGGACAGCCGGAGATATCTTTGTGAAGAACCGAGAGTGCAGGGCACTCAACCTATTTCTTTTATGCTTTTGCTAAGGAGTTGGGCTAGTTTAGTGGGTAGGTTTGGACTGAGGACTATTTTCATTTTGGACCATAGACAAGCACCATAGTTTAGTTTGGTTAGGATGGGAACTCTAGTTATAGGGTCAGTGAGGCGTTTTCTTTTAATTTAAATAAAAACTACAGTCAAACATGTGCCCTGGTCTTTCTTCTGGCTCGCAACAGCATACAATAGCATCAGCGGGCTAACGTCAATCTTTACATTGTGTTTTCTTTCCTCTGTCTCGATGATTCAGGTTCTGATGTTTAGAGTACAGTTTCAAGTAGGATCAGTTTTTTGAAGGTGTGGTTAATGTCTTGCAATGGATAATGTGTCAACGGAAGTACGTCCCACTGTTAATCTATATTAGTATGATAGCTTTGAGCTGTCTATGGGTCGGAGGCCATTTATACATTGAATTGAAAAATTAAAGTTGCTCATTGGACAACCACATAATTGATAGTGTGTCACGTGATTCAATTGGGGAAACAAATGCTTCGGCTTCTGTATTGTTTGTTGATTGTTATTTACATTGGGTTAGTATCCAAACAATTGTAAATTAATTATTTCACATTTTTTCCAAATGAAATATATTCTTTTCTCTTTGGTCACAAAACTTGTTTTTTCTTTTTATGTTTAGTGAGCGTTGTTTATTGTAAATTATGCATTTCCCAGCCAACATGTGTTTTCCGTTTGTTTATGCGCCTCTTCGAACCTTGATGCATAAATGTGTTGTAGATACTTCTGTCTCAATGCTTAATTTTATTCTCAGTTTTCATGCAGTTAATTCAGAAAAAAGGTTCAGCAGCATATAAGAGCTGGCGCTAAACATCAGCGTCTTTAGATCACATTAACAGATGACATGAATGAACAGATAAATGCAGGGGCACCAAATGTATTTCTTCTTGAACTATAAAATGTCCTTTGCTACTGTGCATATAGTGAGCATACTGTGAAGGGTCAGGAATGAAACTCAGACACAGCCGGTTTTGGCCATAGATTGATATTAATCAAAAGGGGGCGGGGGTTGGAAAACGGTACAATGTTGTTAAATCGCCAGGCTTTTTTTTGCTGAATTTTTTGCAGAACTTTTTCGGCCGAGAAAACCCATTGAAAAATATGGGGGGGGGGGGTGTAGGAGGGTAAGAGGACATACGGGGTAGGGTGTGTGGGGAATAGGGACTAGGTAATAGGGAAGGGGAGGTTTGGGGGGAACCCCCAAATAAAATGTACAAAAGTTGATGAGTTTTTTCAGCTCAACATATTTGGCAAAACATTCTGCAAAAAAACACCTGCCAATCTAAGAACATAGAACCTGGAGAACGCCTCTCTGTCCCTGCGCTAAGAGATATTTTCCATATCAAAACAAACCTAATGGGTCATTCCTTTGTCAGGGTGTCCAAAACAATCGACCCTTTGTCCAAAGTACTATTCTTCTTCTTATTATTAATATTAATTTCTCACTCTGCGCATCACGCCCATAGGCCTCAATGTGCACAAAGTATAGACAAGCCACAGACAAACATGATAGTAAATACCAGATTAGGAGCCAGACATCATCATCATACCAAGAGACAAAGGGCCTCATTACACGGATGGCGGAGAACCATGGCGCTATAGCGCCCTGGTTCATGCCGGTAAAATACCGGAATTACCGCCCCATTCCAAGGTTGGCGGGGCGGTAATTCCCCCTTCCACCATTGCCCTTCCCCATTCCCATTTTTGGCCCATAGGGCTCAATGGGAATGGGGAAGGTGCTAATTACGGTACCGCACATTGCGGTACCGTAATTAGCTCTCTGGGTCCCTTTGCGGGTTGGTTTTTAACGCCTGCAAAAAGCAGGCGTTAAATTCCCCAACCCACAAAGGGACCTCGTAGTAAGGCAGTAAGGATTTAAGGGTACCGGTAAAATACCAGTACCGGTAAACCCTTACCGCCATCCGTGTAATGAGGCCCATAGTAGCCTAATCCTTTGAATTAAAAATGTGGGCCTTTACGGCTTTCTTAATACTGGTAAAACATGAGATATTGCATATGCTGTGTGGAAGAGAGTTTCATAAGCCTGGTGTGCACACATTGAAACTCGTGCCTCCAAATATTTGTATCTTATATCTCGGGGTTGCTAACTTTGTGGATACATTGGAATGTAGAGGTTGCATAACAGGGACCCTATGCAGTTGTTTCAACCAAGTAATCTGGTGCCTTGCCAGACATGCACTTATGGGTGAGAGAAATAATTTTGTGGGATATTCGGTGGTGCACTGGCAGTCAATGCAAGGATCTCCTTGCTTCAGTGATATGATCACTTCTGCCCAACCCACACACTGCTCCCAATGCCCTGTTCTGGGCTACCTGGAGAATTTTCAGATTGTTTTTAGAGGTACCAGCCAGTAGGCTGTTACAAAAATCGATTTAGGTGTTGACTAGCATAAAGGCCACTGATGAAAGATTGCCAGTTGACAGGTAGGCCTTAATTTGTCTAATCAGTTTGTTAACATAGGCACACAAAGCTCTTACATGCATAACATGCTTCTTCATGTTGACTCCTGAGTCCATAAAGACCCCCTCGGGTCTTCACGAAGGGACTAACCTGAATGGTACAGTTTGAGATGTTAAAGGCCCTGTACTTTGCCACAACTTTTTGTACAAATTGATCCGTGCCCCCGATCATCAGCTTAGTTTTGTCATTATTAAGAGCCAATGAGATGACGATCATCCAGCTCTGGATCAAGTCATATGCCTTGTTAACAGTAGCCACGTCTGAGTCGTAGTTCCCTGTCAGCTCAAAGTGTCAGTGTCATTGGCATAGTTGATATATTTAATGCCAACGCCATCCAGCAGGTCGAAATGAGGCTGTGTGTATACATTGAACAGGGTAGGCTAGAGACAAGCATCCTGGTGGATGCCACAGACAGGAGCTCAGGGGGTGGGGGGAATTGAAATCTTCTGCTAGGAATTCTGGCAGATCAGGGGCCAAGAAAAGATGCCATTCGTGAGATGGTAGACTTAGAGCAGTTCATGATCTTCCCTAACCTCTCAAGCAGCAGTGAATGGTCGACCAAATCAAAAGCTGTAGAGATGGTCAAGTAGCATGAGTAAAGCAACCCTACCTCTGTCCACAATCTCAGCAAAATTCGCTCGTAAATCGAACATTGCAGTCTTGGTACCGTGCATTGCACGGAAACCTAACTGACGTGCTCCTAATAGGCAATGCCTATCAATGTGTCCTGTAGTTGCTGGTAAGCCGCCCCTTCAAAGATTTTTAATAAAAAAGGAACACTAGTGATAGGGTGATAATTAGCTACAAATTTCAGATCAAGGACTTCTTTCTTCAATATAGGTGTGATGCAGACTTCTTTTAAACATTATGGAACATCCGAAGTGAGGAAGGATGGATTAACAATGTTAATGATTAGGGGCGCGAGACAGTGTATGGAATTTTTAATAATGGTCTCCGGGCAGGCATCTCCAGCAGTCCATTTACGATACCAATGACATTATCTTATGTAAGTTGATTTAAGCAAAATTCATGGGTTATGGCCGACTTGTTAATCAATGCCTTATCAACATTTGGGAAGAGACTAACAGATTTTTATAGGTCTTGTCAATGAGTCTTGATAGTAGACTGGTGAGATCTGAGTTTCCATCTTGAATCTTGGTACACCAAGTTTTGCTTTTGTGTCCTACAGGGCCAGCGTCCTTTTTACTCTCCAACTCTCTTAGGATACCAAACTGCTCTCTTTTATCAGATTTTGCTTCAGGTATTCTGTTTTCAAAGTTCTTTCTCTTAGCAGAAAGGATGGCTTTTGTATAGTCAGCTGCAGAAGAACAATATTTAGCCAAGGTGACTGAGCAAGGCTTTTTTCTCCATTGTCTTTCAGAGATCCTCTTGGTTTTCTGTACTTTATTACTTCAAGGGAAAACCAAGTTTTTCCTGAGACTTAGTTTTTAACTTTGTCGATGGAGACAGGAGCCAGCAAGTCAATAAGCGAGGTAGTAATATCTAAGAACCCACAAACTAGAATATTAATCTCTTTAGTTTGCAGCATATTAGATATCAGCGGAAGAGCAAGATCTGCAAAGGCCTCAAGAGATACCCTCCTAAGATTTCTATTTCTTACTCTTGTTTCTAGCCTGGTGCACAGACTAACCTTTTTATACATAGCTGGAAGTAGAAGGTCGAAGGAAATCAAATAATGATCCGTCCAAGGACGAAGGGTGAATATAAGAGGTGTAGTCTGAAGGTTGATATGATATCATATGATATTTTATTGATATCGCGCTCATACACAAGTGTTTCAGAGTGTGACCAAGCAAAGGGAGGGAAAAAGGGGAGAACAAAATAGCGATTTTACTAGGCCCAGTGACAGTAAGAATGCGAAAGTGCAAGGAAAAGGGAAAGGGGGAAAATGCGTGGAAGGGGGGAGTAGAAGTGCGGACATAGGAGAGAAAAGAATAAATAGGAAGTGAAATAAATAAATAAATAAATGTAGAGAGAAAGGTAGTGCAGCCAGCAACTGGCACGTGCATGATTAGTCAGATAGGGTATAACTGATAAGTGCAGAACAAGAGTAGTGGACTGTATTGGTACAGAATACAGATCCCAGTGCTAGGGGTGGCCTGGAGGCAGTGCAGGAGGGAGGGAGGCAGGGAGATAGGGTGGCCATGTGCACAGTACCACAAGAGAGAAGCAGATCAGCATGGGAGAAGAGGAGTAAAGGCAGAAACGAAGAGGAAGGTCTTGAGGTGTTTCCGGAACCGGAGATGGTTCTCCTCAAGTTTCAAGGTGGTCGGGAGGCATTCCAAAGGGAGGCACCAGCTGAAGACAGTGACCTGGCCCCAGCTCGTTTCTTTGAAAAACGATCGACTCTGAGGGGGTTAGAAGTAGAGGAGCAAAGGGCTCGAGAGGGGAGGTATTTACGGAGGGATAGTTGGAGGTATTTTGGATCCAGGCCCCAGAAAGCCTTGTGGACAATGCAGAGGGTTTTAAATTTAATCCTTGAATCCACTGGGAGCCAATGAAGGTATTTCAAAGCTGGAGAGATATATCCCAGGGCTTGAGGCCAAGGACAAGTCTGGCAGTTCTGTTCTGGATTTGGGTTAAAAGGTTGTGGGTTAAAACCCAATCCGGGGTATGCCCCTCTCTATGTGTGGGATCTTTGGTGAGCTAGGCAAACCCTACAGCCTGAACAGCACTAAGGAGGGACACAGCATTTAGATCAGTGTTGTTATGTTCCCAGAGTTTGAAATCTCCAAGTATTATGGTACGAGTGATAGACCTAGACGTGCCACCAATCAGGGTCAAAAGTTGTTCTTCAAAGGAAGGCAAGCTAGAAGGAGGTCGGTATATAACCAGTATGCTAACAGTGGTGTTATGATCGACAAGTAGTTTGATCAATGAATATTCAGTTTCCCAGGGTAGTAAGGTTAAGCGCATGGGTATTTAAAAAATGTTCCATGATAAACACAACCGCTCCACCTCTTCCCTGAGTGCAATCACTTCTGTTGATCTTATAACCCTGTGGGTTGGCTAGCAGAGCAGCATGATTAGTGGTGGTCGTGGATAGCCATGTTTCTGTCAGGAAAATGATATCCAAGTCCTGTGTAATTAGTAAATCTGCCACCTCAGTAGCATGTTTGACTATAAATTGAGTATTCAACAGAGCAACCTTTAGTCTGTCACTGGTGCTTCAGTTAGTTTGTGGGTCAATAGATGTACTGTTTTCAGTACATAATGAAGTATGAGCTGATTGTAGGACCGGGGCAAGAGATATGATATGATATGATATGGCATTTGTAACGCGCCTATACACAAGTGTTTCAAGGCTTATCAATCTGACTCTCACGTTCTAAAATCAACTCTAACATGAATGGGAAATGTCTCTGGCATTGAAAACTGTACACATGTTAAAAAAAAAAAATGTTTAACTCCAACACTAAAGATCCAGGTGGATACAGTTCACAGTTCAAAGGGGCAATTCCCTCGCCCTGGCTTTCTCTTCACTTAATAGCAGTCCCTTGCACTTCTTTAAGTCAACAAAATTAGTATTCAAAGTAACTTGATTGACAATTTGATACGTAGTAGACTGCCTGGTGTACTCTCCTGCCAGGTTTCTTTCACTCTTGGATATGTTTCACTTATACGCCTTGGTTATCTCTTGTTATATTTTTGTCAGGATGTTCTCATGCAATATATTTCATATATTGTCCAACTTGGTCCTGCCTGGCGCACTCTCCTGCGGAGGCTTGCTTGATTTGAAGACACTTCTGATTTGCAAATGCATGATATACTCTCCTGCTCTGACTTTATTTGTATGCACACCACTTGTTCTGATATAGATATTCTCATACACCTGTGTTTTGAAAGTTCTGATATACTTATTCTCATACACTTGTGACTTGAAAAGCCTGGTATACTCTCCTGCCAGACCTTTCTTCACATGCAAAACACTTGTTCTCACATACTTTGTTTCATATACTTGTAACCTGAAATGTCTGGTATACTCTCCTGACAGGGCTTTCTTTTATTTATTTATGTATTGTGCATTTGTTATGCGCTTATATAGTAAGTCAATTCTGTTTCAAATCGCTCACACAGCCACAGGGAGGGAACATGGGATTGAAAACAATGATTACAGAGGAAGATAAAAGACAAACCTACTATGCCTTGTGAGTATTCAGAGCGTGCAAGTGCAGCAAGAAGAGGGGAAATGGGGGTTGGGAGGTAAGTGCTGGAATGTCTGTGCTCATGGGTGAGCAGCAAATGAAGTGCATAATATGGTAAGTGCTATACGGCCTGGAGCCGCATTGGGTTGAAAGTGCAACCCTACATGAGTGAGGCTGGTGGTGCCGAGAGGTACGCAGAGGCTGGGCCGATTGGGTATGGGAGGTCAGGTCCCCGAAGGGAAACATAAGGGCCCTGGTGACAAATCGCAGCGACTGTGAGATTAGCAGAGGAGGGACTGAGGGAAGGAGGTGGTGAAGAGGAAAGTCTTTAGGAGCTTCTGGAATTTGAGGAAGTCCTGCTCAAGACAAAGAGGAAAGGGGATAAGAGGGAACCAAGTGAGGAAAGTGACCGCCCTCCGGTCCTCTGTTTAGCAAAACGCTTTACATACAGAGAGTTGGCACCAGAGGGCCACAGAGGTCTAGAGGGAGAGAATTTAGTAAGAGAAAGTAAGAGAAATTGATTAGGTTAGAACTTTAAAAAGTGACTGCCATTTGCACCTTCTTACAATACAATTTATTGTAAGAAATGTGATGAAATTATAACTGCTCTGCAGGACTACTGGGATCAGTAGTGGCTAAATCGCCTACTCAGCCCGCACTACTACTAAACTACAAGTGATCCCCATCATAAAGGTGAAACAGGCATGGTATATCTCCCTCGCCTTGTGTGGTAGTGCAGGCCGAGGACAGGCTATATCTTAGCTGGGCCGATAGCACAGTGAGTAGAGCGTTCACTTTGACATCTGTGCAGAGCCTGCTGATGCAGGTTCAAATCCCGGCAGGGCCAATCTCAGCATTTGATCCTTCCGAGGTCGATAAATGAGCACCACACACCATGGGTAATAATAAGCAGCGCTCAGATACCTGAGGGTTCGTAGCGCTATATAAATGCTAAATTATTATTTATCTTCATGAGGAGTGTGAGCTGATAACAGTAGCAACTCAAACAACTTTAGTAGAATGGTTCCAAAGTTAAAGAATGTCCAAGCAAGATTCTATGAAAATATAGCCTTTTAATCAAGCAATAAAATGCAAATAACTAATCAGAACACACTAGGAAAATACACCCCTTTAGACGAAACACATGGAATGCAGACTTTTATGAAGGGGCACTCTTTGTTTATAAACAGAGGTGTTCAGATAATCATATTGACAACGTTTTACTTTTCTAGGATATATATTTAAAGAACAAAGATAGAGCAGGAGGGCCCAAAAGTGTAACATGGGGGCCGAGCCTTTTTAAAGGTCAGGCTTTCAGTGGTGGAGCCACAGGGACATGTCCCAATGAAGTGGTGCTGTTTAGCAATTGCATTGACCTGCAGGTTGTAGGCCCTGAGAATGGCGGGCGTGTTGGGTTAGCACGGCTGGAAGACTTGGTGACTTTGGGGATGGAGAAGCAGAGACTTGCCTTTGGTGGCAGGCTGCTTCTGCTCACTCAACACAGCATTGGGGCAATGTAGTAGCGTCGGCTGGGAGCCCAAGAAGCTGGTGTCTAGGTGGCAGTGTCAGGTTGAGGATGCTATATGAATCAGTAGTCTCAGATGCAGAGACAGGTGAGCTTCAGCACTGAGCAAACCCAGAGAGGCGGAGGAGGTTGAGCATCAATATCAAGGATGACTCAGGCTGTTACCTTGAAGCAGCATTGACAGCATTGATGCTGCAAAATAGATGTTGAGGCTGTTCAAAGATCAGGGATAGCAAGGAGTCACTTCGTTGACTCTGTGGTCGCTGCAAAACACATTCCAGGGTCTTGAGGACAAGGGAGTCCTTAGTTCCGAATTTCCACTCCAGGAAGTTGTCTGCCACCTTCAGCGCATCCTTCACCTCCAGAGAACAGGATGTTGGTTCTAGTGAACAGGAAGCAGAGAGACCTTGGTCCACAGCAGTATCACCCCCACTGTTCCCTGGGGATGGTTCAGGAGAAGATCTCTCCTCTGCCTTGGATCCCTTCTGTCTTCACCTCTTTGACAAAGGACTTTAGAAAGGACTGTATTCCCAACAGAGGTCTAGAGAATTGTTCTTCTTGTCTTGGGAGTCCATGATTGATTGTGGCACCCCTCTCTCAGCTCACCTCTCCCTTCTGGCTATTCTGACACCGCCCAATTCCATGCCTGCTAATATTTTAGGGACTCCAGTGGTCAGCACCCTGATGTGAGTGTTGTTTTTTTATTTCAGTGCTTCTTTTGAAGCACCAATGCCAGGAGATCCACTGTGGGTGTTACTAGACCCTAGGAGGAAGGTGTTGTCCTTCCTATAGGAGGATAAAAAGGCAGAAGCCTGTCTATTATTCCACATAGCAGCTGTAGAGACAATCACACCAGACACTAATACACTTCAGTCTTGTCATAACAGGGCCTTGCTCACATAGATCACACTGGTATAATATCAAAATTGCTCTAGCTGTATAATTGTGTGACCTTAGCAGACACCCGACCACAACATGCAGGGTTGCCATGCCACCTGACTAGCTTAGGTTACTGACTCGTTATCATTTGAATCAATGACACAGACAATTCAGAAAACATCTGCACCTGAAGGAACATTGTGTTCCAGTAGCTGACAGGAATGCACATATGGCCTTTGGACGTGCTGTGTGACACTGCAGGGTTGGAACTGTATATGTCAGAAGACTGGTACAGGAAAGGCACATGTATGCTCAATACTTTTTGCCTGGACCTTTATGCAAGGAAGGATTGGTTAACAGACCTCTCCTTAAGAAACTGAATTACCTGCATCAGTTTATGTAATAAAAATAAAAAAGCCAGGCCTTTCACACCCTCACACATAGCATACATCACAAGAATAGATTAACATTTATAGACTGATGCATAAAATGCGATCGATTAAAAGTATTTTTTGTGACATAAGATATGTACACAGACGGATACAGACAAATACAGTGCCATTAAATTGAAATACTTTCTATATAATCGAGAGTTTCAATAAGTTGGTCAAATATCTATAATGATATTGAGTGTATGTTTAGATGGGTACAGTTGAATCCCCTAACCCTTTTTTGTTTAGTTTTTGTATCAGGTGACTGATTTTGTGCTTATGACTCTGAGACATTCTTTACTTCGGTTAACTTTTCACAAACATTCTTTGACGTTACATTATCAAAGGAATGCACATTGACTGGGTGAATCTTAACCAACACACCAGAGCACATTAATATTCCTTTGCAATATGGGAGATATTGGGAACAGTTCCCTTACAGAAAATGTTTTGTGCTATTAACTGTTTTTAGAAGATATTTTGGGATACTGTATTTGTGGAGGATTGTTATGCTTTGTATTATCTTTACGAAATCGAGGTTGGCATATGTAATCTTCATTTAAAGTTTAGACGTTCCTAGCCCTATTGAAGTACACCGAACGATGCTGTTGTTGGAAGTGACTCGAAGTTCCAGGTATAATTACGTTTACGTTTTGAATGCCTCAAAACGAAGGCGGTCACTCAAATATGGTTTGATGTGTTGTCAGTTCGAGGGTAAACAGCAGACTAGATAGAATTTCTTTCAATTAAATAGGCTAAATAGGAGATTAGCCATTATTTATTTTGCTATGTAGATCCATCTTTTTAGGAAGAACATGTTATACAAACCTATTTGAGATTATGGATAGTGTAAGGGGTATGCTCAACATTACAGCAAGGTAGGCCAACTTGTTGTTGAAACGTGGAATAATGTGGTTAAGAGTGAAGTTAGAAGATTCTTTGGAATAGTTTTCTGATTTTTAGGACCTTTAATTCATTGATTAGCAGTTTCATTTTTGATTTGAATGATTAAGCATGAACATGAGAAGATAACTATTCGTAACTTGGTCTGGACTCGTTACACATGACTGGGGTATTATGTTTGAGCTACATGCAATTGTATGATTCTTTCCCTGTTTAATTCTGGGGAGGAGATACTTTAGACATTCCTTTTTCTCTTTTTTGTAGTGTTCTTACTTTGGATAATATCCCAGCAGTGACTGCCTCCATTTGGAGTTTTAGAATTTTAATGTGGATCTGCTCAGTAGTATATAGCACTTAGTAATTCTTTTTGTGAGATTTATGATTTTCAGAACAACAAAAAACAGTTGATATATCTAAAGACTTGAAGAAGCTAATTACACATTGACAACAATGTGCACGGAAAAGGAATATGGTAATCCCAAATGAAATGTTTAATACAAAACACATTAAAGTGTTTGGTTCAAAATACAAAAGACCCAAATCCTCTCCCAAAAAGACAAACATGCAGTAACTCTCTGCCTGAAAGTACAACAACTTGACAGACGACACGTGTTTCGACCTTTCTGCTGGTCTTTTCAAGGCTCTGTCCAAATTAGTTGGGTTGTGCTTGAACATTCAACAATGCATCCAAGAGCCCATCAGTTGGGCAAATTGGGGGGCTCAGTCCAAACCCTATGTCTATCAAGAAAGACTGAGTTTACAGCTGTGTCATTATAGCTGACATCAATAATAATCCAAGATAAGGTGCGTGCAGCAGCACCAATTTTTGTGGTTTGCACAAAATAGAGTTCAAGCTGGCCAAAATTCTATCTGTGCAAGGAGAAGAAGCAGCGTTGTCTCTTGTAGTTATGGCACCCTGACTGTTGTCAACATTGTACAGTAGTCAACAGGATGTAATTATACTGCATGTGCATCGAGTTCCCAAATCAGAGGAAAAGCCTTTCGGCATGTACCCGGCTTTTGTGAAAATTGGTGCTTCTGCATGCACCCTATCTTGCATTATTTTTGACATCAGCTGTAATGACACAGCTGCAAACTCAGTCTTTCTTGGTATACATAGGTTTTGGACTGATCCCCACAATTTGCCTGACTGATGGGCTCTTGGATACATTGTTGAATGTTCAAGCATGATGACCCAACTAATTTGGACACAGACTTGAGATCAGGAGAAAGGTCGAAACACCTGTCGGCTGTCAAGTTGTTGTACTTTCAGGCAGAGAGTTTCTTTTTGTAAGATGATTTGGGTTTTTTGTATTTTGAACTAAACACTTTAATTTGCTTTGTATTAAACATGTGTTTTGTATTTAAAGTCTTATCATGCCAACTGCTTTGGCTTGAATCAGCTTGATATGCGTCTTAATTTGTTTTACATCAGGATTCGGCCAGCGGGCAGTCACGGAGTGCTCCGGGGTCACAATATAACAGTGAACTCACTAGTTCTGGCATGCACGTCTGTTTGCCTCTCTGCCTCCAGCTTGTCTGCTTCAGTTCTCCTGCCAGGCAACCACTCCTGCATGGCTTCCCATGGCCTACGTCTGTTACTTTTTGAGCCCTCCCGGCTCCCCCACCGATCTGGTGCTTGCCTGCTACCGCTGAAAGCTTTACAGTGGCGAAGGTTACAAAGAGGTGCATATCCGCTGCGCGACCTCTGCAACTGAAATCTCGAGCCCATATGACCCTCTCAGGACCGGCCTCAATTTCTCTCACCACTCTAGTCCCGGTGTCCAGTCTCTTCTGCGATTTCTTCCTCTGCTGCTTCGTGGAGGGTTCAAAACCCCTCCACCCACTACTACGAATGCTCTCCTGCTGCTGCTTTGGATGCTTCGTCTTCTTCCACCTTGGTCTTAATGATCTGCACCTTAGGGGGCCTATTATGCCTCTCAGCCACCCTCCAGTGCCGGCCATCAACCTTAATGGACTGCACTTTGCAACCTTGTCCCTCTGCAGCCCTTATCTTTGTCCCTGAACTCTGGGAATTATGGGACTTGAAGTCTATAACATCAAAAGTAAACATCAAAAGTACTCCTTTCAACCGATTCTATTTTACAATAGGCTATTAGAAGATTGGGGTCTTGGGGAAAATTACCTAAGGGTGTCTCCCATTCCTCCTGACATGTTTCCCCTCCCATGTGATCCTCCCTGCTAACACCGCCACAAGGGTCAGGATCAGAAAGCGTCTGCCTTTCCCTGGCCAGATGTGGAGGGTTCCAAGTCAAGTTTACTGTTTGAATAATCTCTGATTCATCACTATTCTTAAAACCAAGAAAAAACTCCTCTGCCTGCTACTTACGAAGAGAATAACACAAAAAATCAACTATTACTTTCCAAATCCTCCATATAACTTTGCTCCTAAATTGCTGAAATCTTACATAAATAAATATCTACCTAAAAGACTAATAAAAACATCACAGATTAACAGCCTAACTAAATCCATGTTCAAAATACTGAATCATTGAGGGAAGTCCCTTGCAATATTAGGTCAAATATTTTGGAACAACTTTCCCACAAGGAATGTGAAAATGTGGCTCAATGAACATATCTAATTTACATTAATCAAATAACCGCAAGCCTTGCAAATTCTTTACATGGCATAAGACCTGTAGGGTGAGTTCCTTAGTTTACTACATACCCTATCTAGGAAAACTACACTTGCCGCATGGTGACGGGTTACAACATATTTACTGGTGCTTTCTGTAAAATGATGCATGTCACCATAAGCACACATCATATTTGGTGCAATGCTGCCACCCAAAGGCTTGCCATGCACAGTGAAACTGTTATTTGTCATTTACTGCAAATAACATTTTGTTTGTAGTAAAAGGCAAACAAACGTTTCAAACATCCTCATACCAGCCAGCAAGGTAGAGTACCAAGCAATTGGTACTTGCCCATCATAAAATCTCCTTGTCAATGTGAGTGGGCTAGTAGATTTGCCCCAAACCTTCCCTTCCCAATGACTCCTTTACTCTAGTCTGTCACATGTACACCTTCTGACTAGCATTTAAGTCCCATGGACACATTGAGCCATTACCTGATACCCTTGAATTTGCCTGCCTTGGCTCTGCGAAAGTTTATCTGACTTGTTGTGTCCACTTGTATTATGTTTTTATAGTATAAATAACCTGCATGCACCAGACTTTCTGTGAGCAATGGTGCCTTATTAAACGCATCAACCACACTATGTAACCCAACTGTCAGGGCAGATCTCGAATACTGACTGTAACTATGTAACTTCACCCTATGCTTCCTATTCCTTGTATATATGTTATACCTTTCTATTGTACACAATGTCCTGTTTTGTTTTTCCCAGGTGCTTTGAAGCAGAACCCCTGTGAGTTACCAGGTTATGTAAGGGTGTCGAAAAAGGATGCTGACAAAGGTGGCATGTTGTTTTCTATAAACTTTTATTTGAGGGGAAAAAGAAACCTCACTATCCCTATCTCTGAGAGGGGTTGTCAGTCTGAAAACCCCAAACCCCTAACCGTCGTGTTAGCCCCCCCTTTGGGCAAGCACGCTCCGGTCTTCAGACAAACTTTGACAATCTGACAACCTCCTATTGGGGATGTGGATCACTATACCCCCCCTTTGACTGCATTCGTATCAGGCCCCATGTGCACTATGGTTTACTCCTAGATTACTACCGTGGGCAATAACAAATAACAAGACACAAAGAAAACACAAAGAATCGATTCAATTATAATACAATGGGATACATTTATTTATATCCACACAGCTAAGCATAATGCATGACAATGCAGGCAGTTCTAATGCTATGTCTAATTTGCACCTTTTGTACTTCTGGTGCAAAGCTACCATACAGTATCTATAAGCCTTTCAGGTTCCTAATGTAAGCCTGTGCTGCAAATGTCTAATGTGTGGTTCTAATACAATCTAATGCAAGCGCTAGCATCCATCACCTTCATGGATAAATCCACACCTTCAATCCACAACATCAATCCACACCATCCACACTCTCCTCTTCCAAAGCTCTGTGTGTGTGTGTGTGTGTGTGTCTGTCTGTTCTTATCAATCAATTTAAGCCTAGGCCACCCATACTTCCCATTCTGCTGTCTTTCCAGCCAGTGGCAGGCCTCAAGACTGCCAACTGCCAAGCTCTCTCTCTGCCTCAACAATCTCATCAAAGCCCATCAGTCTGTTGCACCAAGCACCATCTACAGCCAACTCCCTCTCTGTGGCTCTCCTGATCTCTCTGGCCAACTCTCGATCTCTCGTGCAGACTCCTCTCGTGCAGACTCCCACAACTCTTCAGTCTCCTCACAACTCTTCTGAACTCCTCTCTCTCTCCCACTCTCTCTCTCCAGCCCTCCTGGTTATAGTCTCCAATGACACACAGAATGTCTAAGAATGTCTCTCCCTCAGCGTTTAGCAAAATACCTGCCTGTCTCCTTGCGTGTTACTTGTCTCGGCATGTCCTGTTACTTCGTGTGCTGTCAACGTGACCTCATATCTCTCCCTTTTGACCTTCCGAATATGTTGCGAAATACATCATCTATTCCCTGTTTCTCCATTCTCTCCACTGTAGGCTTCACTCTGCATTACAAAATGTTCTTAGGCCCCGTCCATCTCATACAAAAGCACCTTCTCCCATCTCTCCATCGTCACTCCCTTTATGGCCCCAACCCTCTGGGTTCTCTCCGCGAAGCACACCAGCCAAGCTGATAAGCTTCTCTCTCGGACAAGGGGTCATGTTATCTGTGTATGTCTGCCAATGTTTACGAACAGTGTACCATAACATTTCTCCACACTGAGCAACTTCTGTCTTTCTCCATCAAAAAATGGCTCATAGGCCTCGTGTCTCATTCTGAATGCTTCCTAGTGTTTACCGCAAATCTCTCGCAATACAAGCACTACATAATGCAGCCTCATTCTAAGTGACTCAACATACATACATACATACATGGCAGTCTCTAAATGTGTCTCTACAGAGCATAACAATGTGTGCTATACTAAATGGCTTTTCATGGCATTTCAAATATGCCAGTGTGTGTAGTGCAAGCAATGCATTTTCTCTCTCAGCCTAAGCGCTATATCTAATGCAAACATAGATGAACAGCAAATCATGGTGAGTATATGTTGTGTCTCTAAAACACTACATGGCACTTCGGATATATGCAAGTGTCAGTGCCATTCTATTTCAAATGGCAAAGTGCAAAGTGGCAGCATGTTTCTCTCCTAATGGCAACCAAAATATGCATACAATATCATTCTAAAAGCATATTGCAAATGCATACGAAGGTGACAGTCTAATATGTGGACAGTGTCTAATTCAGCAATGTACTATGGATAGCTAAACAGAATGCAATAATGGAATGATTCCATAGCAAAGATTCTAATGATTCTAACAGTGAGTCTAATAATGGATAATGGTTCTCTACAGATAGTACCTATTCTTCTAATGGGTGTTATAATGGGTAATGGTTCTCTACAGATACTAATGATGAGTCTAACGATAACAATACCAGGCTCCTCATTTTATCAGATTCGCATTTCTTTCCTCTTATCGTTAGATAAATCATAACAAAATATAGCATATGTCATACATGACATAGCAATAGTGGCAGTCTAATACCAAGCAAAGTTACAGAAAGGAAAAAGCATGTATCATGATGAATAAAAAATCTTTTTTTCAAAATGCAAGCATTTCACTCTATCAGTGGCAAGCTAAAATATCAAATGCAAAGCTGTCAGAAATCAGAATAACATAGCCAAATGTCAAAGGTCAAAAGTCGAGTCAAAAATGTCTACAAGCCTAAGGTGTGAAAGTGTCTCTACAAGCAGAAAACGAAAATTCAATGCATAGAATCAATGCATAAGTACTGTGCATACAGGTGTTTCCAGTCTCAATGTGTCAAGCACAAAATATGCACAAAATATGACAATCACTTTCTCAGGTGTCAAAGGTCAGTACAGATGGCAGTAGCCAAACAGGCCAAAAATTCAATAGATCAATGCATACAACATATCAGTGTATACATGCAGTGTATTGGTCATATAGGCCATTTCAGTTATATTCCAGTCCAAGGTATTTCTAAGTCCTCATGAGGTATGTGTGTCCTCACAACCGTGCACAGTACAAATTCAGTACAAATCAATTCTGATGCAAAAGGTTCAGCCAAGGAATGTCAACAAAGATGCAATGTCAACAAAGCAAGTGTTCACAAACGAATACTGTGTTCACTAAGAGCATATCAGAGTTCAGCAAAAGGTCAAAGTTCAGGTAGCGAAGTGTTCTCCACAACAGCAAAGTGTGAACAAACGTGAAGCAGCAAAGTGTTCAAGCCAATAGTATTCAGGCGAATCAATGTTCAGGCAGTAGAAACGTGTACAAGTCAATTCAGGTTGGCCTGCTTGATATATGCCAGAATGATTTTTGCACAGGGCTCCATCAAGGAGCAAGTAAGTCTCAGGTACCATATGTGCCCCATTTCTCCATGGTGTGATCACACATGCCCTTCACTTCAAAGGTAGCACAGGGAAAAACCGTGCGTCAGAACTTTCAATTGATGCCAATCGATGCTTACGCTCCCTTTTTCCCTTCACTTCATGAACAAAGGCGAAAGGTGCACTCATTCAGAGTGTTTGCAAGACATTGCAGGTGGTTACTCTCCTCTGGACACAGTGGCCCTTCCCCATAGGCCCATCTCCAGCAGGTTCAAATTCTCCCTTCTTGCCAGGTCATGCTGTTTCCATGGCATTTCATGCCATTCCATCCAGTCCCATGTTCTTCAAATGAGGGACAGCCAGCATTGAGTGCAAGTGCAAATGCTTTCAAAGCACCATGCTCGGTCTCCTTCACTCAAGAGAACAAGAGCTTCAATGCATTTCCAAACGTGGATCAGGCAAGAAATGCTTTCAGAGCGTGTCTTCCTGCTCATTCCTGCTCATTGCTGCATTTTTCTCTCTTTCTCTGCTCAGGCACAAACTTGTCTGGTGCAAAGAGCATTCCAAATGGATTCTCTTCTCGCTGCAGATTACAAAAGCTTCTCATGAAACAATTCGAATTTCTTCTTCTGCTCTCCTCTGCTGCTGCTTCACTGCTGAACAATTTTCTCACTGCTCTTCTCTCTTCTCATCACTTGGCACAGATGCTGCAAGGTGTATTTTCTCTCTCCACAGTCGGTCACAATCTTTTCTCTCTCCATGGCAATAGGTGTCATGCCACAAAGTCTGTGTAGCAGCAGATTTTCTGGGTACATTCTCAGAGCACAGCCATTGGACAAGGCAACAGCCTAAGGCCTCAATTCGGTCAGTCGGCATTCCCCAAAAGTGTTGCTGCAAAGCGTTGTCAGATGCCAATGTCTCATCATTGCTGCAAACAAACAGCCATGGTGCAAAGTCACATTACAAGGTGACAAAAAACAGTTTCTTTCTGGTGCTGCTTCAAAACAGCCATGCAAAGTCACAAGGTGTCAGCCATCATGGATCTCAGTCAGACAGTCAACAAGGTCTGGTCATTTGGTCTGGTCATTTAATTCGGTCATCATGCCGGTCATCTGGACATGCTGCTCTCAGGCATACTGCTCCAAATCATGGTCTCATCATTTCATGCGGCGATGCCATCGCGTCTGGTCATTAATGCGATCTCAGTCTGTGCGATCTCGGTCTAGTCAAGGTGTCTCTCCAGATTTCATGTAAAGAAACAAAAGTGCAAGAATCAGTCTTACTCAGTTTCAGGTGTTTCAAAACCAAAATAAAACAGCATTTCTCATTGTGCGTTGAAGTGCACATCGCTATCTCTATACTTTCCCATGTCTCTCAATGGCATCCATGCTAGTTCCCTGTGTCTCATCAATGTGTCAGTGCATATAACTATTGTCTCACTAGGCCTGTCTCTCGCTGCATCATAATGCATGCATGCTTAATGCATGACTCCTGCCATTCCATCCCTATAATTTTCAAAATAAAATAAAACAGCCAGTTTCACATACTCCAGACATTTCACTTTCAAATGCTGCACATTCAAAAATGTCACAACTGCATTCAATTCCACTCCTGCATTTCCTTCTGTGTCACTTCCATGTCCTCTAGATGTCACAACACTCTCCCCATTTTTCTTCATTAAAAATTCACAAACCTGAATTATTACATGCTGAAAAATCTAAGCAGTTTCATTCAAAAAACCTCTCTTATATACAATGCAATTCACATTCAAACATGCACTGCTAACTCGTGCTTCAAATTCACAGTCTGCCAGTCCCGCGCGTTCTCGAATGTCAACAAACATCCTTTCCATGCACACATTTAAACTACAAAAATTCCAGGAATTCAAGCTTTCAAAACATCCAAATTTAGCGCGATTCCTTTTATCAATCTTCCCTCTCAATGTTGTGAAAATATCTAGGTCATTTAACAATATTTTTTTTTCACTCGAAAACGTAAGCAAAGTGCTGATGTTACCACTGCAAAAACTGTCTCTCTCTCTGTTCAAATCAAAGATCTGCACATAACTCTCTTCATGCACATAACTCTGTTCATGCAGGTGTCTCTCTAATGACACAGTTTCACAATACCTCAAGTTTTCATAGGCACCCCCTTTATGCATTCCTCTAGCCAATTCTCTAGGCACACTGCACATGTCTGTCCTATCTCTTCCATTGTTCCGAGGTAACTTTTTCTCCCCTTGAACAACATGAACTATATTCCTGCCCATCACTACTGATGAAATTGCATTTAATGGGTCTGATGCTTTTAATGGGACATTTTCCCAGTTACTAATCACATCTCTGAGACAATATATTACTGAGTGCAAGTCAACAATATATGGGCTCCCTTCTGTAGCTACACTTTTCACTTTCAGTACAGTTACTTCCTGGGATGCCTCCCAGGAAGCAAGTGTATTTTTAAGCCAATTTCTTATTGCCTTCAGGTCACTAAGAAATGAACTCATTCTGCAGTTTCAATTATTCCGAGCGTCTTCAATAAAAAAACTGTTTCTCTCACTCGGTGAATTAATGTACATTTATTCATACAATCATTGCCAGTCATAAAATACTGTTCTGGGTCAATGTTACAACCAATTCCGGCAACCAAAGTCAAACAATTACGCTCCCCTTCCTACGACGAACGGAATTGCAGACAGCATGCTCAAAACAATAAACCAAGACAGACAAAACATGAAACAAAAAAAATCTCTCCCCACGACGAACTAACAAGAAAACAAAAAACAATTACACAGTTGCACAAGATGTTCAAACTTCGACTCTTGCGAAACCAATAAGTATGCCAACAGACCAGCTGCAAAACATCTATCTCTATCAGTTAGCATTGAGTGAAAAATCCGGGTCTCCCCTCCATTTTGTCAGTCTGAAGGCCCCAAACCCCTAACCGTCGTGTTGCCCCCCCTTTGGGCAAGCACGCTCCGGTCTTCAGACAAACTTTGACAATCTGACAACCTACTATTGGGGGTGTGGATCACTATACCCCCCCTTTGACTGCATTCGTATCAGGCCCCATGTGCACTGTGGTTTACTCCTAGATTACTACCGTGGGAAATAACAAATAACAAGACACAAAGAAAAAACAAAGAATCGATTCAATTATAATACAATGAGATACATTTATTTATATCCACACAGCTAAGCATAATGCATGGCAATGCAGGCAGTTCTAATGCTATGTCTAATTTGCACCTTTTGTACTTCTGGTGCAAAGCTACCGTGCAGTATCTATAAGCCTTTCAGGTTCCTAATGTAAGCCTGTGCTGCAAATGTCTAATGTGTGGTTCTAATACAATCTAATGCAAGCGCTAGCATCCATCACCTTCATGGATAAATCCACACCTTCAATCCACACCATCAATCCACACTCTGCACACTCTCCTCTTCCAAAGCTGTGTGTGTGTGTGTGTGTGTGTGTCTGTCTGTTCCTATCAATCAATTTAAGCCTAGGCCAAACCCATACTTCCCATTCTGCTGTCTTTCCAGCCAGTGGCAGGCCTCAAGACTGCCAACAGCCAAGCTCTCTCTCCGCCTCATCGATCTCATCAAGGCCCATCAGTCTGCTGCACCAAGCACCATCTCCAGCCAACTCCCTCTTTGTGGTTCTCCCGATCTCTCTGGCCAACTCTCGATCTCTCGTGCAGACTCCTCTCGTGCAGACTCCCACAACTCTTCAGTCTCCTCACAACTCTTCCGAACTCCTCTCTCTCTCCCTCTCTCTCCCCCTCTCTCTCTCTCTCCAGCCCTCCTGGTTATAGTCTCCAATGACGCACAGAATGTCTAAGAATGTCTCTCCCTCAGCGTTTAGCAAAATGCCTGCCTGTCTCCTTGCGTGTTACTTGTCTCGGCATGTCCTGTTACTTCGTGTGCTGTCAGCGTGCCCTCATATCTCTCCCTCTGGGCCTTCCAAGTATGTTGCGAAATACATCATCTATTTCCTGTTTCTCCATTCTCTCCACTGTAGGCTTCACTCTGCATTACAAAATGATCTTAGGCCCCGTCCCTCTCATACAAAAGCACCTTCTCCCATCTCTCCATCGTCACTCCCTTCATGGCTCCAACCCTCGGGGTTCTCTCCGTTAAGTACACCAGCCAAGCTGATAAGCTTCCCTCTCGGACAAGGGTTCATGTTATCTTTGTATGTCTGCCAATGTTTACGAACAGTGTACCATAACATTTCTCCGCACTGAGCAACTTCTGTCTTTCTCCATCAAAAAATGGCTCATAGGCCTCGTGTCTCATTCTGAATGCTTCCTAGTGTTTACCGCAAATCTCTCGCAATACAAGCACTACATAATGCAGACTCATTCTAAGTGACTCAACATACATACATACATACATGACAGTCTCTAAATGTGTCTCTACAAAGCATAACAATGTGTGCTATACTAAATGGCTTTTCATGGCATTTCAAATATACCAGTGTGTGTAGTGCAAGCAATGCATTTTCTATCTTAGCCTAAGCGCCATATCTAATGCAAACATAGATAAACAGCAAATCATGGTGAGTATATGTTGTGTCTCTAAAACACTACATGGCACTTCGGATATATGCAAGTGTTAGTGTCATTCTATTTCAAATGGCAAAGTGCAAAGTGGCAGCATGTTTCTCTCCTAATGGCAAGCAAAATATGCATACAATATCATTCTAAAAGCATATTGCAAATGCATATGAAGGTGACAGTCTAATATGTGTGACAGTGTCTACTTCAGCAATGTACTATGGATAGCTAAACAGAATGCAACAATGGAATGATTCCATAGCAAAGATTCTAATGATTCTAACAGTGAGTCTAATAATGTATAATGGTTCTCTACAGATAGTACCTATTCTTCTAATGGGAGTTATAATGGGTAATGGTTCTCTACAGATACTAATGATGAGTCTAACGATAACAATACCAGGCTCCTCATTTTATCAGATTCACAGGGTTACCCTGCCTTAAACTAATACTAAAGGATCTGTCAGGATGTCCGTCAAAATAAACTCCACACCCTGTGTCATAACCTAATTCTGTCCCTTACACTACAACTAGAGAATAACACAAGTCAACAGAAAGTTTCTTCACCAGGAGAATGTGTCCCTTCTCCTGGTACATGGGTGTCATTCCCAAAATGTTCTCTTGCCAAAAAGGTGCCAGGGGGAATGACTCCCTTCCCCTGACTTGTAGTTGCAACACCTTGTACACTCAGATTTCTGGACAAGGAGAATAGCTACTTTCTCCTGGTGCTAATCTGCACTCTTCAATATAGTTCATGAATTACACCCTTCCCCTGGCATCTCTTCAGTGTACTTGCAATGATTCGGTTTCCCCCACCAGAAGAATGACTCCCTTCTCCTGATGTTTGAGTTATTGTCAACTTTGGGTTTCTCTTGGCACTCTCTCACTATATCAGCAAAGTCCCAAGTCCATCTCTGGATCCCAGTGGACTTAGCTCTGCCACAGCAACAAGGAACAGTTCCCCGGATGCCTGTTCCAGTGGCATTAGGGTATCAGGCCCTTCTCTGATCGTCAGTGGGCTTATCTCTTCCACTGCTGTGAGGATGATTTCCTCTGATGATTCTTTTACTTATATTGGGATTCCAGATGCTTCTCTGGTGGTCAGTGGGCTTCTCTCTGCCACTGCTGTGAGGATAGTTTCCTCCGATGCTTGTTTCAGTTATGTTGGGGTCCCAGATCCTTCTCTGGTGGTCAGTGGGTTTATATGGTCTGGTGGTCAGTGGGCTTATTTCTACCACTGATACGAGGAAGATTCCCTCAGATTATTGATTCTCTTCTGTTCGGGTCCCAAACCCTTCTCTGGTGGTCAGTGGGCTTATTTCTGCCACTGAAACGAGGAGACACTCCTCAGATGCACTCTTCGCTCTGTTTTGGGTCCTGGCCCTTGATGGTCCTCTGGTAGGCTTTACACATGCCCTGGAATGAATCAGAGATATCTCTACTCCCCCCACGTCCATACCGGTCTACCCATGCTTCCCATTACCTTCTGGGGCTTGCTTGCATGGCACCAGTCTCTCCAGGACTGGGGTCAGTCTCCTTGCCGCTTCCTGCAGCTGTCTGCTTTGCTACTGCTTCTGCAGCGATTCTGTGTGTTGTGGCTCCATGCAATATCAGCACCATCAGAGGACTGTGCAGCCCACCTCCTCCTGGTGGTCAAGCCACTGCCTCATCTGCTTTTAGCTGGGCTCGGCCTTGCCGACGCAGGACCCTTCATAGACTCCATCAGCAACTCGGTAGTCTCCTCTGCATAGCCCTCTCCTTGGGTCGAGTGCATACTTCGAATCTCCCGGGTTCTCGTCTTCTGTTTCCACTTCATAGGGCTTACTCCTCCCAAGCGAAACATCAACACCTGCTGTCAATGGCTCCTTCGTACTCCTCATGCCTCGTGTGATCCACCTCATCTCAGTACTACCACAGTGAGTAATTCTCATGTTTTCTGTGCTCTTCTTCGTCCTAGTATTTTCCCAGGTACTACAGAAATACATTGGTCTACTCTTGATATAGTGGTTTGCAATGGAGGGGATGGGGGGGCTGAGGAATGTGGGGTGTGACGTTCAACAGGTTGCACCCCAGGTGGTTGTCCTTATCTCCAGAGGGGGAGACCCTCACCATGAGGTCCTCCCGAATTAAGCCAATCCAAGGGGGAATATTGTGTAGCGGCCGCACCTCCTTAGCCTCATGGGAAAGGACTCCCTCTGGGAAGAAGTGACGACACTTGGTGAATCGTCACAGTTATAAAACTCACAAATAAATAAACTGACTCCTGACTCAGTGGTGAGCCAGACACCTATGATTTCTGGCTCTGAAGCAGCCTTTGTGGCATACAGCACATTAGGTAGGACCTTATACAATAACATATTCTAGGGTTTTATTCACTTTTTTTGTTTTGACTTCACTTGGATTAACAAAATGCAAAGTCTCAGTTTCTGCCAACAAGAGGGACCGTTGAACCGGAATGACCTTCTGTCTTTCTTATGCTACAGTAATTGTGCATTTTGAGGTACACACTGCACCCACGGGATTTGATTTGGGTTCATTGGCTGGTTGTGTAGATATGCTATCTATTGCAGGTTGAACTTTGGGTGGTCAGAGCACCATCCCAAAGAGCCAATTGAATAATTCACAACAGTTTAGTTTTCAATTTCTGTGATTTGTGTATTGTGTTTAGAAGTGCACATTACTGCTATCCCATTTTCCTTTTAGCGTGCCATATCTTGGAATGTTGTGATGGACTGGCACAGGATGTCATCAGCACCATAGGGCAAGCATTTGAGCTTCGATTCAAGCAGTATTTACGCTATCCTTCAAAGATGCCTGCTTTTCCTGACAGGTCAGTAACTCTAAGGAAATACCATGCTGGGGTTTTAACTGTTCTATAAGAAAACATAAATGTTCAGGCCAATTGCGATTCCAGCTAATAAGACCTAGGCCCCTGAATTAATGTGTTTTAGCATCTTGCGAGAAATAACATTTGAATCTACAGTTGCGCTATATTCTTCATGGATTTCATTCTGTTTTACTCTGAATAAACACCACCAAGTAGGCATGTATAGAGAAATTATTCATGATGGCAAAGTGTGTGAAAATGGAAACATTGCATGTGATGCTCTGTGGAGAAAATACCTAATGCCTATGTGAGCATCACTTTGTTTTGCCATATTAGAGATGATCCCATTCTTCATTTAAAATTATTTATAAGGAGAAACAAACACACAGGCTTACAATTTGGCCTGTTGGCCCCGAAATGGAAACCTATGGATCCAATTGACTATATGTGACCAGGTTGACCCACAAACAACATACAAATCATCACACCAAGGAAATCCCTTACAAGATGATTTTTCTCATGTGTTGCCAGAACCTACACATCCTGGTTAGAAGACCTTGGTAGGGAAGATTATTTGCAGGCAAAACCTTTTTGTCTTGTTTAATTCATGATCATATGGAAGAGAAGTGACCGAACCATCTATGTTGGATAAAAAGACTGACATGAAAATAAGATATTTATCCTTTTCATTTTTACAGAATGCAAAGTTTAGATGAACCCCCATGGCCAGAAGAAGAGGGGGACACTGATAGTCCATATTACAATAGCATCCCGAACAAAATTCCGCCAACTGGTGGTTTTGTTGATGCTAGAACGAAAGGAAGACTGCCAAGTCCAGGAGACAATGCTCAGGTCTGTACAATGTCACTTATTCAATGGAATCACACCACCCTATTATGTATTTAAAGTTAAACACACTGGCAATTTGAAGCAACAAAAGGTTTACTAGGAACACATGATCACAATATAATATTTCTGTGTTTCTGCTGTCCTTCTCTGGCTGATAGGCCTGGTTCCTACCCTCACTGTTCACTCACTGAGCGAGAGGTGCAGGGAGAGCTGTGCAGAATCCCACACAGGGCAGGAGTTGCTCACCCAAGGCAGGATCTGCGTGACTGTCACCCATCACCCTATCTGAAAGACAGTCAGCCACTTCCTTCAGTATCCAGCCTGTGCTGCTGCACAGGAATGATGTGCCTGAAGAAAAGCTGCTCCTAGCTTTCCATTATGACCTAGGGCCTAATACCGCTGGGATAACGCCCAGGCTAATATCGTTAACACCACCAGGTACGGCGCTATTAGTGCTGGTTCAAGGGTTGGGCGGTAATGGGTATTCCCTATTGAGTTCATTGGACCCAATAGGGTATGTTCGACGCAATTAGCGAATGCTAATTGCGCCTGAAAATGGGCTTTAATTTGGCGATTGGGCAGACCCTTAAATGCGGCAGTAATAGTGTTACCGCCGCATTTAAGGGCTACCGTCCAACTCGTGATGAGGCCCTAGAAACTAGTGCATCCTCCAAGGACTAGAATTCTCTGTAGCCATTTCAAGAGTCTGATGATAGGGGCTGCAAGACTAATTTTTACATTTAAACACTGAGAGTCTATCACCACTGCCCTAAAGGCTTTACAGTGGCTTCCCACAGAACCTTTTTCCCTTTTGCATCCCTTCCCCACTCTCCTTCTCAATGCGTGGGAAATCCCTGTAACCCCCGATCACTCACCCATCCCCATCCCCTAGTCCCAGATGTAGATTGAGCACCCCAAACCCCTTTGTCCCCTGACCCACTCTCCCGTTCCAGACACTGGTACGCCACACAGACTCAGACACGCACACACGCACGCACAACACTACCGCTCGCCAAAGCTCCTCATTACCTCAGAGTCCGGGCCGCTGCCATTTCCACCCCACTTCCTCTCTGCGCAGTAAACACATGCGCAGTTCCATAAAAGGCTGCATTGCGCTGAAAGCCCTTTTGGGCAACTTGCAATGAAGAAGTGGGGCTAATCGATCCTAACCCACATGTAACTGTTTCAGGGCTGATCTCCCAGTATCCAGTGATAAAGTCACCTGGAACATGGTCGCAAAGGGGATGACATTTCCCAAAATTTGCAATCCCAAGAAAATCAAGCACTTTCCCCAAATATTCTAGGAGTGGAGTATATAATAGTAAATAAAACCCATTCTAGAATATGTGGGGGAAGGCTTTTAGGGGTGCAGAAAGAATGTCACCTACCTGGCAACATTTTCCCAGGTGACATCCTCACATAGAACCGATCTGCACTGCCCACCGCTGTGGTGGTTGTGTTTATTTCTTACTAGGAATGTGCCCCCAGCCACTGCGATTAGTGATGAATGCATTCTGCAGTACCTACCTAGCTCTGTATCCTGTACTTGTTAACTTCTGTTTTACTCACTGGAATGTGTCAAGTATGATTTGGTTATCCCATGGTCTCCCCTTTACCTCTTATTCCTCCCTCATGCTTTGAAACCTGGTGTGCTATAGTTTGGCACGTGAAACAAACTCTTAAATGAGATTATAACAAACTGTATCCTTTTGGCTAAGATGTTGCACTTAAGAGATGTCTGTGTTGTCAGTACCCCTGCTTGTGTTCCCTGGGGTGAGGGCGCCCAGAACTGTGGTTATCCCATGAGACTCTCAGCTTACATCCTTGCCCCCACCTGTAGCCCCCAAACCTGCCATTTTAGCATGGTGCAGGACAGAGACTTGCCCAGCCCCCTCCACTGGGAATCCCTTTAGCCACACAACCAGAAGGCACCAGAATGTCAAAGGCCTGGACCAAGGTGTCCAGCTCCCCTATTCACCTTCTCAGAGAGCCCAGAGCCTAAGCACTTGAGCCACTCATCATTGTGAGTATCCCCAACCTAACATCCAACACTGGAACACTTCACTTAACTAAAGTAAGCAATGATCCTCAACACCTGGGTTTAGGCCTACATTTCTAGGGTATCAGGTAATATTATCCCCATATATATGGTCGCCGTAAATAATATCGCCGGGAAAAGGTCGTGGCGATATTATATGGGTGACCATATATATGGGGACAGGGGCAAAAAAAAAAAAGTTTGGAGGTTGCGGGGCTGTCCCCCGCATGTTCCATGCAATAATGTCGCCACAAAAAACGGCAATTTTTCGGCGATATTTTTGCATGGCGACATTTTTGTGGCGACATTATTACATGGAACCATTTCTAGGGGCTTCAGTGAAGGGAATTGACTGGATTAGTCCCTGTTTGGCTCCTTCCATACAGTAGGGAACTGTATATGCATGTGTAAGCTAATGAATCAATTTATTTGCAGCTGATAGAAATAATCATTTTTAGTTTGGGCTTTTAGGTGTCGCTTACGACACCTATAAACCAAAACTATTATATTAGAGTACAGATAAGGAGAAATGGCATATGAGGACAGACACACAGCTTTGTATGGTTATTTCCCCACCCATTGACTGCCCATGCCCGTGCTAATCACTATGGCCATTCCCACCCAGTTCCTGCCTCTCCCCGCCCAAAACACCTCCTCGTAGGAACTCTTTGAGCTTGTTTTAATCACCCTTTACCATCAAACACTGCACTCCGAGTGCCTGCCAGTGTTTTTCAAAGCATTCTTTGGAGAGTTAACAACTTAATTGGAGTTGTAAACTCACTATTGGTGTAATAAAAATGCCTTAGCCAGGTCTGCCTTCAGCCACACCTTATAAACACTATCCTTGTCCTTTACTGAAGTCCTTTAAAAATAAGCATTGCCAAAGCCAACAGTGCTGGCTTGTGTATAAGTAGAATTACTTTCCAGGCATTGCTATTATATACCTGCTGCTATCAATGGCCAGTTAATACCACTACAGCTGTGCCTGTCAAGTGACTTTCCCATGCCTACACAAAAGATCAAACTGTTGGCATTGCCAATGCTGGTTTTAAGTTGCATTTCCTCTGAAGGCTCAGTTATGTATCACGTGGCTACATTGATTGTCTGTTGTTGTGTATGAGAGCCAGGCGAGTCACTCCCTAAGTAGAGTAGCAGCCCTGCAAGGTAACATGTCCATTTATCTCTTCTCTCCCATTCAGCAGATCCTGGCCCACCCAGGTGACACCCACTCACTGACTAGTCTACGCACACACATTAGGGTGTTGGGCATACCTGCATAACCTCCAGGTTTAGCTCCGAGGCTCCTAATTGTTATGCTCATCTCCCGCCCTCCTTGGAAGAGCGTGGAGTCTCCGGGCTTTTCAATCATTTATCCAGGGCTGTTCTAATTCGATCTTCAAACAGGCTTTCTAAAGTAAAGTAAAGAAAAGTAAGATGATTTCGCCCCCTTGTGGCTATAATACTATATACAGAAACGTTCAGCAAATAACCTTTCTTCTATTTGTAGCGCACAGGTGTCATTGGTATGATTTTAGAGCGTATAGAAGATTGTGTTCCTGTTATAAAGCACTCTTAACATTATCACTCAAAGCAATGTATAGGGGTAGAAGTCAAAGAATCACGATAAAGAGGCTGTAAGGCCGTCTCGGAATGGAATGGTGTGTGGCACTGTAAAAATGTTAAATGCGTTTTTTGAGGGTACAGATTAATTTGGTGCAGTCTTGTGCACATAGCCGATCACACAATCAGCGTAGTTTAAGGAACTATGGAATTAATTTAGTGAAACATTGGCAAATAACTGTCTTTAGGAGAAGCATCTGTGTGGTGCATAAATTATATTAGAAATAGATTTTCTAATACAAATTTTTATAAAAATCTCTTTTATTGCATGCCACCGTAAAGTACAAACTGCAAATGTGTTTCTAATGGCAGCTACAACAACTCAGTTTACCTTGTTGACGTGTGGGTGGGGCACGTGGGTTGAGCCTTGTGCAATTGGGCAGATTCTTGTGTGACTAGGGGCGGGGCATACAGCTCAGTGTTTTTGATTTTCAAATGCAGGGCAGGTATTATGTTAGTGAGTTCCTGTACAAACTAATTTTACTTTGTGCACTTCCCACTGTTCAGAATGTCTAACCCTCTCCTTGAAAAAACAGACCTGTCAGCAATGGTCATCCCCTGTCAACAGTTAGCTATCCTAACGTGCCAATCACCTGCATCTGAAATCAAACTTTACCTCACCACATGCTGGTTAGGGAAAACATTGACCAGAAAAATATTGAAAGTTGAAATGGTGACCATTGTTCTTTCACATTACGTGCCTCATTCCGAGTCTGGCGCTCCAGAAATAAGGGTGCTGGTAGCAACGTACCAGCACCCTTTCTGCACTGCTATACTAAACGATGCCAGTAGGGGCCCCGGATCCTCCGGCAGGCCTGACCTGCCGGGTTTTCAGGCCCCTACTGACATGGTTGACATGGAAGCACCTGCACTGTTATCAACGGTGCCTGTGTTTCCGGGTCCCCATTTCAATGGAGTCCTACTTGACTCCATGGAAATGGGGAGTAACCGGTACCACTGCCCTTGTGATATCCCAGTGGCACTGCGATATCAGGCGGTTGAACAGCTGTAACAGGGTGGCCGGAAACCCGCGCCTACCAGCGGTTTTTCCGGCAACCCCACAATGAGGGCCATATATATATATAGTAGAAGAGGACTATCCTAAAATCTAAAATAAAATACGTACATATACGAGCAGGTGACACCATACCAATCACTATGCAGCAAAATACACCCCTTTTTCAAAGTCCAGTGTAAAAGAAAATACAATATATACATGTGAGGGTGGTTGGTGAGCGTGAACCCTTTCAACCCATTCACACTCCCCCTTTTCCCTTCCCTGCAGTACTATACCTAGCTTTCTAGACACGCCTCCCATTTATTTCCCAGCCTATATAATTTCTCTGGTATGTTTAAAAAATGGATGAAATAAATGTAAAACAAAATGAAAAACAATACAGTATTCTGCAGCACCAGTTCGCATCTTTTTTTAAATAAAATATCTCCCAACAATACATGTAACTCGCAAAAGAAATTCTGGCTTCCGCGGCAGGTTCTATTTTGTGGGCTTCATGTTCAGTTCTCTGCCCCAAAAAGTGCATGGAGAAAATATCAAAATGCGTGCAGGGAAAGGACTTCCGTGCTGCAATCGTGATGCCGGAAGCACATAAAGAACAATGGTGGCAGTATCACTTAATGTCAGAAGAGAGGGTGGAATATTGTGTCAGCTGAATGAGCAGTGCGTTTTTTTTCAAAGCAATACAGGCTCTTGCCCAGATCATGCTTTCAGTGGACTTACCTTTACTTTTGTCTTGTAGCTTTCACCACTACACGGGACTCAGGCAGTGATAGTATAACTGAGGCCTTCAGTGGTAGGGAAGAACAGCCTAAGAACAAGAGGACAAAGGAAGAAACATGTAACCGAGGCCTTCAGTGGTAGGGAAGAACAGCCTAAGAACAAGAGGACAAAGGAAGAAACATGTAACCGAGGCCTTCAGTGGTAGGGAAGAACAGCCTAAGAACAAGAGGACAAAGGAAGAAACATGTAACCGAGGCCTTCAGTGGTAGGGAAGAACAGCCTAAGAACAAGAGGACAAAGGAAGAAACATGTAACCGAGGCCTTCAGTGGTAGGGAAGAACAGCCTAAGAACAAGAGGACAAAGGAAGAAACATGTAACCGAGGCCTTCAGTGGCTGGGAAGAACAGCCTAAGAACAAGAGGACAAAGGAAGAAACATGTAACCGAGGCCTTCAGTGGTAGGGAAGAACAGCCTAAGAACAAGAGGACAAAGGAAGAAACATGTAACCGAGGCCTTCAGTGGCTGGTAAGAACAGCCTAAGAACAAGAGGACAAAGGAAGAAACATCTAACCGAGGCCTTCAGTGGTAGGGAAGAACGGCCTAAGAACAAGAGGTCAAAGGAAGAAACATGTAACTGAGGCCTTCAGTGGTAGGGAAGAACAGCCTAAGAACAAGAGGACAAAGGAAGAAACATGTAACTGAGGCCTTCAGTGGCTGGGAAGAACAGCCTAAGAACAAGAGGACAAAGGAAGAAACATGTAACTGAGGCCTTCAGTGGCAGGGAAGAACAGCCTAAGAACAAGAGGACAAAGGAAGAAACATGTAACTGAGGCCTTCAGTGGCAGGGAAGAACAGCCTAAGAACAAGACGACAAAGGAAGAAACATGTAACTGAGGCCTTCAGTGGCAGGGAAGAACAGCCTAAGAACAAGAGGACAAAGGAAGAAACATGTAACTGAGGCCTTCAGTGGCTGGTAAGAACAGCCTAAGAACAAGAGGACAAAGGAAAAACATGTAACTGAGGCCTTCAATGGCTGGGAAGAACAGCCTAAGAACAAGAGGACAAAGGAAGAAACATGTAACTGAGGCCTTCAATGGCTGGGAAGAACAGCCTAAGAACAAGAGGACAAAGGAAGAAAAATGTAACTGAGGCCTTCAGTGGTAGGGAAGAACAGCCTAAGAAGAAGAGGACAAAGGAAGAAACATGTCTACATTTTATGATGTGTAAATGGGAATTGCGAATTTGGTGAAAGAAAATCATATATTTTTTAAAAATATATTTTAATTTTGTTTGATGTTTTATAAAGAATCAAATGCATACACTAGATATCTGAGAGCACAAGAAAGAAAGCGGGGAACAGGGAGGTGGGAGGATGGAATAGGAGCAGAGGAAGGAAAGGCGGGAGGCGTGGAGATAGCCAAAGGCAGATATTCAACGCATTAAACATGCTGTGCATGCCGCATATTCCTGGCTTCGTAGTTTGATTTCTTTTTGATCCGTTCATTTTAATAGCATAACACGGCGCAACGTGGAATTGCATTTTCACTGGAGAAATGGGCGGATGATTCACAATAGAGGGGCGTTTCCATGGAAAGTTGTGAGCGCAGCCAACTGTCCATACAAACTTATATCAATAAAGCTTTAAGGATCTTCTTATAGATGCGTTCTTCTGGTTTCACTTTCACTATCAGAGCTAACCAGGTGCTTTTCTACCAGCACATGCATACAGACATTCAACTTCCTGCGTCCCCCGGTGAGCAGGTGAGCCCCTCGAGCCCCCCTGCCCCTCCAAAATCTTGGGCCTTGCCTTTTTGCTGCCCCCAGGCCCCACGTGCTGCCTTGCACCCCCGGCTCTCCCCGTCGTTACTTGCCGGCCTTAAGCCTGCCTCCCAGCCCTCCCCCTCCCAGGCACAGATGACCATGATTGTTGCACCCGGAGATCGCACATTCAACATCCTGCATCCCCGGGTGAGCAGGTGAGCCCCTCGAGCCCCCCTGCCCCTTCAAAATCTTGGGCCTTGCCTTTTTGCTGCCCCCAGGCCCTGCGTCCTGCCTTGCAGCCCCGGCTCTCCCCGTCGTTCCTTCCCGGCCTTAAGCCCGCCTCCCAGCCCTCCCCCTCCCGTGATTGGTTGCCTCCCTGGCCTTACCTGTTCCCCCCTGGGCAGCCCACTGCCCGGCAGCCCCTGCGGCTAAGGGCCCAAGGACAAGGGCGGCTCCCACATTGGCAGTTCCAAGATGTGTCTGCAGGTGTCAGCAGGGGAAGCCAATGAAGCCACCAGACACTGACAAAACTGTAAGTGCTGGCATGGGTGGGGGGTAGAGCTCCTGCCACTCTAATTTACCTTTCAATGGCCTAGACTGCTACAGATTTACACCATGCATTATTAGAGAGATATGTGACCACCAGCCTAAACCTATTCATGGCTGGACAGCAAACACTGCCTGCAGTATAATGTTAACTAGTACCATACCCCTAGAGAACCACAAAGATTAGCCTGCGCCAAATCTAGACAGAAATGGGATTGTTAGCATATGCCACACTTAGATGGAACTCTCAAGCTTAGCCCGCGTCACATCTAGATAGAAATATGATTGTTAGCATATGCCACACTTAGATGGAATTTCAGAAATGTGATTGTTAGCATATGTGATTCTTAGCATGCACCACACTTAGAATTCTGAACCTAGCTTGCGTCGCATCTAGATAGAAATGTGACTTTTAGCATGTGCTACACTTAGAATTCTGAACTTTAGCTCGATTCGCATCTAGATAGAAATGTGACTGTTAGCATGTGCCACACTAGTATGGAATTCTGAACTTTAGCTTGCGTTGCATTTAGATAGAAATGTGACTATTAGCATGTGCCACACTTACAATTCTGAACTTTAGCTCGCGTCACATCTAGATAGAAATGTGGCTGTTAGCATGTGCCACACTAGTATGGAATTCTGAACTTTAGCTTGCGTCGCATTTAGATAGAGATGTGACTGTTAGCATGTGCCACACTTAGAATTCTGAACTTTAGCTCGCGTCACATCTAGATAGAAATGTGACTGTTAGCATGTGCCACACTAGTATGGAATTCTGAACTTTAGCTTGCGTTGCATTTAGATAGAAATGTGATTATTAGCATGTGCCACACTTACAATTCTGAACTTTAGCTCGCGTCACATCTAGATAGAAATGTGACTGTTAGCATGTGCCACACTAGTATGGAATTCTGAACTTTAGCTTGCGTCGCATTTCGATAGAGATGTGACGGTTAGCATGTGCCACACTTAGAATTCTGAACTTTAGCTCGCGTCACATCTGGATAGAAATGTGACTGTTAGCATGTGCCACACTAGTATGGAATTCTGAACTTTAGCTTGCGTTGCATTTAGATAGAAATGTGACTATTAGCATGTGCCACACTTAGAATTCTGAACTTTAGCTCGCGTCACATCTAGATAGAAATGTGACTGTTAGCATGTGCCACACTAGTATAGAATTCTGAACTTGAGCTCGCGTCGCACCTAGATAGAAATGTAATTCTTAGCATGCACCACACTTAGAATTCTGAACCTAGCTTGTGTCGCATTTAGATAGAAATGTGACTATTAGCATGTGCCACACTTAGAATTCTGAACTTTAGCTCGCGTCGCATCTAGATAGAAATGTGACTGTTAGCATGTGCCACACTAGTATGGAATTCTGAACTTTAGCTTGCGCTGCATCTAGATAGAAATGTGACTGTTAGCATGTACCGCACCTAGATGGAATCCCACAATTGCAAGGACAGCAATGCCAACTAACCAGCCAACTAACAATTCCATCCCTCTGCATACACCTCTCAAACTATAAACAAACACAACCACAAGCCTAAAACACAGCAATCCGCACAAACTTCACAACAATGCAACAACAGAACAAACCACACATAGACTTGCACAACAGCACACGGCGACTACGGACCATAAAACACCCCAAGCCCAGCCAACGGACCCACCGGGCTGAGGCTGCCAACAGCACATCACTGCTCTCTTGCACTTTTCCAGCTTATTCCCACTAACCCACCCCCTCTGCTCCCCTTTTTCAGAGCCGCCAGAGCGCCAGGGGACCACTTCGGTGGTGACAGTGCACGGTACAAATGTCCTTTAACATTAACATTAACATCAATGCTTGGGAATAAAGGAGTGGCTTTCTCTGATAACCAGCTACATAAAAAGGACACCAAAGTTAAAATGAATCTGTCAACTGATAACGCCAAAAAGAGCATAATAATATATATAGGTAGCCCTATGCTTATTCCAGTGAAAACTTCCCATTATGATGAATAAGACCTCGTAATAGGGCGGTAGGGGGTTAACGGCTCTGGCACCTTTACCGGCGCCGTTAACCCCTTACCGCCCACCTCATAATGAGGCCCTATGAGTCTTATAGGTCTTGTGATGATCCGCTTGGATCTCTGACGAGGCCACATTCTCCTTCCTCGACCCCCATGGGGCATCTTCCACAGCATTCTCCTCGTCCTCGCACTCTTTCTCGCCCTCTCGGTAGAGTGTGAATTGTGACACGCTTCGTGTAATCACTCGCCCCGGGGACTGGGCAGTCACTATAGACCCTTTGATCTGCTTGATGACGCAAGGATCAGGATCAAACTTAGACTCTGACTTGCTTTCTGTCTTCCGACGCACGACAACCTTTTCTCCCGTGTACAGTGTTGACCACTTGGCTCCCCTTTTCTCGTAAGTATACTTTTTAATCTCCTGTTTCTTTGCTGCACCCTCATTTTGGAGTGTCTTCAGGTCTGTTTCTCGGAAATACCTGCTGTGGAGGTAACCTCATCTTTACTTTCCTCTGAAACACCAGCTCTGACAGGCACTTTCCTGTTATTGCATGTGGTGAGTTCCAATAATCTCGAGCATGCTACACAGTGCCTGGTTCAGCGATGTCAGACTCAATGCATTCTATTGCAGCACTTTTTTCAGACTTCTCATAAACGTTTCTATCATCCCGTTGGCTTGTGGCCACAGGGGTGTAATTTATCTGTGACAAATGCCCATGTGACTCATGTATTGGGCAAACTCCCCTTCACTGAACGCCAGTGTCTGACTTGAGCACCTCAGGAATGCCCCATGCTGAGAATATGACATCCAGCTCAGGAATGTCGGTGCTGGCTGCTGTGGATGAGATCAATTGTACCAGCGGGAATCGAGATCATTTGTCCATGACCAACATCCAGTATTTCCCTCCACCGAACGGCCAAAAGAAGACAATCGCAACATGTGTTCATGGCGCCTCAGGCAGCTCAGACATCCTTAGTGGCACTGAATTACTGGGCTTCCACGTGCACTGTCACAGATGGAATCCTTTCACAGTGTCCTCCACCATGAAATCAATCCCTGGGAACCACATTGTGTCTCTTATCTGCTGCTTGGTGGCCACCATGCCATGATGCCCTTCATGGGCCAGGTCCACTACTTGCTGTCGGAGGTCTGTGGGTATAACGATCCACCTTCCACGCATCACAAGGCCCTCCGCAGTCATCTTTCACATGCTTGAAAGACAGCATTTCTTGCTGCACAACCTCTTGGTCTCTTTGTGTGTGTTCTAACTCACAGTCTCTCTATCTTTGCGACATAATGAATTCCTTCACTCTCTGCAACATCCAATCGCTCATGGTGTGGCCACTCACCTTGCTCGTCGTGAGTGGCTTCGGTGGTCGCCGCTGAGCGAGGAAGTTTATGTATTCCTCTGCCATGGATAACTCACAATTGTGTTTCACAAGCAAGTGCCTTGACATGAAATCTGACGGATTGTATTCCTTGCCTGGCTTGTGCATGATGGTTAAATTGAAGTCTTGCAGTCTTAGTCCCCACCTTTGAATCCTCAGGGGCATTTTGCACTGTGAGTTTCCATAGATTGTGACCAGTACCTGGTGGTCAGTTACCAACGTGAATGGTTTTCCCAGGAGGAACATCAAGAAGTGCTCACACATCCAGATGACTGCCGCTCTAAAATGGTGCTGAGCCATATTGTTTATACGTTGCCAAGCAACAAATACAGCCGGGAATAGGCTGTGTCGCCCTGAAATACCAGATGGCCATCACCAGTAGGTGATAGCCGGCCATCAATCGAAGGACAGCTATACAAGGGCACTCCCTGTCTGGGCCTCTCCAGGTCGCAGGGGCGTGGGCCCTCCCTCTTTGTCCGCCAACAGCGAGGCGGAGCCAGCATACCTACCTAACTTCGTCTAATTCTATCGCGAGTACAATTATATAGCATACAACTAAGTATTACTCTGCCTCGCATGAACATATGCTCTAAGCTCCTTCCGCCGCAAGCATAGCTGACGGAAACACTAGCATTACACTACCGATCATTCATGATACCACATCACCTCTGCTTATCTACCCGAAGTATATCAAAGCAACCAAGGCTCACCTAGCCATATCGCGGACTGCAGAGGCGCTTGACTCTCCTCCACGAACTTGCTACCAGCGTCACCTTATTTTCTACCTCTTAGCCTGCTGACTCGGGGGATCAGAGTGTTTAATTTGTACTCTTAGTCTTTGCCCTTGGTACAATACACCTTCGAGAATAACAGTTATACCCATTAATCAATTATGTCGACTATGTAATGTGTGCAACATTCTATTTTTTGCACCAGCCACTGTACTGATTTTTGTATCCTGCTCTCGCATATGCACAGTCTTGGCCAGAATGGGCTTGCTACATTGTTAATATACTCCCTTAGGAAGGTGTCCTCATTAGAAGCCGCCAAAATGGCCGAGGCCCACATCTAGTATGTACCAGGCATTACATGCTCTATGTTCTAAGAAATGTTTTTGTGACAACACATGAGAATTAATATTTTGCATATCAGTAATTGTTACAACGCCTAAGCATATATCATTGCCTATATATTGCTGCATATCAACTCCAACTACGTGATGTAATTGATCTGACCAGCTGTGTCCGTGTTACAGAAACATTATCTAAGACTACCCTCTGATCTATGACTGCATGCAGTTGTAGATTCATCTCTGTGAGTGGTATACGGCTATCCAAGTAATTGCCTCAATGCGACTATAACGCCAATTAATGCTATGTAGGAAGATAAAGTCAGGTGTATCACTATTGTATGCTACTATTATAAGTTAGTTATAATCAGTGAACTGCGCCAATAAACAGTAATACAATAACAATTGAATTATGTTTTTAATTCCATTCCACAGCCTGACACGTGTTTCGAGCAAAGCTCTTTTTCAAAGGCGTTGAACCTTGTCCAAGGGAAACTTGATATTACTTGCAATTGCAATGACCATTAATTAATTACAGCCTTCCGGCAACAACAATGTCCAAAAAGAGAGCGTTAGAAGCGCTTGCATACCTGAATACTTGCTATTATTAACCCTTACCTCATATAAAAAGAGATTCCTTTTGGTTTTAATCTTAACCCTATCAGCCTAGATATCAATGGTCACCACAACGCAGCATAGCATCCTACCTGTGGTTATACCATACAGTAATTGACCCTCAGCACAGAATGTATATCACTAATGCCTTACACCTATTCCTGTTGTATTCCCCTCTGGTATTAGGTCAACTGACCAGCATTACAGGACATAGCACTTTAATTGATTCTTGCCTTTCTATGACCAATTTCATGTCAACCATCAGGAATGCCACTCCTATACCTCAACTAAAACTGAACTCCCAGCTTGCTATATCTACCAAAGCTACCAAAGGGATCATGTTAGCTGAGAAATCTCACTATTCTAGCAACCCAAACCACCTACTGCCTGGTAACCTAAATCTTACCACATGCTTAACTAATACCAACATACCTTGCCACACATTACTCAGAAATATCAGACTCTGATCCAGACGAACTAAACTCCATGAACTACCAGCCACTAAGACCAACTCAGGACAAAGGAAAGAATGCTTACTCAATATGCATAAAGACACATTTAATTAAAATCCTGGCACCACCTTACTGGTTCCTCACACTGTTGGTCAGACCTCTAAAAAACAACTTCAGAATAAACCTCCTACTGCATCACTTAATGAAGTCGTAAGCAAGTACACCTCACCTAACCTTTTGCCAGGAAACCACATCCCAGACCTAAAAGGCGCTTTAATAAACGCCAGATCTTTAGTGGCGCAAGCCATCGCGATAGCTGATTTAATCTGATTGGAAGATTATGACTTTTTAGCCATAACAGAATCTTGGCTACTTGATGCAGCATGTCCGGCCCTTATGCTCGCAGTGCCAGATAACTACTCCATTTTCAGAGCAGATAGAGCTGATGCTCGTGGTGGAGGCATAGCTATCATAGCTAAATCTAACCTAGACATAAGATTAGTCCCTACAATTGACGTCAAATCTTGTGAGTCCCTTACAGCTAAGGTACCCTAATCTGACTTACAAATGCTCATGATACATCTTATCTACAGACCTCCAGGCCCCATTGGTACATTCAAGGAGAATATTTCTACTATCCTATCAGAGAACCTGAAGAACACCTCTCAAAGGATCCTGCTGGGGGATCTTAACTTGGGATTCAATTACCCTAAAGACCAGTAAGCCATAGCCTTCGCCAATGTGCTAAAGGAACTCTGCTTTATCCAAATAGTATCCCTACCCACTCATAACAAAGGGAGAATATTAGATTGGGTTGCTGACTTTGTTAGGCAGAATCATATGCAGTACCCTTTGGGAACACCACACACAATTAAGACTACAAGTGCAAGTACAAATTCACCTTTGGTACAAGCCTGTACTACACAGTAAAGTGGTAGCGATGGCTGAGCAGCCAGGCTTATCCCAAGAGTAAAGTGAGCACCATCAGAAGTTACAGAAAGGACAGCAATGACTATGTTTCAAACAAACACTGATTCAAGCTTTCTGAGTAAAAGAATATACATTTATTTACACCATCAGTTATAAAACAGTTCACTAATATAAAGCAACAGAAAATCACAATCTTAATACACTACACACCACCCAATCAATTCTGGACAAGTTAAGCTAAAAATGAAGTGTGAGCAAAATGCCACTCCAGCAATTTAAAAAGGGAGGGAAAGACAAGGTTATTCAAAATCAAGCAGCACCAACAAGTAATAGGCAGGGCAATCTAGAAAAGGCTTACTACAACTGGTATTCAAATCAATAGGCCTGGGCCAATGTTACTGGTTCAGAGTCTTTGCAGAGGATCAGACAGTTCAGAGTAGTTTGCGGTTAAGTCTTTGCCAAGAGTTCGAAAACGAAGTTGGTCGGAAGAAAAGTTATTTGAAAGAGTAGAGAAGGACAAGCCCTCGGATTAGCGAAAGACTTAAAACACTTTCACTGCGGTCAGACGGAACGGTACTTTAGTAGAAGAATGCTGTAGCTGAGGCAGTAGTTCCTGGCAGGTCCTGTAGGCTCACGGTTCCTGAAGCGACTGTCGGACTGACAAGAAGGAGGAAGACTGGAGGGTCCTGCACTGCCCAGGGAAGAAACCAGCAGCAGAGCAAAGCGACAAATAAAAGGGGCGCTCCTTGAAACCCAAACAGGGTCCGGTCCTCCTGGCTATCCGGTTTACTGCAGTGATGCACAGCAAATTCGACCAGGAGAGGGAGGCCTTGCTTGGTGTTTGGCGAACTGGTTCATCCCACCAGCTCAAGGGGAGAAGATTCCTTGCAGATCTTCCCTGTCGTTGAAGTTTCAGGCAATTCGGACCCGCAGCAGGGCTTCACCGGGAGGTTCAGTAGTTGCAATCGTCCTCTTCCTTCAGCTATTCTTCGGTTCTCTCGGTCCAGTGACGACTCTGCCTTCCAAGTCCCAGATACCTGCTTTTAAGCAGTTTTCCCCCATTCACACAACCTGGCTGTCAATCACACAGCAGAGTGGCTGTCCTAGCAGGACAGCCACCTAGCCATTAAAACTAGAGTGTGACTTCGGTCTCCAAGGAGACCCTGTGCAGGGGGCCTCAAACCCTTTCCTCACATCCTGTCCACCCAGACGCTCAGGCCCCTAAGGTGGGCTTCTGTGCAGAAGCCCGCCAAAGGACGGCGAACAAAGGAACCAAACCTGGTTTGGCACGCAGAGTAAAACACGAGAAAGACCTTTAGAAAAAGAAATGGTGAATAAACCCAACCGGAACCAAATAAAATGAATAGCGGTCCAGCGGATTAAAGTTCGAGGCTACCACCATAGCCTCTAACAGTACCAAGGCTATTTCATAGTCTGCGGTAGGAAAAAAATGGTAGATACCACTTCCACTAGCCAAATCTTAGAGAAAGGCGAACGAAATGATGTTCCATGAGAAACAGACAAAAAGGTATAACTATTAACCCTTCCAGTACTCTATGGAAGATAGTTTGTACTGTGTCTGTAAATGTAAAAAGAGTAGCAAAGTCAATGGTAATACATGTTCTGTGAGACAGTAGTCAGTCCCAGAAAATGGAGTTTAAAGTGGGAAGTCTAAAAGACAACTCTGTGTCACTGCACTAAAGGTGCTGTGTGACACAAGTAAAAATATGATGCCTATGGAGTAGGTGAGACTCCACAGTCTATGAACACAACAATGTAAAACACACATAAAAACACAAGTAAGAGTGGGAAAAAAGATTCACACTCTTACCAGGTGAAAAAACCAAATCCTAGAAATCCAGCAAAGCTGCTGAGGGACTCAGTAGGTAAGGGAAATTAGCCATTCTGGAGAATTCTCCCTAACAGACTTGAACTGTAATGCCTCAATCACCGCTATTACTCCTCAGCTATGGACTGATCACCACCTAATAGCATTCTTTCTTGCAGTCAAAACCCTATTACTTAAAAACAACCCATTAGCACTATCTTAACCAGGAATAAAAGGAACATCACGGCAGATAAGCTCATCCATATACTGATACCTACACTCAACTCTTTGCCAGGTACTATTGACCCCTTCACCCTAGTAGACGCCTATAACAAAACTATGACTAAAGCCTTAGATACCATTGCCCCACTAAAAATGAGAAAGAGCAAACCTAGAGCCAACCTAAACTCCTCGTTCACTCCTTACCTCAAAACTCTAAGGGCTGAAAAAAGAAAATGTGAAGTAGAGTGGAGACACTTACCCTCAGACGAAAACAAATCAAATTTCATCAACATCTCGTCGCTATATGAGAAAGAAATACTACTTACTAAAAGGAAACATATAACAATAGAATTCTCCAAGCCAACTCAAGTACAAAGGAACTTGTAATCCTAAAAGAACTAGAAACTCCAATCCCAGTGCCAGATAACCGTGTTAAGGACAAACTCTGGTGCTCTAATATTCAGAAGGCCCTAACTAACAAAGTCACGTTATTTCAATCCAAAATTGCCAACAAAAAAGCTAGCATACCCAATAATGTAAATCCGGCCAATACGTCGCCACAATTAAACAAACGAAAACAACCTTTCAACTTCAGTAAAGTCTCAATCCTTGAGGTTGAAAAAATCATCCTCTCCCTTAAACCATCAAATTGTCAGGGAGACATATGCCCCGCCCAAATCATTAAAGACGCCGCAAGAGACCTACCACCTTTCATAACTAAGCTAATTAATGCATCCTTCACCACGGGTATCATCCCAAACAACCTAAAAGAATCCTGGGTCCTACCCCTCCTAAAAAACAATCCCTAGATCCCACTATACCCACTAACTATAGGCCGATCACGACTGTTTCTTTCTTACTTAAAATCTTAGACCGGGTGGCATATCTCCAGATTCAGGAGTACCTAGAGTCCAATCATCTCCTTGGAGTTTGCCAATCAGGCTTCAGGCCTCAAAATGGCACTGAAACCGCCCTGATCGATCTTAAAGCTCAGATCGACCAACTTAGAGACAGAGGGATCACAGCCTTGCTGCTTTTACTGGACCTCTCGGCTGCCTTTGATTTGGTGGATCATAAAGTCTTATGTAACCATCTTGACTCTGCAGCCCATTTTTCTCAGGAAGCCATAGCTTGGATCCAGTTCTTTCTGAGCAATACAACCTCGATGGTCTTCTCGTCATCAGCGGCAGCAGACCCTATTCCCATCACATGCAGGTTGCTACAGGGCTCCTGTGTCTCTCCCACAATGTACAATATATTTACTAAGCCCCTTTTTGATGATTAAACAATCTCAGTGTCACCTACACTAACTATGCAGATGATACCCAGATTCTCATACCGCTTACTGGGGATTATGATAAGGATTTGGCCTTGGTGAATAAAATCTATCTCATCAGCCAGGCATGGATGGCCAACCATGGACTATGCGTGAACGATGACAAAACTGAGCTTATTATTCTGGGCACTACTTTCAACCTTAATAAACTTAGCTGTAAATACACCTCTTTAACATTGATGGCAACATTATTAAAGTAGCCAAAGAGGTAAAAACCTTGGATTTTTACCTCGACTCCACCCTCTCTCTAGCGAAACAGGTCAATGTTATGGCATCATCTTCAGCATACACATGCAAGCTGATCAGAGTAGGCAAACCATTCCTATCCAAGACTTGCTGTACCACTGTAGCCCGAGCATCAATTCTGTCCAAATAGGACTATTGTAACGCCCTATACCTGGGTGCTAGCAAGTATATTGTAAACAAGATACAGCTTGTACAGGATAATGCCTTGAGAGCAGCTCAGGGTATTGCTAGAAGAGAGCCTATTTCAGATACAAGGAGACAAAATAAATGGCTGTCCACAAGCAACAAAATCTTGCTTAAATCTGTGTCGTTAATCCATAAAAGCCTAAACAACGCTGGACCCCACTACCTGACGGAGAGATTTATCAGAAAAATATCTAGCCATCCCACTAAGTCAACTATCACTAACTGCCTAGTTGTACCTAGGTTTAAACTGACCAAAGCCAGAGGGAGCAGCTACCCAGTTAAAGCATCTCAACTATGGAACACACTCCCCCCCCCCCCTTCCTGAGGCCAGACCAATCCTTTCTGAACTTCAAACATAACACTGCAAAATGGCTCAGGGAAAAGGACCATTAATTCTATCCAATAGACAGACCTTTCTTCCATGTACTACTTACTCAACCCTATTGTAATTAGCTACCATAAAGTGTATTCTTTGCTGTATTCCAATCTGTTAATTTATGTAAATATTGTGACGATTATTCATATCACCCGTTGTTATACAGACCTTGACTGTATGATATTTGTAAATGCTGTACATTTTTATGTAATTTCTTATGTTTATATGTAACTATATTTGTAAAACACTGTATGAAATCTATGTAACTGCGTAACCCTAAGCTGAAAGTATTCTTGTATCGTCTGCGCCCTGATACCCTTGGGTCTGGCGTGCATTACAAATAAAGAAACAAACAAACAAACAAGCCCCTCCTTTTCCAGCTGTGAATATGTCTTTTCGCCGTCCGTCAGACTCTTGGATGCATAAGTGACAATGGCCCTTGGATTGTCTCTGCTAGGCCTATGCTATGCTAGGATGACTCCCAAGCCGACCAGGCTTGCGCCTACCGTCAGCTCAGTGCACTTTACCGGGTTGCAGTAGGCCATGCACTCAGATGAACCAATGTCTCTATTGATTTGGTTGACGGCCCTCTCGCAGGCTTGGTCCCACTGAAAAGTGGTCCCTTGCTTGGTGAGACTCTCAGTGGTGCACTAGTGGTGGCAATGTCTCTCAAATACCTGCTACAGTAGCTCGCCATCCCCATAAATTATGTTATGTCAATCACATCTTGCGGGGGTGAGATGTTTTTGATCGCTACACCATTTCCCTGGCCAGGTCTCATTCCTTCTTGCGAGAACGTGTGTCCAAAGAATTTGAGGTTTCTTTTGTGGCTTCTCTGCATTCAGCATCAGCCCCGCCTGGGAGAGAGCTACGCATACCTGGTGTAGTGCCTCGTCATGTTGTTTGAGGTCTGCTCCGAAAACCAGGATGCTGTTGCTATAGTTCAAACAATTTTTTATGTCCCGAATAACTTTCCGGATGCTCTCTTGGAAATTCTCAGCAGCTGACGGTATCCCGAAGCTCAACATCTTATACCTGAACAGGTCTTCATGCATTGCAAATGTGGTTATGTACCGCAACTGCAAATCTACCTGGATCTGATGATTTCCCTTGTAGTGGTCGAGTTTCGTGAATATCTTGGCTACATTTAGCATGCCCATCATGTCGTCCAGATGCATTCCGGGGTGCCTTTCTCATTGAATTGCCTTGTTAGCCTAACGCATGTCCACACAGAGCCTGATCTTTTCAAAAGATCCTTGCTTGGGTACCGCCACCACATGTGGTATCTCTCAGGATGGCCTGTAGGCCCCTGCTCATGCCACGCTGGAAATGAGGGACACAAAGCCTGTGATAACAGGTGATCTCTTATCTTTATTTCTTTTCACACTGCCGCAAACGCGGCAAATCCCCTGTGCGCATGCGCAAGCATGCGCATGTCTCATTGGTTCTTCTCGGTGTGACGAGCCTCCTCGTCACACTGAGTTAACTGTTTGCATGAGGGACTCGACGGCATTGTTAGGTATTCTCTGCAGTGACAGGTTTTGACATGGTCTGGCGGTTCATGGGGGCAACAGGGTATGAGCCTGATGCATTTTACCCTTGGTGGTCTGGTCTAAAGGGCATGCAGGTGTTCAAAGGAGTAACCTGTGAGGAGAGTAGCATTAGAGAGAGAGTAGCATTTAGAGTGGTTATCCAGTGTGAATTTGAGGAGTGGGGCCCATGAGAAGACAGTCTTCTCGGCTTCGACAGAGATAGTGAAAATTGTGGCACCGGATATATGCCTGCAGGTAGGAATGATGGTTACAACAGAGAACCTGGCTGCAAGGAAGGAGAGCTTTGGCTATGAGTTTACTTACCTATGCATCTTATTTAATTATTTATATACAAGAGGAACAATGCTCTTTTGATCAAAAAAGAACGCACAATAGATAAGAAATCAGAATTGACGGGAAGCAGTGAGTTTGAGGGACGTTCTGACCAGGTTGTGGAGGGGAGTAGATGGAACAGTCACCGGGGACAATACATATGTGGACAGACATAGATTAAGTACAACCAACATTGGACATCTTTAAGTGCAGGTAGGCGGTATGACCAGATGTGCTCGTGATGTGACCATGATGGATGAAGTGCTAGAATGGAGGCAGAGGAAGTGACAGACAGAGGCAGGTTAGAGGCGAGAAAACAATGTTAGCTAGACGGCAGATGAGAGGTAGGTTAAGAGGGTCACTCAGAGACGAGGAGGTAGGCTTTTAGTTTGGTTTTGAACAAATCCATGTGGACTGTTTTTCGGATGTCCTTTGTAACAGAATTTCATGCAAATAGAGCAAGAAGAGAGAAAGTGTGGAAGCGAGAGGAAGCACAGGGAGGGTGAGTAGCCACAACGGTAGTCGAGGAGGCATACCAGAAATTACTACAGGGCTCATAGAGTTGGATAGAAGAGAATAGATACAGCGGTTCTATGTTCATTTGTCCCCAGATTTTTTTAGCAGAGGTTTTTGCATAAATCTTTTTGGCAAAAAAACAAATTGAATTCTATATCCTCCCTTAGCTACCCCCCAACTCCATATTTTCCGATTCGTTTTTTTCAGCTGAAATTATTCAGCAAAAAACACGGTGAAAAAAAACCCTGCAATGAATGATCGTTGTACCACACAGTGTTGCCTTACCGCGGCTTGATTTGTGAACCAGGAAACACAAGTAAATGTCGTCCTGCTTTGCATCATCACCCATCCAGCCTGGTGATAGTACTAGGAAGTAGGTGTGAAGTGAGGGAGTTCAAAGAGAGTCCTGGCATCAATGTTAATGATCTTGACGAGAGGACAGAAAGTATAGTTGGGTAGACCAAAGAGAATGCTGGCACAGTAGTCCAGTTTAGAAAAACAAGAGTGGTTAAGAGATGCTTGGAAGTGTTGGAAGGAAGGAGATGCCTATTTTTCCTAATATTTTGGAGGTTGAGGCGAGCTGCTGTTCCAGTTTTGGAGATGAAAGTAGAGAAGGTGTGAGAAGGGTTATAGATAACACCAAGGTTTCTAGCTGAACAGGAGTAGGGGAGAATGTCAGGTGGAAACTGAATAGGCAGAGGAAGAGATGAGAGAGAGAGAGCCCTTGGCAGGGAAGAAGTGTACCCCTGTTTTGGTAAATTTTAACATCAGAGTGTGAAAAGCCATCCAATATTTAATGTCAGAGAGACTGTTGGAAATTTTGATAGAGAGATCATAGGAGTGTTCAGGAAAGAGAAGATTTTGGTGTCGTCCGTGAAGAGTTGGTACGTGAACCTAAAAGAGGAGATTAGTGCCTGAAGAGCAGAAGTTTAGTGTAAAGTGGTGCAAACCCAAGACAGAGCCTTGTGGAACACACACATAGAGGAGTGAGTTGAGAGCTGTTTTTGCTCTAGGCGACAGGGAATTGGCCAGGTGCAAGTTAGGATTCAATCCAGATAAGGGCTTGATCGCGAATTCCAAGAAGAAAGAGAGTATTAAGGAGATCAGAGCGATTGACAGTGTCAAAGGCAGCAGACAGGTCAAGAAGAATTAGGATAGAGGCTAGGTTGGAGTGCTTAGTAGAGGTTATGAAGTTGGACATAGCCATGAGGGCAATTTCCGTGGAGAGACAGGAGCACAAACCTGCTTGTAGAAGGTCTCGAAGGTTGTGGATGTCTAAGAAATTGGTAAAACGGTTGAACACAAACCTTTTGATCACTTTCGACTAGTGTGCAAGGAGAGACACAAGGCGAAAGTTAGCCTGTGCTCGGGTCAGCCACTTGCTTTTTTAGTGTTGACCGTGGCTGTTTTGAAAACAGAGTGCAAACAAGCAGTGTTGAAGGACAGTTTGAAGGGTTTTGTGAGGTGTGAGGCCACTACAGGGGCAATAGGCTTGACTAGCTGAGAACCAAGATGGTCTGATGGGGCACAAGAGGGGTTAGCCTTCATTAACAGAGGTAGCAATGCATCCGTATTAGTGTGACTAAAGTGGGAGATAGAGACAGATGGTGATGGTAGAGTAGGCAGAGTGTAAAATGCAGGAGGAGGGAGTGTGAAGAAGGCCAGGAGAGAGTCTCTCATTTTGAAAATGTTTGCATCAAATTATTCAGCTAGGTCATTAGCTGTGAGAGTGGAATTGATAGTCATAGACTTAGGAGGAGTGAGGAGTGAGTTTAGGGTGCCCTGTAGCTGGGGGAAGATGGTTGGGGTGAGAGTCAATGAGGTTTAGGTATAATTCCCCTTTAGCTCTATCAAGAGTGGACTTGAGAGAGTTTATGGGAGAGAGGTAGAGTTGCAGGTCTTCATGTGAGTGGGTATGCCTCCATTTGCGCAGCAGCTTACGCATGTCTGTGCAGAGACAGCATATAAATGGGGTGACCCATGGTTGAGGATGCCGAGATCTAGGGGTGGAAGTAAGCAGTGGAAAGTGAGAGGAGAATGAGTCATATAGTAAGGACTGGAAGCTGGAGAAGGATGTGTTGGTGGGAGAGGTATCAGGTGTGAAGGAGGAGAGTGAGAACTGTAGGTCAAAGAGAAAGAGGGGATGGCATAAGGTTTACACTTCCTTTTACTAATAGATGAAGCAAGTGGTGAGGAAAGGTCAGAGAGTGGAATGGAGATGGTGGTGGAAACAAGTGAGTGATTAGATATGGATGGTGTGACAGTGGTATTAGTGACTGAGAGAGAGCAAGGAGATGAATAAGAGATCCAACCAGTTACCTACTGTGTAGGTAGGTTATGGATAGAGTGGAAAGCCTGGTCACTAAGAAAAGACAGGCGTTCAGATTTCTGAGAAGCGGTTGGAGAGGGAAGGTTAAAGTCACCTAAGAGGTGATGTTTAGTGGAAAGAGAATCAAGGAGTTGCCCAAGATCATCAAAGAATGGTCCAGTGGGACCAGGAGGGCGATAGATGGAGATGGTGTGAACTGAGTGAGGCAAAGCATTAGTAGAGATGGTGAATTGAAAAGAGGAGAGGGTGTGGCATTGGAGATTTGTGAGGCATTGAGGTGGGAAGAGAGTAGGTGTCCAACGCCTCCCCCTCTGCCAGTCAGTTGAGGAGAGCGAACAAAGGATAGTTTGGAGTCGTGTAGGTCTGCCAGAGTGGCAGAGTCATATGGAGAAATCCAGGCTTCAGTGATAGCAAGAAGGTTCTAGGGAAGGAGAGCTGGAGTGAAAGTAGTCAGTGATGAAGGACTTTTAGTTACATACAGACTTAGCATTCCAGAGTGCAATGTTTAGTTGATGAAGTAAGGAAGAGTAGATACATTGAGTCTCAGAGGAAGAGAGGTGAGGTGGGTAGGTGTTAGAGGAGGTATGGTTAGCTCGTCAGCTTTGTTTGTTGGAATGAGATGGAAGAGAAATGGAGTAGTGGTAGTTTTGAGTTGTGAGTTTCATAATAGAGATAGGAAAGGAGGAAGGTGTAGTGTGATTTGGAGAAGGCGAGTAGGAGGAGCAGGAGTGAATGTATTATAGGTTAGTAGCACAGTGTGTAGAGAGTACAGTAATTAGGAAGCTTCAGGTACTCACAGGTGCAACAGGGAGAAAGGCGAAAGCACAGGCTCATAGGTTAAGAGGCTAGTCAAGAGCTGGTCTTCATCCTTCACTGTTCCGCCCTTAACTGTAAAGCCCCTAGCTGGATGCCCCTAGGAAGTTCAGAAGGGATGATACACATGCTCTTGTCACCTGATCACCTAGTCCATCAGTGGTTGGCCTCTCTGATATTGTCCCTTCTGTTGCTGGGATAAGGCAATTTCTTCCTTATATGATTGTCACACTATCAAGTCTTTCTGGAAAAAGTCTGGACCAGCATATCTTGGTAATTGCATTCACTCGTTCCAGCTCAGTATGCATCCCTCGAAAATAAAACTAGCTGAATCCAGCTTGATGGAGAACCACCTGGACTTCAGCTCTGCTAAAGACCAAGACAAGGGCAAGAGTTGTACAGTCATGACACGGCAGCTTGGGGCACAGGAGTGTGAATGACTTTTGGGTCAGATTGAAATCAGCAGAAGAGTGAAGTGTTTGGGTTGTTTTTCTGGTGGAAGTGTCACAGATGGTCTCAAGAACAGACCAAGTCTTGAAGATAATTCTAGGGTTTTTATTTGAGAAGCTAAAGGAAAGGGGCCTCTGCCAAATGAAGGGGACAAAATGGTGTGACAGAAACCCTTGTACCCCCTAAAATTATGGCCATTTGGTAAGGGACAATTTGTGTCCCTCTCGTCTAGAGTGGGCAGTTCCCTCCCTATCCCAGGCATCCCTCATCCCCCGGTTCGCCTATAGATCTCAGTAAACCCCTATATCTAAACCCCTGTCTGCCTGGTAGCAAAGGTCTAAGGGTGAACACCATTTCTAACTATGTCCCTCAGGGAACAATGTAGGTGGTCCCTAACCTAGGTTACCCAATGCAATCTTGTTTAAGAATAGGTGCCTTTCAGACCCTTAGCCCATGCTTGGTCCTTTCCTTTCATGCCCTTGTACTTCTTTCCCTGATGTTCTATCCTTCCTTTCCCGCTCTTCCACTCCCCTCCCCTTTTACTTCCACTCTCCTTTATCTCTCTCACCTCTCCCTCCGATGTTCTCCCTCTCTCTCACTCTCTACTCCCCTCTGCTCTTCTTCTGTCTCCAGACCACTGTTACACTCCCCCTCGCTACAAACCTACTACTGTCCTCTCCATACACCTACTACTTTCCCCCTCGACACTTCTACTTCACCTCTCCCCACAACTACTAACTGCCCTCTCCTCACTATTATTTTTCACCACCATCACACTACTACTACTTTCCTCTGTCCACACTGTTACTACCCTCCCATTTCCACACTACTACTCTCCCTCTCAACACTGCAACTACTCTCCACTCCTTCTCTAACACTTATCCTCTTTACCTCTTCCAGTCACCTTCTCATGCACTCCCTACTCTATAGCTATCACTCTCACCAATTTCATGCACACTTCTGAGCAAGTACCACTTTCTTTCACCAACCAGTGCATCTTGCACACTCCTTGAGCAATCCTTCTCAAGGTTCCTCTGCACCATGCTTCCTCTAGTTGGACCGTCGTTCCTCCTTCTCCTCCCTTGACCTCAACCAAACAACACACACCTTCATGTTTCCTGTGTCCTCTTTTAACCTCTCCCATCCCCCTCAATTGGTTCTTTCCTTTACATGGTTCCTGGGTCCAATCACTATTTCACCTTTGCCCAGTAGAGCTGTTACATGTGAGGAAATACATAAAAGTGGTCTTTAGCCCAGCCCCATTCTGATACGCATGTCCGCCAGCTCTGTCAATGGCAGCCTGATACATTCACAGTCATTGTCCCAGTTTGTGTGCAGGTTTCCCGGTGTTGTTTTGATGTCTGTTTGGCAGGGAGACTGCTCTGTGTCCCCATCCTAGATAAGAGAATTGTCATTGTGGGTTTTGTTGAATGTACTGAGATCGCTGATATATTGAGGGGAGCGCTCCAAGTACTCACTGAGGAGCGTTTCCCTCATGCTGGCCCATGTCGCATAGTTTACCTGTTTTTCTGGTTTGTGGTGGGAATTGCTCGGCGGCCCATAAGTGCTCCATAAGGCAGGCTGCTTGCATGTTCTTACTTCGCTATGCATGCTGGGGACTGTAATTTCTTAGGCGAAACAGAAACAGACTGGCCATCATTATGCAGTACAGGCAATGGGCAAGAAAAGGCAGTTATAATTTCAGACATGCAGGCACAGTTAAAAGGCACTTTTTCTGGTCTCTTAACTCCAACACCCCGCCTCTGGGGCAGGGCTGGCTCTGGTGAAAACCCTTGTAGGCTTCCCATGCTAGGCTGAGTGGGGTTGCCAACCCCACGTTTGTGCAGAAAGATCAGGGGAATCTTACTGGTGACCTAGCAGAAGCTTCACCACCACAAAGCTGCATGGGGAACTGCGTGCCTTCTTTCATTCTTAGGCTTGACTTGCAAATGACAGGCAATAATTTTAAATCCTCGGTTACCTCTGCAGGCTTGCCAATTAAAGAAATTGATTTTCATATGGGAAAGAGTGTTCACAAGAATGGTAATCAGATGATAGGGTCTACACTTGGGAAAGTGGCAATCGACTCAGAGTCAAGCCATTCAGACTCTAGGAATAGGAAAGGGGCAACGTAAGACAAGTAGGGATAATAAGGTATCCTCAACCCCATTATAAAAGCATCAGGGGAGTGGGAGTAGCAGTCAGAGACTGTGATTCCAGTGAACTAAAGGCAGCTCAGAGACTGCCAGGGACTACCTCCTAGACAGTGTCAGGGACTAGCCAGAAAAGCGACAGAGAGTAGATAATGCTGGAGGCTTGTACCTAGACCCTGTCAAAAACCATTACCACAGACAAGAAGGACATTAAGGGTTTTCTTTTGTCTTATGCCCACACACTGTTGGAGTACAGTCGAATGATGAGATGGGTGTTTTTCTACAGTGTGATGGATGGGTACTATAGGCCAGACCGATGTGGGGACCATCTTGACCGGAGGAAGACTATGTTTAAGTCTCGTAAGAGAGGCCCGGTAGAGGGCATACCAGAAATTGCCCAAGAGCCTGCTAAGGGCTTTTCTGTGACCCTCACAGAAACCAGCTTTGGCAGAGCAGTCAGGAGGCTGATGGAGGTTGTATCTCAAGCCTTGGTGGGGAACAGAACGGTGGACAGGGTTGACATACTGGGCCAGCGGTGCTGCTCTAGAATAAGCTATGGGAGTGTAGGTTTATAGGGAATGTGATAACTCACTGGGGGCATAGGCCAGACTCAGCTGAAGTAGAGAAGGGTCTAGAGGCCTGCAGGCATTAATGCAACAATTGAGTGTGCAGCAGGCACTCTGGAAAGATTTAGAAAACCTTTCATGTTTCAGAGGGGCCCTGAAGAACTGGGATCCCTCTGCCCTGGAGACCTTAACCGAAGGAGGTGGTTCTGGAATGAGCCAGGAGAAACCACAAAGGTGAGCCAAGTAGCCCTGAGGTCTTCAGCCCTGGAGGGCTTGGCTTAGGAGGCTGTCTCCACACTGGTAGAATTATTTGGGCTTGAAACCAAAGGCCAGTGAGATGACAGAAATACTCACTGGCTGTATCCTCGAGTAGAGAAGAGTGCTTGACGCAATATCCATGGGATATTATTTTTCAGTAGAGCAGAGAGCTGGGTGCTATATCTTTCTGACATTATATTTTAGAGTAGGGAATCTTGATAAAGATATTAGGTCATTTAACGTAGGCCCCTGCATATATTTAGTTTTCTTTCCTGATATCTTCCGGCAAGTTCTCCCTTTTTGTGTTGTAATTGAACACCCTCGGTTCGGTAGATGTTGCACCAACCTGAGCTAAAAGCCAATAGGAAAGGGAAGCAAGAGTATTCCAAGGGGTTGCCATTTCTTGTGGTGGACCAGTGAAGTTGGGAACTCAGCAACCAGTAAACTCTCACATTTTATTACTTTTCCTTACTTTAGTTACCCTTCACTGATCCTAAGCCAGCTAGGCTATTCTGTTTAGCTGTTTCTGGTTATTCTGCCGGATAGCCATTGACCCACCCACCCTCTTGTTTAATAAAGGTACCTGATCTTTCAAGTGGGTTCTATTGAACACTTCGTCAGACCATGTTAAGTATTATATTTGTCTTTTCTGACGCTCCTTTGAAACAAATGTTCAAGGTAGAAACAGCCCCCCTTCATGTACAATTAAATAAAACATATTTCAGACGTGTACCCAGCGCTCCAGATACAGTTTTGAAGTGGGAGTTGCCACGTTGATAACAAGGATCAACAGACGATCCAAACCAATAATTTCTTCGATGCACCAGTTTATTAGAGGCAATCTAATGGAGGATTACCCAAATAACTGGTCTGAGCAACTGTCTGACTCGTGTTTCAGGACAGCTTAAAAAAGAAAGCGTCTCATGTGGAAATAATTGTTCAAATAAAATGTTCTCCCTATTCTTGGTAGGACCATGGGCGGGTCTCCCCAGGGGATTAACATGCAACAAGTGAACTTAAAGTCTCAGTCTAAGAGTTCCTACACTCTTCTTCTAGTTTTATGAGGGGAGCCTCGTACCGAGTTTTAGCTCCGGGCGGGAGCTTAGCAAAAGACTGTGCAGGTGGGGTCATGAGTGGTGGGCATTCCAGCAGGGTTGGGAGCCACGGCATGGCAGGAGGCAACCCGAGTCTTTACAGGGTTCTCAATATTGCCCTCACTACCCCCCCTCTCCCAGAGTTGTATTTCTCCACCCACCTGCTCCAATCTGACTCTCCCCTTGATGTCTCACTTCAAGTCGTGTTACTCCTCCCCACTTCAGTGTATTCCTGTGTAGCTGAGGGTGCACCGCCTTCTCCCTCTCACTATTTATCTGCCCCTCTGCTTGTGTGTTGTCTTCCTCCTTCTTCTTGGCAATGTTTCTCCACTACTCCACCATTTTCAACTACTCCTCCACCAACTCCTCACTTCTTTCCATTATCTTCTTTTCCGTTTTTATCCACGAGTGTCCTCATGACCGTTTTGATATCCCTGACAATAAGGGGATGCAAGTAATAGTAAGAATATATCAAACTCACACATTGCGAGCCTTTTAAGGTGTCCTATACATATGGGCTGAATTTTATACATTGATCTATTGAGCACAACCAACTGTATCCGGCATACTTGACGCCTCAGGGTGAATAAACTATGAATAGAAATCCGATGGTGGGTGACAAGTGATTTTGCCAGCCAATCAGCTGTTTCAATAATCAGTCATGCTGTCAAAAATAGCCAGTTGGTTGTACTTTTTTGGTACCTTAGGTACTACTTATTTTAACGATATCTGTCATATCCATACAATTGGTAGCGTTGAGCGATAGTTTCTTCTCCATGTATCCCTGTTAGATAGGCGGTGCACCACTCACTACCCAGGGTCAGGCACTTCTGCGAGGGTCAGGGTGTTCTTCCTCTAGGGACAGTCAGCACATTGTTTTTCCAAATGCTGTTTTCTCAACACGTGACAGTCGAGTTCACATATATTCTATTAATCCTAAAGGACCGTTTATGCTGTGATAGAGGACCATTTGTTTAATGGTTAGGGAAGGCATTCTTTAATTTCCAGTACATCTTTGAGTTTACCCTGCTGTTGCAACACGTAGATAATAGAAGAACTCCTTCCGGTGTCACTGCTCTGCCGGTACCACTCATCCAAACACATTCATAGAGCTCTGTGGGTTGACGTAGCTTGGCGGCTTATTTATTTATTTTTATTTGCATTTATTTGCAGCGCACATAACACGTAGGTATCTCGGTGCTAGTTTCATTGAATTGTGTAAGTGCAGGTCATTTATAACACGCTCTGTTTTTTCTAGCGTGGATCCGGAATTCGAACCTGTGTTTACTCAGCATGGTCTTGTTTCCAAGACCCGCGCATTGCCACAGAGCTATCTATCCTGCCGGCTTCCACAGAACTACCCTCCCGGCTTCTATGTGCCCATTGTTTTCTATTTTTTGTTGGGAGTATTTCTACTCCCTATTTTTTTGTGGGGAATATTTGCCTATTTTCAGGCAGAAATAGCAGCTAAACCGCTTTGCTGCAGGTCTAAATGTAACTCAAAACACCTTGCCAATGTTTTTCCACATAACTTGGAAGAGGGTTGCCCATCTTTCATGGAAACCGCAGCATAATAGTATTTGTTTTTATTTAAAAAAGTTCCTCATAAACACTTTAAAAACACAATTTTCTCCACCTCAGCTTGAACATGTGTGTAAAACATACGGTGAATGGCAGAACACAATCCAGCCCACCAAGTTCAGTGTTTCATGGACCCAAAAACAAGAGAAATGAGACGAGCGCTTGCTGGGACTCTTGAGTGCATGAATGCTTTGAGTTGTTACTCTGGAAGGCGCTTATGGAGTACATAGGGAACTTTATAGTGCTTGAAAGTGATCTACAGCCTCTGCCCCTGCTTTGGTTCGTCTTCAATTCCATATCATGATTAAGACGAGGAATGTTCCAACTGTAAACATTCAAGCACTAAGTAACATTACCAGGTGCAAATCAGTACATTCGATGTGAAGTTGAAGAACCGAAATGCACACATACTTGCCTAGATCTCCGCCCACTTTCTTATTCTGTCCCCTTCCTGATATCCCTTCTGGGATATCTGTGAGGGTCCAGTGACGGGCAGGCACCCCACCGCTAGGGCTTGGTTTGTATGACTCCTCATGTTGAGGCAGAGAGTTACGGCAACCTGAGAAGGTTCAAAGAAGGTAGCATCGTTTGGCCATTGTAAGAACGTCTCATAGACATTAATAATTAAACGTTCTGCAGTATTATTTCAGAAAGCTGTTGTTATATGCATTCACCTTCCCGATCTTCTTAATTAGTATATAGTTATTTACAGTCATTGATGTGATTTTACCTTATAAGGGCATATTCGCCTGTTGCTGTTAAGATAGATCGTTATACTTGTATATAGCAACTGCAAGGATAACTTGCTAGGATGCACTTAGTCAGTGGGCATACTGTGGCATATAAACATGTTCTGGTTCTGAATGCATAGACATGCTATGATCGCATACCCCTTTGAATGTGCATCTTGCTGAGGTTGCCATTTATGTAACAAATCACAATATACAATATAATTGTGGTCTCCTTGGAAACATGGAACCTTCATGGGGTAAAGTATATATATGAGCAACTCCCCTGATTGCCAGATTCATCTGCAACAGGTGGGCCTCTATTTTTAGATGTAAATAAATACTTTTTTTAAGAATCTTACCTTGGCTACTGGAAGTCCCTCACTTGAGTTGTCCCGTGAATGCCCTTAGTCAGCTGTCTACACACTATGCCTGGCAGCAATAGCGAAAGCTTTTGCTATGCGTGCCTGTCCTCAAAATCTTTAATGTTACAGAAATGCTTGAACTAGGCATGCAAAATCAATTTAAAGCAATGCAATGCTAGAACAGATGTCCATTAGCTATGGTTACTTAGATGTGGCCTCACACCCAGATCCTGAGCACAGCGGATTGATGGCTTGGATGTTTGGCGGTAGGTGGATTGTTGCAAGGGTCTAGGATAGAGTGGCTCCAAACATCCATGCAAGTAAACACTGGGAAGTGAACATCACGTGCCCCACTACACGCTGACACTTTGAAACCCACCTGAGCTCATTCGTGAGCCATGCTTGGGATTGGTGCATGTTGCGTTTTACGGCTCACATGCTCACGCTCCGGCTGCTTGCATTCTCACAGCAGACATGGAGGCCTGTTTCCAATGAAGAAAAGAGTGGCTCTCGGTTCATATTCTAGCCAGGTAATGTTGTGGCCCCTACCAAATCATTCATTATAGTTGTGTCTGTGACCTGCTCACCACTTTAGCGTTTGGTCTTTCTTTTTTTTCTTTATGTTTAACAGTCCGATTTGTGGGGGATGGTGGAGGGGTTTGACATGGTTTTGGTATAACCCTACCCAGCTAGCCAGCTCAGCCCACCCCTAAGCCATCTGGGGGTTACTACTTCACCAGAGGGGTGAAACTAGTCTAGCGATGAAGTACAGCGTAAAAACGTATATGAAAACAGCTCAGTGGTTGAGCTGGTGAGGTTCTTTGCTGCTACAGGATTAGTACCCTCTTCCTTTTTCAGAATAGTCAGTGAAACAGATATTTTCTGAGCTGTGGCCAGAGGATTGCTGTCTACGCTTATGTTGACAGGAATGGCGAATAAGAATTTACAAAGGTTCAATTTCATAAGAGCAATCACCTGGCGCGCAAATGCAAGGGAATAATGTGAAAAGGCGCCGTTGTCTGAATGTCTTCACTTCTATTTACACAGGCTCAAAAGCACAAACCACAAGGAACTACAGGAAATCATTGACTAGACAAACGTCATCGAGAAGTGAAATGATTCTCAACATGAACCAATAAGTACAAATCATTCTCTGAAGTAACGTCCGTCCAGTTAGTTGCTTGTTACTCACATTGAAACCACCGTCAGCGTGTGATCAGCAAAGTCCTCTTTTCCGCGTGGATGGGAGCGGAACTGCACCTTCCAACTAAGTGGGTATTTTTTCTACGCAATCTTTCCCATTTTTTATTTTGATTTCTTCTTTCTCCTGTCTCCAGTGCCCCGCTTCCCTAGCGTGAAGTGATTCTGTTGGTGTGTGTCCGGCAAAGGATCATTTGCAGTGTCAGAGCCCCACGTGCTGTGATTAGAGTGCTTCAAGTCTGAGTATCGATGGGACGCGCAATGCGCCTACACTGAGATCTTTAAAAATATATTATCCAGGTGGCGGGAGATCTGCTCTAGGTCTCCACCAGAGCACTTATAAGCATTCACATGTGAGAAGTCAAAGGATAAGTGAAGGCATTCATTTTCTAGGATACCCCAACAGGGTAACTTCTTACCGGGGTGCTCTTTGGCTGGAAAGGGTCTGAAGGCGCCTCAAACCGCTGCACGTCCTGAGGCACACAGGGCTACCCTCACTCACGGGCAGGGTTCAGGTGACTCTACCGGGCTTTGTAGCGTCATGCCTGGCAGCTCTCATACCAGATAATCGTCTGAGGTGGTTTTTAGTCTTTTTACCAGGCTGAGTTCCAAGGTGGCTTCTGGAGCTGTCTCTGAGATCCACAGGAATACCGAGCAATGTCTTGAAGGTTCAGTTAAACCTCCAGCTTAAGGCTCTGCACCGGTGACAGAGCTCCCGTGCATTCCTTGTGGTCCAGTTAGCCTGTGTACTGCCAAAATTGCGGCGAGCCCCGACAAAATAGTGAATAGGCGGAAAGGCTCTGTTCCTCATGCAGCTGAGTCAAAACACCTGTCGTCAGGTCACAGAATCAGGGGCAGATCTGGTGACTGTCTCGGTCAACCCGCACCTCAGTCAGGTATGATTCTTCTCTTCATTTGGGTGGTCCCATGCAAAAGTATCATGGTGTACTTCACACCTATTTTTTCCCACTCGAATTCGAGTCACATTCATTCTGTTATTGCTTCTCTTTTGGGTTTAATCCATGGTTACAGGTTCCTGAGTTTTGCCTTCAGGGTTCCACACAATTTGAGGTTTATTTTCAGTGTTGTTTTCCAAATAAACAATTACTTTTTTATTAACGTTTTTTTGGATTTTTAATGTCGGGATCGAAAAAGGGATTTGATGTAGGTATCCTCCTGATCCGTATTAATCTACTCAGATCGCGGAGGAAGACGACCGGTTTCAGTGGTATAGCGATGAGTGTCACCACTTTCTTCAGGGCTAGGGACTCGCACTTTTTGTGTGCGGTCAGATTTCTTCTGGTTGGATGGGCTGAAACTTAAGTTTTCAGAAATAGGAGGTCACCCTATGAATTGCATGGGACGGGGTATGGGAGAGAGAGAGAAAAACAGGGGAAGTTGTTGTTAATAACATATCCCATAATTTTGTCTCACAAAGATGGATAGATGTGAAATCTTCATCTCACCCAATAGAGCTGTGACAACTCCCATCTATCAGGGTTGTGGAGTCGAGCTGATCTTTTCTTGTCCCGAAACCAAACATGTACCTTGTGCACCTACAGAGAAAATGTTCCGTAAGTGTTCACATGGAAACTAGAAGGACTAACATATCACACTAAGCAGACATCATAGTGTAATATCAACATACATTTAAAGTGAATTGTAGAACTAGCTCCATTATTACATCAATCAGCTCAAAGTGAGCTTGATCTGGAGTGCATTAAAGCCCTCATGGACACCCTCCACAGGTTCTCCAAACGGTCCCTCACAGTCCAAATGGGACAATATGCAAAAGGGGCTCTAATGCCAACAAATAGCATATGGAAACACGTTGTGTCGCATCGGAATTTCCCAATTTGGCAACCTCTCAGGCAGTTTTTACAATTTGTAGTCATGGGAAGGCACTTTCACGACAAAGTCTTGCCCTTCGGCCTCAACTCTGATCCACAGTTCTTTATGAAAAACATTAATGCGAGTGCTAGCCTACTAAGCAGTGAGAGCTAGCATGTCTACACATATGTAGATGACTGGTTAGTCAGGGCCAGTTCACCAGAGGAAGCCAATCACACATTGGGGAGGCTACTGGACATGCTGTTCCAGCTAGGGTTCTCAGTCAATTTGAATTCCGACCTAGGTTCTGACTGTTATAGGCTTCCGGTAGTATACGTAATTGGAAATTATGTTACCAAGAGCCTTTCAGCACTTTCTTATGTCGTCGGTCTGGTGGTTCCAGCACCTTCTAGGGATAATGGCTACATGTATTTTGTTTAGCCAGACTCAGGATGCTTTGAGTCTAGCTACTCCTGGTAGCATGCTGATACCATGAAAAGGGTCCTCAATTGAACAATGTTTGCATACCAGACTCGCTGAGGGAAAATTTAGCTGTAGAGTAACTGGGCTCACAGTGTCTGGTCGAAATTAGACTTGTCTCACCATATACATATTGTGGCATTCAAAGCGATACAGTTGGCGTTAATTTCATTCCTGCCATTGTTGTGAAACAAAGTGGTGTTGATCCGTAGAGACAACACTACATCAGTGCTTTGTATCAACAAACAAGTGGGCACCAGATCTCCCCACTATGCATGTTAGTGGTGGAGATTTGGAAGTGGGTCCTAACACATGTATTGACGGTTCAGGCTGTTCACCTCCATGGGGATTATGGGCAGGAAAGAAGACAGGATAAGTAGGCTAGGCATGAACAACTATGAGTGGCAGCTACGCTTCAATATCATACAAGAGATATTTCAAGTGTGTGGGTTTCCACAGGTGCCTCTGTTTACAAGTGTCAATGCCAAGTGTCCCCAGTTTGTGTCTTGGAAAGGCCGGGGTGACAAGTCACTGGGGGATGAGTTTAACGTTTCCTGGAACCATCAGAGTTGTTATGCGTTTCCCCCAACTCCTATTATTTAGATGGTACTCAACAGGTTTCGGGTTCTCAAAGGATTGTGATCGATTCCTGGTGGCTCCATACTGGACCTCCAGGGCGCGTTTCTCAGATCTGATGAGTCTGGTGACTCAGGTCAGTTGCACCTCGAAACGTCCGGGCAGATGATCTTGCAGCAGGGGTGGATCGGTGTAACACCTGGCTCTGCAATCCCTTGTGCTTGCAGCATGGTTCCTGAAAGACTGAATTTAGGACATCTTTGGCTATTGGATGATAATCTTCGATAATTCAACAAGCGGCCAAGTGGGCACAGTTCTGCTTCTGGGTGGAAGAGAGGCATGTGGATCCCCTATTCTGATCGCTGGATGAAATGCTTTACTTCTGAGCTGATTTGGCACAGTCTGGAGTACAGGTTTATACATACAGCCTTTGGGGCCTGCAGAAAGTTGGAGAAAATTATTTTTCTTCTTCCAATCTGTTATGACTTGATGGTCGTGAAGATTATGGGGCCTCTGTCCACAAGTTCCACCCAGAAAGATAAAAATAACTTCCTGAGCGATCCTTGAGGCCACAGGTTTTTTGAGTGCCAAAGAACGCCAGGAACCAGGAACACCGGTGACCCCTCGACCGCTGTAAAGCAAGCAATGGGTCAGTACAATGGAAAAAAAATACACTGAAATCGCGAGATCACAAATATCAAGGGGCTTACCAAGGTGGGGTCTGGGAAGAGCACAGAAGAAAATGGAGGAGTTCCATGTGGTTGCAGAATGTAGCAAGCTGTAGCGAGTAGGCGTAGATAGTTGTTGAGTTTGGCACTGCACTGCAACCTGAATGTAGAGGGTAATCCGAAAACAGCCCGTTAAGAGTTCCAAGGTCAAAAGCCAGCCAAGTTCGTCAAAACCAGGGGTAATCCAAAGGAATCCAAAACAATGTTCAAAAGGTCCTGAAACATTAAAACAGTATCCGAGAGCTTGACAGAGGAATCCAAGAAGAACAGTCCGTAGTCCAGAATCGAGATGTGGAGACAGGAAGACGCCGAACAGTGCCTGATTGGGTCAGCTGTGAAGCACTGAATGAGCGTTCCCTCTCCAATTTTGAAGGGGCCTAGGAGTGTCACATGACCCCATCACGTGACTGATGAGATAGCACGTTTCTGTGTCACATGACCCAAGATTTAAAAAACGCTGCCGGGTCTTCCTCGAGGCGTGATGAAGCAAAGAAAAAGGCTGGCGTCTCCGTCGACTATCTCCAAGACGCCAGGGCAGCTGCCAATGTCGCAATACGTGAGAATGACCATAACGCATTGAATACCCTCGTGTGTTCTTGTTGCATAGCCGCTGCCGTGCTCCTTGAGGGAGTGAGGACCTGAGGTTAGAAGTGGAAGGCAAATCAGGACCTGAGAGGGAGGGTTTGGTGGCTGCACGGGTATTCGTGTGCGTAAGGTGACCAGTGGATGGTGTAACAGAGCCCCTCCCAAAGGCCCACAACTCTGTGGGCAAGCAGGAAAATCTCGATGAAACCGGGCCACCAAACGAGGGGCATGCACATCCCGGGCAGGAACCCAAGAGCGCTCCTCAGGACCGTAACCCAACCAATCCACGAGGTACTGGAGTTGACCCTTGAAGAGACGAGAGCCCAGAATACCCCCAACTTCATAAACATCGGGGTCATCCAGTGACACAGGGGCAGGACGAGGGACCAGACGCGTAGGACCAGGGCATGGCTTCAGGAGGGAAGTATGAAAAACTGGATGGATCTTCCAGGCTAAAGGAAGAGATAGGCGGTAAGCCACCGGACTCAGGACACCAGACACCCGAAAAGGACCAACAAACTTGGGAAGCAATTTGCGACAGCCAGGCAAGTCTAGATAGCGGGATGACAACCAAACTCGGTCCCCCACACAGTAAATAGGAGCAACAACCCGTTTCCTATCGGCTGAAGCTTTCATGGCCAACTGGGCCTCCTGTACATGGGCAAGAGTCTGGGCATGAACTGTGGCCAAATCGCGAACACAGGATGAAGCAGCAGGAGCACAAGAAGATGCATAATCGGGAGTGGGAAATGTACGGGGATGTTGGCCAAAGAGGGAGTAGAACGGGGAAAAACCAGTAGAGGAGTGCAAGGAATTGTTATGGGCGAACTCAGCGAGGTGTAGCAAGTGTACCCATGATTTCTGATGTTGTAGTGAAAGACAGCATAAGTATTGCTCCATGGCCTGATTTACCCTTTCCGTCTGGCCGTCAGTTTCTGGATGGTAAGCAGAGGAAAATCGTGCATCAATACCCAATAATTTGGTGAGCGCATGCCAGAAACGGAACGTGAATTGTGAACCTCTGTCAGAAACCAAGACCGTAGGGAGCCCAAACAAACAAAAAAGGAACTTGAAAAACAGGGTTGCTAATGTAGGTGCAGAGGGTATACCAGAACAAGGAATAAAGCGAGCCATCTTAGTATAGGTCGTCTACTACAACCCACACTGTATCATAACCCTGTGAACGAGGGAGATCAGTCACAAAATCCATTGTAAGGGTATGCCAAGGTCTGGGAGGAATCGGCAAAGGCTGTAAAAGACCCAAGGGGCGACCCCTACGGGACTTACACTGGGCACACACTGAGCATGTGTTGACGTAGTTCTCAATGTCGCGCCGCATCGAAGGCCACCAGCACCAACGTTTAAGTAGATCCAGAGTACGCTGTTGTCCTGGGTGGCCATGGATGGCAGCATCATGAGACCATTCCATAGCTAGATTCCGAGTGTCACTAGTGGGTAGGAACAATCTGTTGTGAACAAAAGGCAGACCATCATGAAAAACGAGATCCCAATCTGCTAACTGTTGTGGATGTTGGGAATCCCATGTGCGTATGGCTGACAACAGAGGAGGCGAAGGAGTGCATAAGCATACTACATGCCCATGGTCAAGCACCGTTTCTGTGAAGACCAGAAGCGACACCCCTCCAGGAGAGCGGGATAGAGCGTCTGCTTTACCATGAGACAGACCAGGACGGTGTTTTACAACAAAGTCATAGGCTGCAAAGAATAAGTGCCAGCGCACCTGACGACTGTTGACGCATTTGAGGGATGCGAGATCTTGCAAATTCCTATGATCAGTGAAAACCGTGACTTGGTGTTTAGCCCCCATCAAATGGTGCCTCCATACCTGAAATGCGTCTTTAATTGCCAGGAGCTCCTTTTCGGTAACTGTATAATGGGACTCAGTAGATGTAAACTTGCGTGAATGGTATGCTACAGGGTGTAAATGACCAGAGGTTGGGCAGGGTTGTGACAATACTGCTCCCAAAGCAAAGGATGATGCGTCTGCCTCAACAAAGAATGGCAACTCCGGATCCGGGTGTTGTAGGACCGGGGCTGAGGTAAACGCAGATTTCAAGGACTCAAAAGCGGCCTGATGTTCGGGGGTCCAAATAAATGGAGCACGTGGACTGATCAATTTGGTTAACGGTGCCACTATAGTAGAAAAACCAGGGATAAATCGCCGATAAAAATTGGCAAAGCCCAGGAAAGACTGTAAAGACTTTAAATTTACCGGGACCGGCCATTCCAAAAATGCTCGTACTTTAGACTGGTTCATAGTTAATCCACCTGGTGAAATGTGGAAACCCAGAAATTCTACTTCTTTGGTATGAAACGGGCACTTCTCAGGTTTGGCAAATAGCACATTCTTGCGCAAACGAGATAGGACTTCTTGGACGTGAAGGATATGTTCGTCTAAAGAGGAGGAAAAGATCAGAATGTCGCCAAATAGACCACCACATAGTTGTCCAGAATGTCCCCAAAAACCTCATTCATAAATCGCTGGAAGGTGGCAGGGGCGTTGCACAACCCGAAGGGCATTACCAGGTATTCAATTAACCCTGTCCGGTGCAAAACGCTGTCTTCCACTCATCCCCTTTGCGGACACGTATCAAATTGTATGCTCCCCAGAGATCTAATTTGGTGTAGATGGAGGCGTGTGTTAATCTATCCAAGAGTGGAGAGATGAGAGGTATGGGATATCTATCCTTGATAGTGATGGTGTTCAAACATCTCTAGTCTACAGAGGGGCGAAGATCCCCCTCTTTCTTTGGAACGAAGAAGATAGGACATGCAGCAGGCGATGAGGAGGGCCGAATATGACCCAACCGTAATGCCTCCTGCAAGTATTCTTTCAAGGCTTTATCCTGTACTGGTGATAAAGAATAAATTCGGCCCTTGGGGATCTGAGCGTTGGGAACCAGATCTATGGGGCAATCGTAGGGTCTGTGTGGAGGTAGACTCTCTGCGGTGCCCTTGTGTTATACCAGAGGTATGTTGGAAAAAACAGCACCAACCATGTGCGAAGTGGAAGAAGAGTGGTGTTCCTCAGTCCCGGATAGAGTCAGATGTGCTACTGCACCGAGCGCTGCAGCAGGTGTATCGATTACCTCCTCTCTCTCGATAAGACAAAAATGTTGGCAAACTTCAGATTCAAAACAGACCTGGGCAGTACCCCAATTGATTAGCGGATTATGTTTTTTTAACCAAGGGATACCAAGAATGATACCAAACTGAGGGATGGTTATGAGGTCAAAGGCGAGTATTTCCCTATGTGTTTCCTGGATGACTACTTCCATGGGAGCAGTCTGTTGTCGAATAGGTCCAGAAGCAAGGGAAGTCCCATCCACAGCCTGTACAGGCTCGGGAAACTCCTTGGTGACTAGTGGAAGGTTCAAAGCATAAGCCATTTGTATGTCAATAAAGCATCCAGTGGCCCCGGAATCAATGATAATCTGAACAGGATGCATTGTGTCAGGAGTAGGCTTTAATAAGGCATGGACTGTGACTGGTCTAATAGGCCCAAATGCCTGAGGAGAAATAGAGGGGGACTGTGGAGAACTCGTCCTGGCCCCCATATTCAGGGACGAGCAGTCGGAAAACCCTGATTCTTTTGCTTTGGACGGCGTGGACAATTCTTGACGTAATGTCCATTAAGTCCACAATAAAAGCAAGCGTTGTCAGTTCTCCGCCTTTCCCGTTCCATCATAGTTATAGGGCTACATATTCCACCTATTTGCATGGGTTTACTGGCTACATCAGGAGGAACCGATAACTGGGTACCTGAGAATCTGACTTCTGCCTTGCGCTTGGTGCGTTGCGCATCTAACTGGAGTGTTAGATCAACCAGATCAGAGTACTGAGTAGGAAGCGACAGCACCACTGCCAAAGCATCCTTAATGGAGCCATTTAGACCTCTGTAAAATACTACAGCTTTTTTGTTTTTGTGCCAGGATGTTTCTGCCGCTAACTGGTTAAATCGTGTTATGTATTCTATAAGGGTGCTTTTCCCCTGAGAGAGATCAAGTAATTCTAAATCTCTGGATTGAGCTTTGTATCTGGTGTCAAAAACCATAGACATTTCAGTCACTAGTAAGTCAAAGTCATAAAGGGCTGGATGATCATTTTTAAGTAATGGGTTGGCCCATGTGGCGGCAACGCCAGACAAATAGGAAAGCAAAAACGCAGCCTTGGCAGGTGCATCAGGGAACGCTGAAGGTCGACTAAGGAAATGTAATTTACATTGATTCAAAAATGTACGGAATTTCCTGGGGTCTCCTTGGAATCTCTCAGGGGGTGCTAAAGGAAAAGGAGTGGGAGCAATTACTGGTGTGATAATGGAAGGGGCGGCAGAAGGACCAGGGGTTGGAGGTGTGGGGTCCCCAAATTAGGAATCAGGAGGTAGGGGATGGCGAGCACTCTGAAGGGAGTCAAGGCGGTGGTGTAACGCTGTGTAAGTGACTCCAATCAAGCAATCCCACTAAGTCAGTGCCTTGTCTGGGATGCCCAAGGGAAGCCCTTATTTATATATTTTTATGGCAAGTTATAATCTGGATGATGAACCCTTGTATAACACCCCTCTCTTAGAATCCCCCTGACCCCACGGAGCCAAGAAGTAGATTTGTTTTGCAAATTTAAAAGGTTTATTTGAAAAATTAAACAATATATATATATATATCACACTTCTATAAATAAATTGATAATGGATAGCACACTTGTGAATATGAGCAGTAATCAGCAATAGGTAATCCTACAGTATCACAGTTCTTGGTTACTTATGAATAGTAAAAGAAGAATAAGGTGGCAGAGAATGCTTTATATGGTTCAAGGAAAGGCAAGGTGAGACAGAATACAACACAGAAATAACCTTGAGATGATTTCAACCAAAAGATAATATGATCACTTTTTCTTGAACAATTCACTCCCCCCCTATGCAATGTAAGGAGATGAAAAGGAGAGCATACAGTTCTCAGGAATGCAAACAATATAATTCAGTTCCCCCCTAGCAAGCTTAGAGGAAAACAGGTAGAAGTTTGAAACACAGGCCCAAAATGCTATGCATGTGATGACAATGAAGTGAGAAATGTGCTAAAAAGGCTTTTAATTCCCTCTAGAGGTTCGGGGTGGGTGATATCTAGTTTATATTAGTTCAGGCTCACTTTAGCAATGTTCTATGAGAAACTAGCAGGTTAAAACGAATTTTAGCAAAGGAAAGCAAGAAGCTGCTGATTTTTACACGTGGCTGAAATTGTGCAAAATGTCAAATCGAGGCAAATTTAATCGCGTGTGTCGAGCGTAATTACGGAGGCCCTATAAGGAGTAGCAAGTTAAATTTCGCTCCTAGCACAAACGGTTCCGGAGATACGGACGATTTTGTGAAGGTAGTTTTTCGGATTTGAAATTTAAAAGTTCAAAATGACAGGTGACAGTTTTCAGCTTTAAAAAGGACAGAATGACACACATGATTCCTATGAGGTAGATCTAAATAGGTTAAAATAGTTTTAATTAGATTATTTTAAACTAAGAGATTAGTCTGGCACAGTCCTAGAGTACTCACACTATATTTTGGACAGGAATGGCTTTGTCACCGATCGGGTCAGGATTGGCTGGACTTCTGCTAGCGGTTCCTCACAGCGGTCTGGTCTCTGGTTCTGCTCTCAGCACTGCACAGTTCTGGTCTCTCTGGATCTCTGGTCTCTCTGGATCTCGGGTCTCTCTGGATCTCTGGTCTCTGGAGGTTGATGGATTTGAAGTCTGGAGTCTCCCGGCAAAGCGTCCCGCAAGAAAGTGGAAAGTGAATGTCCTGCCTGTCTTTCAGTGGTCCTTTTTATGTCTTTAGAAAGTGGGTGTGTGCGTTGGTCATAACTAAACCTGCCCCTCTCTACTTGTCATTGGCCCAATTCCCCCCTCTCCCATGATTGGGGGAAGGAAATGGATTGTCATCATGATGAGGTCTGTTTATGGGTCAGAGGATCCTCCCCTGGTCAATTTGCCCACAAATCTATATTTGATTCAAATACATATTTCCCAGATACACAAGTGGTTGACATTACATGCACATATTACAGATGAATTAAGACAGGTCTCTGTTCAAGCCCCATGTTCCTGCGAGCTGGGATTCAGAAATGACAACATTTTGCGCTTTTTGGTTGGTTTACCAATATTGGACATTTACCAGAAATTACACAAATGTGCTGAAGGAGTATGGACATTAATTGATGAAGTGTCAGATTTTTAACATGCAGACATTTGGAGTAACAACCTTATTTCTGCTACTACTCCCTAGAACATACCACAGGGTCCCAACACCTCTTAAAATGTGCACCGAAAAATCACAAGAATAATGGTATTAATTATATAATTTTGACAGGTCCGTACTATGAATTATCCATCTTTTTAAAATTATGTTCTGGCCCAGATGGGTGTGGTTTAGGTTCCAAAGCACATGGGGGAAGCTTCTGTCTGTCCCCGCCTCCAGCTCAGGTGGCTCCCAGAGGCACTGCCCCTCCCAGTTTCTCCCAAGAGGAAGCCATTTTACGACCCCCCCAATATAACATTTGCCTGAGTCCAGGACAGGGCTTTGTTCAACTTCCTGCAGTCCCCAGGTGCCCCTCCCCTAACCTAATCAGAGAGGTGTCATCTCCTTTTGGCAGGGGCAGCAGGATGCAGCTAGGCCTGGGAAGAGTGGCTGAGCCGGTTTCTCCTGTCGGGGGTAGTTGTCAGGCAGAATTCAGCTAAATGTCACTTTAGTTCCCAGTTTTCTACATTCAAATCCAACTTACATGCAGCTATTTTTTATATATACATTAAATAATTACTTCCTTCAAGTCATTTCAGAATATAGTTTTACATTGTATCCACCTCTTAGCAAGTCTTTCCTTGGCCTGGTTTGGGGTCATCTGTTCAGTTTTACACAAAAGTCTGGTGGTTTTAAAACGCCGGCTTTCTGATAGTGGTGAGCACAGGTATTGCATCCATTTTTGACATTAAGAAAATGAATTCCCCACAGTTCTGGGTTGCTTTTGGCAATCAGCATTGCCATTCCCAATGGTTTCAGGCTACTGTGTGTGTAGCCCAATGGTGGTTTTAGGCAGTGCCCTCCTGTGCTCACAACATAGGCAAAAATGGGTGGCAGCCTATTCTTCATGTTTTCCCTGTGCACTCTCTGGGGAGGTCTGGCCATCATGATGTTTTCAATGCCAGTAACGCACAGTTTTATGGTAGGGCTTGGGTGCACGGGTAAAAACATCCCACAGCCGTGTTGGCCGCGGCCATATCGGCCCTCAAGGAAGTAACTGCTTGCAATAGAGCGGCCACGGGGTCACCAGCCGATGCCTCCGTAATCTGAACGACCTGTCGGCTTCACAGTCTGTTATGACTTGATGGTCATGAAGATCATGGGGCCTCTGTCCACAAGTTCCACTCAGAAAGATACAAATAACTTGAGGCCACAGGTTTTTTGAGTGCCGAAGAACACCAGGAACCAGGAACACCGGTGACCCCTCGACTGTTGTAAAGCAAGCAATGGGTCAGTACAATGGAAAAACAATACACTGAAATGGCGAGATCACAAATATCAAGGGGCTTACCAAGGTGGGGTCTGGGAAGAGCACAGAAGAAAATGGAGGTGTTCCGTGTGGTTGCAGAATGTAGCGAGCTGTAGAGAGTAGGCGTAGATAGTTGTTGAGTTTGGCACTGCAAAACCTGAATCTAGAGGGTAATCTGAAAACAGTCCGTTAAGAGTTCCAAGGTCAAAAGCCAGCCAAGTTCGACAAAACCAGGGGTAATCCAAAGGAATCCAAAACACAGTTCAAAAGGTCCCGAAACAGTAAAACAGTATCCAAGAGCTTGACAGAGGAATCCAAGAAGAACAGTCCATAGTCCAGAATCGAGATGTGGAGACAGGAAGACGCCGAACAGTGCCTGATTGGGTCAGCTGTGAAGCACTGAATAAGCGTTCCCGCTCCAGTTTTGAAGGGGCCTAGGAGTGTCACATGACCCCATCACGTGACTGATGAGATAGCACGTTTCTGTGTCACATGACCCAAGATTTCAAAAACACTGCTGGGTCTTCGTGGAGGTGTGATGAAGCAAAGAAAAAGGCTGGCATCTCCGTCGACTATCTCCAAGACGCCAGGGCAGCTGCCAATGTCGCAATATGTGAGAATGACCATAACGCATTGGATACCCTCGTGTGTTCTTTTTGCATAGCCGCTGCCGTGCTACTTGAGGGAGTGAGGACTTGAGGTTAGAAGTGGAAGGCAAATCAGGACCTGAGAGGGAGGGTTTAGTGGCTGCACGGGTATTCGTGTGCGTAAGGTGACCAGTGGATGGTGTAACACAATCCAATAGTAAAAAGACCTTTGGAGGGTCTTTTGAGACTATCCACTAGTGTGAGATCTCAATATGGTGCTGATGGCACTAGCCCATAAACCGTTGAAGCCTGTGTCTCCTGTAGATATTAAATTAGTGACTTTGAAAACTGTGCTCTTTGCGGCACTTGCTTACAGTAGTGGAATAAGTGAGATTCAAGCGTTTGCCTTTTCATAACCATACACTGCATTCTACAAACACATGGTGGTGTTCCACACCCCCGCTAGGCTTTTGCCTAAAGTGTTGACAGCTTTTCATATAAATAAAGATATTGTACTGTCATCTTTCTTGCCGAATCTGCAATCAGAAGCAGTCAAGACCTTAGGTAGGTATAGGTCCTATATAGAGCACCAAGCCAGGCTTCAATTATCTAGTAAACAGCAATATATTTAAATCATGGCTAAAATTCAGGGGATCTTCAATAGCGCTCCATGTGGGGTTGTAACGAATTCCATAATTCGGATACCTGGACTACAAATGAGCTACCGACCCATTTGTGATGTTTACATGTGGAGATACACAGTAGGTTAGCCGATGAAGATCTAAGATGTCGCCCAGGCGCATAGTGGGTAAATCAATTGTTAATCAGTGTGGCCCCTGACCTCTTGTAGGCCTTATGTGACCTCAGGTAGTCAATGCAGGGTGCAAGAGTGCTGTGAACTGAGATGTAGAATCCACCTTGCTGTTGCTTCCTGAATCTACTGGGGCCTAGCCAACATTTCTTTTTGGCAGTTCTAGAATTACAATAATCTTTCTTGGGAAAGTTAAAATAGCTCAGAAATATGTTTAAAGCTTTCATTGGAAGAAACAACTGCTGGTTACTAATTTAGCCATTCATGTACAGTTCTGGGTCCAGCCGAACTCCCGGATTACGGACTAAGGTAGATGCCTTTTGACAGGCACCCAAACCTGGGGCCAGTACTCACAGTCCCATGTGGCCTCATCCACTAATAGTTTAGGGGTATTATGCTTGCAGATAAGTATTTCTGGTGTCCGGTCAAATGTTTGAAAAAAAAGGATCGAATGACCTTTTGATCGAAAACAAAAGGATCGATTATTTATTTATTTATTTATATATTTTTTTAGTTTAGCATGTATATAAAAAAAAAATTATAAAAAGAAAATGGGGGCGGGGTGGGGAAACCATAAAAAAAAAAAATTCGATCCTTTTTTTCAGTCCTTTTACTGTCGAAAAAAAGGCATTCGGGCCTTTTGTTTTCGAAACTTTAACCTAGAACCAGTATTTCTGTCTTTTGTGCATTCAGCTAAAGATGATAAGAAGTCATCCAATGTTTCACTTGTTCAAGGCAAGTTTGGATGTCAGGAGGGCATTGAAGCTTTTCTGGCAAGGATAAAAGAGTACCGAAAAACAGAGCCCCTCTTTGTCATTTGTTGGGGGTTCTTCCCCAGGAACCTGAGCTTCCAAAGCATCCATTGCCAGATCAGTGTTGGCTGCTATCCTTGAGCCCTATAAAGTCCAAAGAAAGGTTCCGTCGGCAGGTGTTCATGCGCATGCAGTAAGAGAAAAAGCAACTGCAATTGCATTTCACAATCCTGGGATATTATCAGCAAGGCGGCCACATGGCCTTCTGCTTTTTGCAAACACTGCTGTTTGGATGTCAGCTTCAGGACAGGTACTGTGTTTGGCAAGGTGGTTCTGAAGAAATCGTTTGCTTAAGTAAGTTAGTAAAGTTGCCTCCTCTTGTCGAGGATATTGTGTAATCATCTATGCCCTATGGAGGAAAGAGGACAGAACAAAGAAGAAAAGGTTGCTCACTGTAGTGACTACTGTACTCTTAGTCCAGAGTCCTTTTCCTCTGTATGCCCCGCATTCCATCCCCCAATTATGTTTAGTGAAGTTAGCAATATCGCATCTGGTGCACGAAAAAGGGAAACTGTGGTAGGGGGCAGGAGGGTTGGGCTAGCGGAGCATGATCACACCCATGGCCCTCCCCTCGCGCATCACCAAATTACAGGGGAAGCATTTTATTTTGCTGTGCAAAAGGCTAGGAATATAGTAGACACTACTGTGGGTAAAGTTTTCTTTAGCTAATAAAAGCAAGCAAGAAGTATTTTCAATTCATCTAGGATGTCTTTTGGGAAGATACTAGTGGGAGTGTATTCTTTGTCTACCAAGAAAAGTAAGTGCAAATTATTTCTACTTCATTTAGAAAATTATGTTATTAAAACTGGCCTTCTCTGAGCAATAGTTCTCATAAAAGGTATGGCTGGACCATCGCTATGCAACTTGCTGTGTTATCTTTGTATGCCCCAGCAGAGAAAGGGGAAAAGTAAACTGTAACTTGTATTAGCACCCTTGTTGGGGGAGCCCACCAATCATGGGGCTAGGAACGCAGGCTGAATCTCCCAATGTTAGCCGGTGTTCCAAGCCACCTAATGGCTGCTTTTCCATCTGCCATCTTCCCCTCACTTGGGCCCCTTTTTAAATAACCCCTCACCCCCCACTTACCTCATAGCGGAGGCAGCACTTGCCACACCTGCTTCGTTCTTCCTCTGGGACGCTGCGAGTTGACCCGTTGACAGAACGAAAATACTTTATATTAGTTTGGGCCTTTAACTCGGGCTGTTAACACCCATTCTAGCCATTGGAATGGGTGCTTAGCTCCATATTACACAACCTAAGCATTCTAAACTCAGCATTTTAAAACGGACATGAACGTGTGCTACATTACAAAGCTTTTAAACATGGCCAATCCGTATAATGTGAAAATGAAATTCTATAGAATGTAGCTTTACTTGCACATCTAGAAATCTTACTCTCAGTGCTTTATTAGACTGGAGCCCTAAGAGGCTGGCTGCCTATGGAGCTATGCACCAGCATGACACATGGGATGGTGTGTGGAAAACAGTGTTAGGCAATGGTTGACAGTCAGATAAGCTGCATCTGTTAACAAATTCGCTCAATGTCCCCAAATAACAGAAAGTGTGGGAAATAGGGAGTCGGGAGGGGTACATGTTCCTCCTCGGTCGCTGAAGTCAGAAGTCAAATTTCTCTTTTTTCTCATTCCCATCCAATTTGTTTCAGGACAGCGTGAGAGAAAGCAATGCCCCTTAGGAGATGTCTAATCTACTCTTTCATGCCTGGTACCCAAGCAAACCACTAATCACTGCCCTGAAATGCTGACAGACGCAGTAGTCCCCTATTTTCATTTAACTTGAAAGACACTGGCTCCTGGGAAGATAACTTAGTCTTTGGGCTGGTGCTTCACTGGGAGGACCCATTTGTGCATGTGCATTATACAACCCTGCTAATGACTATGGAAGACTTCAAGGCACTGCTTTTAGAACTCTCCGTGTAACAGATTGACCTTTTGCCAACCTACGCTAATGACCGATGGACCCTTCACAGCTGCTTGTTGCTCTACTAGATCTCAAAGTTTCGATCTCACCTGTAACATGAACATCTCACCAAGGGCGGAGAATAGGCTCTCGCTCTGGTTAGCTGCCCCTGATTGCTGTGCCATGGATTGGTGACTTGGGAATAAGATGGTTGCCTTGTCATTCCTGAAGTCGAATCACTTCAGAGGATTCGAATCACTTCAGAGGATTGGAATCACTTCAGAGGATTCTTTGCCAAGCCCTCTTTTTCTCCACGACGCGTTGCTTTGTGTCAACTCATGCAGCTTGTGAATTGAAGTTTTCTTGTACTTTTGGGGCCTTCTTGACTTGTTGGAATTGGTTGCGGGGTTGACCTTCCCCTGTTGTTTTAATAGAACCAATGGACTTGTTGCTGGAGTTAAGCTGAGTATGCCTCTCTTCTATACTATTCTTGATGGTGTTTTGCATTTTGGGGACACTTGACTTGTTACTGCAAATGTGGTTGGTCTTGCTTCACTTTTCTATCGCTGTTGTAGAGGATGAGAGCAGGGTCCTGGTTGTGGTACCTGTTTGGATGGGGCTTTGTTAGGCGTTTTTTTAATTCAGCAGAGATATTGATAGGTGGATGCCGAGTCAAAAGCCAAGAGAATCCAATCAATCCAGCCGAGATTCACAAAAGAATTGCCAGCAGCAAATCCAAGGGTATAATCAGAAACCCTGTCAATATCCAAACTAGTGCAACACAAAAGATGCCTTAAAAAAGTACAGAAGTCATTTTCAATTCCAAATCCAGTGCCTGCATAATGCAAATAGTTGATATCTTGAGAAATTACTCACAGTAGAGGCGCAAGAAGAACCTTTGACCAGATCAATTTTCCTGAACTCACAAAAAACATACCTTCACGAGAGAATTAATTTCTGTTCGGTTTCGTTAAGAAATCCCTCCCAATACAGGCACAGTCAGAACCTTTTCAGTTGCCTAGATACGGTTTTCATGGGCTCAGAAAAGCACAGCTTCACATTTTCACATCCACCAGAGTGCACAGCGGGCTTGTGGCTATTTTAGATGGAGGAATATGTTGCCATTCATTTTTTGTAGAATTTTCTTCGGGCAGAAGTTTTGATTTTCATCCACCATTGCCTGTTAGAAAGGACAGGTCAGTGCTGAATGTTTTTGGAGACTGTACATGCTTACATTTGGGAATGTGTTACAGATCAAATCCCTGATCAACCTTTCCCTGGCCAGCGCTAATGAGGACTTTTTGGTGCATGTGCCTATGGCCTGTGGTTATGGCGCTACACGCAGCAGTGCACTGTTCTATACCACAGTCTGTCAATTGTAAATATCTTCTTCCATGTCACAATATGTGAAAACACATGACGGAGCGCAAGGTGGCCCTGGCAGTGCAGTTGGGGGACATGGTGATCTGCAGTCTCAGCGACAGCGCTGACCTGACAGTGTGCAATGTGTGGCATGGTCCTGGAATGAAGAACATCTGGGGACACGAGAGCCTGCAGTTTGTTCGCCCTGAAGCACGGGAGTGTTTGTAGCACAGTTGATTGGAGGAGGAGTCTACACACAGATCACAGCCTATCTTGTGACCCCTAAATATTCAATTATATGGATGGAAGTAGGATCTTATTGATTGAGTCAGTATGAGTTCAAATGCTGGGCAAGGAAAGGTTCCAGCATGCATTGGTGAATATATGGGTTCAATATCTGTAATTCTCATGACCCATTGACCACTAATAGAAGGGAGGTTATGCTGTCTTCTACCGCCGGCTGTCATCCTGGCAACCCAGACGTAGAGACACCACCTTGAAAACGGAAGCATCTCTCTCTAGTAAGCTCTTGATGTAGAATCTACACACACAGGTGTACTCTAGAGCAAATGCTTTATCTCTTTTGAAGAGGACGGGAATGGTCTGACTTCCAGGGTGAGTAAAAGTGGGGATGCTGACTTTTCCCCTAAATTAGAATTAACAAAATAGCCGCTGATACGCGCGGAGCCTTGAGGAGCCTGATAATTGAAGGATCCCCCCCAGCACTCTATGCAGCATACCTACCCTATCCTACAACAATTTATGAAGTTGGCCATGCTTTCTGCCTTCTTTCTCTGACAGTTTATACTTAAATTGATATACTCAAAATCAACCAAGCCTTGTCATCTGCAGATACACGTTGTCATCCAAGTCTACAAGGCCTTAACTGCTGAGGACCCTATTGGTAAAGTAACTCTCCCTGGCATTGCACTGATAGACACCAATGTATCTGGAAAATGGGGGCGCAAGACCACTTGCCAAGAAGCAACCGATTTTGAGCATTTTCCCCTTCTTGATAAGGTCTGAATCTGAGGGAGACCCCAAGAGGAAAGATGACTATTTGGCAGAACTAGGCATGATATTTGCAGATTTGCAATGGGGAATGATTTGTAGTTCATCAAATTCAGAAAAGTCAGGCTTCTGACTAAAGTATATTCAGCAACTAATGGTTTTCAGACTTGGTACTTAATAGTAATCTGCATCAGAGCCTGGTGATGGTCCTATTGAATTTACATACTGAGCTTAACCAGATGGGTCGTGCCAAGCTCTTCGCTCATCCGCCTCCAATTCCCTCAGGGTCAGTTGCTTCTCCAAGAAACGAGTTGGTGGTAGATCTCTTTCTTCGGCTGGTGCCTCCCTCTGGAACAGCCTCCCTGCCTCCCTGAATCTTGAGAAGAATCATCTCCGGTTCCGGAAGCACCTCAAAACCTTTCTCTTTGCTTCTGCCTTTTCTCCTCCTCTCCCCTGCTGACTTCCTGGCTGATACTGAAACTGCACTAGTTACCTGGGGTCTCTCTGATCTCGGGCCCAGGTCCCCTCCCCTGCCAGTTGCACTCCTGCACTGCCTTCCTGGCAACCCCTGCACTTTGGGACTGTTTTTCTGTTTCCCTACAGTCCCACTACCAGCACGTGACACCTGATGTCTGCACTTACCCTTGCACTGCCACCTGCTGGCCGTACATTTACTTTGTTATTTATTTTATTATCCCATGTACTTCACCTCTCCGCTTCCCCCCGCACTTTCCTCCTTCCCCTTCTCATGCACTTGCGCGATCTGAATGACACCTGGCCCTGTAGGATCGTTGTCTGTCTTCCCTCTGTTTCCCCTCCCTTGCCTCATCGTGCCGTGAAACACTTGTGTATAGGCGCGTTATAAATGCCATATCGTATCATATCATATATCATATCATATCATATCACATCATATCATATCAGATGTTCTGATTTGTAAGGATTGTGGTGATCATTAAGATCAAGATTTTGAAAAAAATGGCGTTCAAAGCCAACAGTAGAGCAGTGGTTACAAGCCTTACTGCTGTAAACCCAGATGGAACAGGTACAGTTCAATAGGTCTAAGGACTCTGAAGAATAGGAATCTTTGTGGTGCTCCTTCAATGACCTATGTGGCTAATTGAATCTGGGAAAACCTGCATTGACTGATGCCTCTCGTTGCATGGTTAGAGAGACTTGTCTCAGGGTTGTCCACCATAGGTGTCTCTCCCTCATCTATTGCATTTGTGTCCTTTCAACCTTGTTTGTTACCCTCATTGATTAAAACTCAGGAAGTTTGCACTGGTGGGTTTCTCAAACTGCATTTATTCTTCAAAATGAACCATGCATTGACTGCTTTTGTATATGTGTATTGCTCGCCAAGAGTGCACAGACGGTTATTTATCACCAGTACATTTGCATAGCAAATACTTTGAACGGAGGTAGACGAAACAATGATTTACACCCACACGCGCAATTAGAGGATAAGGAGCACTTATACGGCTGTTTATTCATAGTTAAACGTACATAAGCAATAAGTGATAACACAGAAATAAATCACAGAAAAGATAGTAAGTTAGCAAGAATACTTCACCATGGGTGTAACTGAATTCCTCATCTCGCCAGAAGCGGCTGGAAGACCTGGGTAACAGCCAGGCCGAGAGCACAACAACCCACGGGGATTTTGGAACAAGGCGTCCCCCGTACGACTGAGGTCTTTGTGCTTTTCCCGCCTGACCTTTCCAGAACTCTGCATATATGCCCTCCTCAAAAGGGGTGGCAATTTCTCGAACCTTCTGGCATTAGCGCTTGCGCATTGATGAGTGACCGCTGGTTGCCGGCCTGGTCAACCGACAGTAACCCCAAGGAGCAAAGCGCCTCCCTCTCCTAAAGCACCACGGAAAACAATTCCATAACTCATCTTCAACCTTGGCACGGGAATAACATACCTTCTTATCGGGTACCAGCTGGCACCTGTGGATCCTAGCTTTCCCAGCGCTGTGTCCTTGGCTGAGGCATGCATACCAGTCTCAGCAATGAATAACGTTAAAAACATGTTTTTCAGCAAGTGCAGCTTCCACTGAGGCATGGAATAAATATTCATTATAGCTCTGAGTGCCCCCAGAATGCACTACGCACCAGCGCCATGTTTTAGCTCAAGCATCACAATATGCCTTGAGCATATTAATGCGCCTATTTTTTTTGTATTTTTTGGATTTATTTTGTAGTTATTAAGCATGTTACGCCTTTGTAACAATATAAGAAAAATGAGGATGCCCTTGGTAGCATGGGGGAGATGTTTACACAACTAGACACCAAAACAATAGATTGTACCGATACCCACACTACATTTCGGCGGTCCCAGCACATGCATGTTGCCTACTGTGTAGAGGAATAGGAGAGTAGAGTAAAAGTGGAAGACATTATTATTATTATTTGCATGGTATTTATTGAGCGCAGACCCAGCTTCGAGAAGCAACAGAGCACTTACAAAGGCATATACCAATACAGATACATAATGGAGCACTTTACAGAGGTGTGCAACATTACAGATGCATAACGGAGCGCTTTTCAGTGGTAACAACAGAACAGATATAAAGCCGGGGCTAGGATACAGAGAGGCACAGAGGAGGGGTACAGCTGTACCAGGTGGCAGGGAGGAGAGGGGCAATGTGATGGCCTAGGTGTTGAGGAGGAAAGATTCCTTGAAGAGGTGGGTCTTGAGTTATTTTCTGATTTGTAGGAGCGTGGGGGAGAGTCTAATGCTGACGGGGTGGTGGTTCCATAGTCTTGGGGCATAGGCAGAGAAGGCTTGTTTTCTGGTCTTTTCCTTTTTGCAGTTGCAGATTTCATGTTTGCACGTGTTCTGGCGTCTGGTGGTGCGCTGTATGCTTGAGATGCTGAGTCGCTGCGTGGGGTAGCTGGGTGACTTGAGGGCGACTGCCTTATGGATGATGCAGCAAGACTTGAAGGTGATTCGTATGTGCAGTAGGAGCCACTGAAGATCAATGAGGGCTGGGGTGATGTGGTTGTATCTGCATAGACAGCCACATGTAGGACAAATCTCAAGGGCACAAGGGAGGACGACAGGATGCCTTCGAGGAGTGCATTGCCCACATCCAGGTGGGATAGGACCATTGAGTTAGAATCATAAAATGTTTTAAGTAGCAAACTTGCCATTAGCACACACAAATTACAAAACATCATTACGTCGATCTAAAATTCAAGTTAGAAAATCACATAACATCAATAATAAAATCAAGTTACAGTTCAAAGCTTCCTACGGAGCCACGCACAATGAATACATTTTGCAACAAGATAAATATAATTTAACATTTCTGTAGAATGACACAGAGCTACTGCTTCTAAGATGTTTTTGACACATGCTTTCCTGAACAATGGAAACACATACATTTTCCTCAATTCTTCATAACATTTACAAAATAACAAAATGTGAGCAACAGACTCAGGAGCCAAGCCACAAACCGGATAGATAACAGATTTGCCACCCCTCCAGGAGCGAGTAAAAATCTCAACCTGTAGGTTGCCAATTCTAAATTTAAGTACACACATAAGCTCGCTTTATTAAGTCTAAATAACACTTCCTGCCCTGAGTGGATTTCGAGCAGAGGTAGTCCAACCCAAATTTCAAACTCAGACATGAGTTTAAAAGGCATTTGCGGCCCACACATTTAGAAGTGGACTTGACAAAACCTTTTGAGCTATGTGGTATAGTTAGGCGGTTCTTCCAAAGTCCATCTAATCCCACTAATTGTAGTTGATTTTTTACATGGCTCGGCCATTGCAAAGAGCGACCTCCAGGATAGTGTAATAAATCCAAAAGAGCAAGCCTGGCGTGCCCTAGAGCCTGACCCAATAAAGCACCGGTTTCCAAGCCAATTGATGAGTTATAGGTTCTAAGTCACATTCCATTAGTAGTGGGGCACTTGGTGAGCTGCATGGTAACCTAAATAGCTTTTTAAAAAATGTGTTCTCCGCCACCCCCAAATTTGAACAATTGCAGTGGCCCCAAATCTCGGCTCCGTACAATACTGCCGATGTAACCTGAATTGTATAAATACTGATAGCAGTTAAGGCTGCATGCTCACCATGTGAAAAAAGAACGACTTTAAACCACCACTATTTATTTCTAAAATGGTCTGTGACCTACTGCCATTGTTTACCCAGGTTCCAGTCTCTGAAAACCTTACCCCCACATAATCAAAGTGAGAAACATCTTCCAGCATGGTCCCCTCAACTTCCAGTCTCAGCACCACAGACCTTGACCTTTTTGGGCTAATCACCACCACCACCTTGGTCTTACTCCTATTGAGAGTCAGGCCTAGCTGCAAGCACTTAGAAATAAAGTGCTCCAGGCGTTGCCTGATCCCCATAGGTGACATGGCCAACAAAACTGAATCATCCACAAAAAATAGTGCTGGATAAGCATCACCACCATGTTTTGGCGGGTCAAGTTTCCCCCATTGCATTTTGCAACCAACTCTAGGATGATTTCATTTATGTAGAGACAAAACAGAAGCGGGGCAAGGACACACCTTGCCGCACGCTACTTTCAACAGGGAACTGGTTCATAGTTTCTCCTACGGGACCCCATCTCACAGTCGCCGTATTGTTTGAATAAAGCTGTGAAATCACAGACACCAACTAGCTTGGCACCCCCCTCCTCAACAGGACCTGCCATAACAATGCCCTAGGGACACTGTCAAATGCCATCTACAGGTCTATAAATACTGCGTAAACACACATCCTTTTAAGCACAGTATATTTCTGAAGAACTATGGACAAGCGAAAACACTGGTCAACCGTGCTCAGCCCCTGCTGAAACCCAGCCTGGATGTGGGAAATGAGGTCATTAGTTGACACCAAATCCTGCAATTGATATAGAACCACTTTTGCAAACAATTTACCTGATGCATCAAGTCACAAAATTGGGCTGTAATTACTTGGTTTTTCTCTCCCCCTTTTTTTTGGATATGGGTACGATCTCTGCACAACGCCACGATTCTGGGACCTCATTGAGGTTGACCACTACTTGGAACAGTCTCGTCAATATAGGCACCCAGGCATCAGGTTCGTCTTTTCAGAGGTCGACCAGGATTTTATTGGGGCAATGGGCCTCATGGCCCTTTGAACTCATCAAAGCACTCTTCACGGCTGCAGAAGTAATATTAAGATGTGGACTGCCATGGATAGATGGTATCCAATCCATTTCTACTGATCTCTCCCTACGGGAGCACTCAGGCTCTTCTTCCTTGTCATATAACGCACGGAAATGGAAAAATCATTCCTCCTCTGTGGTCATACTATGAGGAATATTATCTTTTGAGCCCTTCTGGTCCGAAACAAAGGACCAAAAAGCCGTACTGTCCTTGTTTATGGCTGCTTCTCTCAGCAGCTCCCATTTATGTTTGAGAAATGCCAACATCTTCAGATTTTGAGCCTATGGATGTTTTTGATGGAGTCGATCTTGAGGTATAGCTGTGTGTCGTCCGTGTATTGGTGGATGTGGATGTTGTGACTGGCTAGGAGGGCTCCCAGCAGCTCCATGTATAGATTGAAGATCACTGGGGAGAGGATGGAACCCTGCAGGACTCCACAGGTGACGGGTAGCATTGGCGATCTAGAGGAGTCCATGTGAACAAACTGCTTGCGGTTGGCGAGGTAGGACTTCAACCAGCATAGGACAAGGTTGCTGATCCCCTTGCGCCAATGTAGGTCGTCTGTAAGTGCCTGGTGGTCTACTGTGTCGAAAGCGGGCGAGAGGTTGAGTAGACCCCAGAGGCAGGGGTGCCCACCATCAAGGAAATTGAGAGAGTCGACGAACACCTGTATGGTTGCTGTCTCCGTGCTGCATCTGGGTCTAAATCCAGATTGGTAAGTTTGGAGGAGATTGTTGGTATTGATGTGCTGCTGCAGTTGTGCGGCTACCACTTTCTTAATGATTTTACCTAGGAAGGGAAGATGGGTGATGGGGTGATAATTACCTAGGTTGTCAGGATCCAGAGTGGGTTTCTTTAATAGAGGGAGGATTTGTCCTGTTTTTTGGGTTGATGGGAAGGGGCCTTGAGTTAGGGAGCTGTTGATGATCTCCAGCTAGGGAAGGAGAGCTTCTGTGGGGAGGGTCTTTAGGATGGATGCTGGGAGGATGTCATCTGTATACGATGTGACTTTGAGGGCGGTTAGGCGTTCTACCTGGTCTTTTGTCGAAAGTGTCTTGAATTTTGTCCATTGTGTGGAAATATTGCGAGGAGGGACGTGAGGTGGGTCTGTGGATTCAGAGCTGGCATCTTTGTGCTGGCAAATCTGGCTAATTTTATCGATGAAGAAGGTGTTGATGGTGGTGGATTTTTCGATGGAGTGTGGTATGTCAGGGTAGGGTAGCGGATTGACACGGTGGTTGACCGCTTTGAAGAGGACTCTGCCATTTTACACAGCTTTTGCTATGGTATACTGATAGTAGGAGGCCTTGGCTGTGTTGATTAGTTGTCGGCGGGTTGCTCAGAGTTCCTTGTGGAGTGCCAGGTCGGATGCAGTCCTGGAGCGGCGCCAGGTTTTCTCTTGTTTTCTGATGACTCTTTTGCTGAGGTTGAGTTCTTGCATGTACCAGGGTGTTGACAGTTTCGATTTGCAGGTGCGTTGTCTCAGAGGCGCTGTAGGTCGATGGCGGCTGAGGGGTGGCATTGAGTGCTTCCAGTAGAGAGTAACAGTTCAGTTGGAAGTGTTTGGTCCATGTAAGGTGTAGGTTGGCGAGATCTTCTCTCAGGGCTTCCACTGGGAAGTTCTTGAAGGACCTGAAAGTTTGTCTGCTGGGTTTCTGCTGGGAGTGCTTCACTTGGGTGGTGTGCAGGATGTTGAAAGGCATGGCTAGTTGGTCAGACCAGTCAAGAGGGAGAGGAAAGATGTAGTGGAGGGAAGACAGTGCAGTGATGATTAGCCGAGGATGTTACCTTTCTCGTGCATTGGGTCTTTCTTGTGCTATCTGAGGCTGAGGGTGTCGAGAAGGCTGAGGAGCGCTTCCTTCATCCGTTTGGTGGCCTTATTTCCTGGGAGGTTGAAGTCACCTAGGAAGATGTTGTTGGAGTGCACGAGGAACATGGTGGTGACCAAGTTGGTGAAGTCTCTGATGAAGGCAGTGTTTGGGTGGTCTGTAGATGAGATGAAAGATGACTGTGACCATCGGGGAGAGCAGAAAGTTGCACAAGAGGACTTCAAAGGAGCCAATGTTGTCGACGTCAAGTCTGATGCAGGGCCACAAGGTCTTGTGTATGACTGCATGGCCTCCGTCTGTCTTGTTCTGCCGGTCTCTGTGTTGGATGCTGTAGCCGTCAGGGACATGGACGTCTAGGATGTGGGTGTAGGTGGGTGTAAGCCAGGTCTCAGCGATGAAGATGGCATCAAGCTTGTGTATAGTGATAAGGTCGGCGATGTCTGCTGCATGGGTGATAGCTCAGCAGATATTGACGAGCATCAACTTCTGTGCTGTGGACAGTAAGGGGGTGTTGACAGGCTTGAGGCTGATGTGGGCGAGGTTGCTGCATTGCAGAGTCCATGTCTTAGAGGATGGGTGAAGTAGTTGATGTTTCCATTGCCTGGTGATGGTGGTCATGGCCTCTGGGGACAGAGTGAGAAAACACATGACGGTGAGTGCTTACCTGTCATTTGAGCAGGGGTTCAGGCCCTGGGTCATCCTGGTCTGAATAGGTCCAAATAGGAATTGCCCTTTTCTTCATCTGCACTTCACTGCTGAGACCCGGGTGAGAGACACCCTTGATCTAAGAGTTAAGACATAAGTTTACTGAGAGTTTCACTAGAGACTAGGAGGAGGAGTTCAAATCCATAGTAGAGTAGCTACTTCAGGCACGGTTTTGTCAAGATGATCCCCTCTGCCCAACAGAGATTCCTTTGGACCCCACCAATGGAAAAGCAGCACAATGTTGGCCCCATTATAGTAAATCTAATAGACCTCAAAGTGAGAGAACTTTTGAGGACGGCTGCAAGAAGGAAAGACATCAAAATAGGATGAAGTAAGACCATTATTTGTACAGATCTTTGTTCTAAAACACAACAGAGGAAGATGCTTTCTCACCATACAGAAGGAACTGGTGGATGTGGGTATTCAAAGGACTCAGAGGAGAAAATATATACATCTTTCCTAAGCTGGACAGCGCACAAGATTTCCTCATGAAAGTTAAGAAAGCTAAGACATGAGCTTGCAGCCCAGAATTCGAGATTATTGAAGTAAATAATTGCAAATCCAGTGTTTTTGACACTATGGGTGAGATGCTGGTGTGATTATTCTGGCTTCCTAATGGGGCAGAGTATTCTCGTTGGGAACAAAATCACTGTGCTGAATCAAACATGGGCAGCGTTGGGCCTGGCATCTTGGGGAGAAAGGCCAGCATGGAGTGGCCCCAAGCACAAGCGCTGATTGCCAAGCTTCACTTAAATCAGGTTGCTAGATGGGGGGATGAGGGCTGTAGGGGGAGCTTAAGTAGAAAGGAGGCTTGGCAACAGGACCCCAGAAGGAAGAGAAACAAGAGGAAGCACGCAAGTGGTATATAGATCCCTAATGTGTTTGCTATGGATGCAGAGTTGCAGCCTCAGTGAGCTAGTTTCTAGTTTACAATGGCAGGGTAATCCTTTATGGTTGGATAGGTTTTACTTTGCCTTTAGTCTTTACTTTGGGTGGCTGGTGCCACCCAACAAGGCAGACACACGTGTCTGATGATCTTGGTGGTATGCTTGTTCAGAGGAGAGCTGCCTGTCGTTTTGGTGCTGGACTGTCCTTATTGGTGGGACCAGATGGATATGCAAATGGATATTTCGCTTCTGGTAAGGCATGGTGAGCTTAAACGAAACATGCTGGACTACCTACTGTAAAAAAACAGAAGGTGTCTCACTCACTAGTCCATGGAGATCTCTCTTCCAGGGGGCCAGGACACGGCCATTTCTTTTGGATCCAGTTCCTGGGGGTGGACCAGTGTGGGAGGATCACCTGGGTGAGAGGTCTTCGGGGAGTGGGACACCGGATGGTGAGACGGAGTATCCCCTTCTCTGTAACACCTTTACCCGATGCTACCAGATAGGATATTTAGGAAATCACCCCCTCCCCCTTTTACAACACAAACCCTTTTTCACAGACAGCCCGCGACGAGAGAAAACGGACTAACTCCCGAGCTGTATATCTGACGTGTCTCAATACAGTGGTCAGGCAAGGTCAGCCAATTACTGGCCATCACACACACCTGACTTCCATTACACTTCCCCACACGGATAAAAGGCAAAGCATGAGAGCACACGCTGAGCGAGGCAAAGCACACAAGGAAACAGCAGTTCCAAGGTGGCAGTTTAACACGAGGAGACAGATGGTGAAACAGAAGGAGATCGCAAGAAGGGACGCTCCCTTGACCTTTTCGACAAGGAACTTTTACTTTCACAAAGCCTCTAGAATAGAATGTGTAAGACCAGGAGACTAGGATGAGAAATCCTGCATTGTGTGTCAGAGGTACTCGGGGCCCTCCCGCATCGATAATCAAGGCGGGGAGAATCACCAGCTTCAGTGGTACTGTCCTTGGCTTCAACAACAAAGCAGCGTCAGTGAAATCTGCACAGCCAGTGAGTTGGGAGACCGATAAACGACCTGTCTGTGTTGAAGCCAAGGTTGCAAGCAGCAGCATTGTATTGCGAGCACTCGAATGAGCATTAAATAAAATGCATCTGATAACCAACGCGAGTAAAGTTGAATTGCAGATGAGTGATTGAACTTTGAAACCAAGATACAATACCTTTGAGAGAGTGGTCCAGCGCCATGTGGTTGCTCAATCGAAGGTCTCTGTAAGGTATTCAGCTGAGAGTAAGTGAAAGAGTGGCAAAGGATTGTGAATCAAGTGGTCCTGCAATGGGCCAAGCAAAATCCTGTGCACAATGGAAAGTCTTCGATGTTGATATAGTAAGGAAAGTTGATGGCAAAATAGATGACGTTTGTCTGAGCCCGGCAGAGAGACATCAATTGATACAGTAAAGTAAGTTCATGGCAAAGTAGATGAAGTTGGTCCGAGCCCGGCAGAGGGAGATCAATTGATACCGTAAAGAAAGTTGATGGCAACGTATATAAAGTTGGTCCGAGCCCGGGCAGAGGGAGACTGATTGAAGAGTTTGTGTCAAAGTGGATTTGAGTCCGGTGGAGGGGGGTCCAGGGTGAACCGTGAGTCACCCGAGAAAATGGATACGTGAAAATCATGAGAACAATGTTTTAAAGTGGATTTAAGCCTGGTGGAAGGGGATCCGAGGTGAATAGTAAATGACCTAAGAAAAGTGCGTATATGTGAAATACATAAAGGAAAGGAACTTTATTGTTTGTTGCATCAGGCCCTCTGAAAGAAGAAACTTTGAAATCCAAAGACACTTTGGCACAGACAGCCATGATGTTAAAGTCATGAACTGCACCCTTGTGCTAGAGAAGCCAGAGATTGGGCTAAGCTCAAGTGTGCTGCCTTGTGCCGAGTTGAAAACGTGGGGAAGGGACGCCAACGCCTTGAATATCCTGACATATCATTTGTTGAACACTTTTCTTTTGCATAACATTATTTACCACACTATTTGTATTTAGAGGTAAGGATTGGCAATAGATGTATTAGTATAAGCCCCTTTTATTTTGATAAGACACCACTAGGACTGTGTTATTGTTATTTGATGGTCATAGCTTGCTCCCATATTTAGATTTAGTATTAGATAGGCATTTTTCAAACCCAATTGAATGTTCAATAAACACCCTTGGTCTGTCTTACTGTTGATACCATGCCTTCCTTATACTACGGGTGGGACAAAGACTGAAATGTGTATGGAAATTTCTCCTCTGTGAAAAGCATAGTGAGCTAAAGCATGGTTGAGACCCTCCTGTGGGCCATCCACCCAAGAACAGGTCAATGCGCCATGTTCGTGCCGGTAGAGGGTTTCTAAGACATCTTTATGCAAATGTTGGGTACTTTGCGTTCTCACCCTAAGTTACCAGGGGAATGCAGACTTGGACCCCTTGCTCACTGTGCTTAGAGAGGCATAGCTCCACCTCACTGATGAGGCCAGACTAGGCCAAAACACATGTCTGGGGTTGCTGTTGGTACTCTTGTTCAGAGGAGAATTGCCTACCATTTCGGTGCTGGACTACTTACGGGTGGGGCAAAGCGCTCGCCTTGGAAGCAAGAGAACATGGTGTAACACAGGTTCGAACCCTGGGTCCGCGCTTAGAAACCTATGGGTATTAAGCATGTTATAAATAACCTATTACAATTACAATTACAAAGACTGATATGTGTATGGTAATTTCTCCTCTGAAAAGCATAGGGAGCTAAAGTGTGGTTGAGAACCTCCATGGGACCATCCACCCAAGAATAGGTCAATGGGCTGTGTTCGTACTGGTAGGTTTCCCAGACCCCTTTATGCAAATTTTGGGTACTTTGGGTTCTCACCCTAAGTTACCAGTGGAATCTAGACGTGGACCTCTTGCTCACTGTGCTTAAAGAGGCACAGCTCCACCTCACTGATGAGGCCAGGCTAGGCCGAAACAAGTGTCTGGGGTTGCTGTTGGTACTCTTGTTCAGAGGAGAATTGCCTACCATTTCGGTGCTGGACTACCTACGGGTGGGACAAAGACTGATATGTGTATGGAAATTTCTCCTCTGTGAAAAGCACAGTGAGCTAAAGCGTGGTTGAGACCCTCCGGGGGGCCATCCACCCAAGAACGGGTCAATGGGCCCTGGTTGTAGCGGTAGAGGGTTTCTCAGACCTCATTATGGAAACGTGATTGTAGTTAGCACTGAATTGGCTGATTCCATTAAATCCATTATCTAGCAAAACCTGGCCCTAATATAACACCCGATTAGCACAGCAACATTGATCCCATAAGGCCCAGAAGGCACAACAAGTTTTACATTAGGCCCAGCTAACAAAGCATTCCCCCATTCAATGATGCCCTGTAAGCCTAGTTTGCAGTACATCAAGGTCGTATTCCATTAGACGCAGTTAGCATACGATCCTCGGGATCTACTCTACCCATTTAGCTTTGAGGGACGACCTTCTATTATGCTATTTTAGCACAAGGATTATTACATTATTTCAAATGATGCTCCATTGTCACAGAAGGCGCAGATTCCAGTATGTGCAATGTGGATAGAATTGATTAATTCCTGTATGTCCGGTTAGCACTGCAAGGTGCGGTTCCATCATGACCAGTTAGCAGAACAAGGCGGCCCTGTAATGTCCAGTTAGCACTGCAAGGTGCTGTTCCATCATGACCAGTTAGCAGAACAAGGCGGTCCTGTAATGTCCAGTTAGCACTGCAAGGGGCGGTTCCATCATGACCAGTTAGCAGAACAAGGCGGCCGTGTAATGTCCAGTTAGCACTGCAAGGGGCGGTTCCATCATGACCAGTTAGCAGAACAAGGCGGTCCTGTAATGTCCAGTTAGCACTGCAAGGGACGGTTCCATCATGACCAGTTAGCAGAACAAGGCGGTCCTGTAATGTCCAGTTAGTACTGCAAGTGGCGGTTCCATCATGACCAGTTAGCAGAACAAGGCGGTCCTGTAATGTACAGTTAGCACTGCAAGGGGCGGTTCCATCATGACCAGTTAGCAGAACAAGGCGGTCCTGTAATGTCCAGTTAGCACTGCAAGGGGCGGTTCCATCATGACCAGTTAGCAGAACAAGGCGGCCCTGTAATGTCCGGTTAGCACTGCAGGGGGCATACTTGCTGTTCACTTGTCTGTGATGATGCACTACTTTCCTTGGGACTGAATAATGAGAGGCCAACCTCCTGAAAATAGTGCACAATCCTTGTTCTCTCTCAGTTCTGCCTACTGCCTCATCGTCGTCACCCTCGTCAGCAGGGCTGGGTAGGTTGACCAATCAGCAAGCTCCGACAGCAGCGACACTGAAGTTTGGCGTCCCCACACTCTTCCTACCCCACCAAGCTCCGCTGTCTAGCTTAAAAAGGCACTGAAGCCGTTGAAGCAGCTGGGGAAGGTTAAGTCTTGCAGGGTTGTAGGGACGCACAGAGGAAGAGCAGAGATGTCACCCCACTCTCCCTATCTACAGAGCCGTTATCTGACCCACAGAGAAAAACAAAAAAACACCAGGCTACAGACATCTCAGGAAATACGCGAGCAGGGCAGGCTGAGGAAAAAAGTAATCACTTACTAAAATGATGCAAAGAGAGCCTTTCATCTCCATCCAACGGCTTTACTGAGATCTGCTTCTGCCAGTAACAGAGCTTTGACTTGCGGTGACCTTCTAAAGCTAGCAGATTTCATTGCCCAGAAGTGTATAGCCTTGCTGCCACAAAATGCTTATTTCTGAAAATAAATCATGCACTGATGTACAATTTGATTCATTGTAAGTCCATATAATTGTTCCCCCCATCAATACATATATACATCACTGATTTTTCAATTTGTCAAAGTCATTGCTCGTGAAGACACGTTCTCAGAAGAGATTTGCCCAAGCTAACAAGGCACTCCAGTGAAATCCCATCCCCTTTTAATTACATATTAAATGGTGGTTAGAAAGTACAATGCAGTGCACGCGTTAGCTGAGTGATGCAAATAAGATGCAGTGCTTGTCTTTCAACCTAAATATACATCACAACTAATTGTCGCGCTTATTTGGGCAAATACATGCATCTATGTTATTAAAAACTATTACAAGACGAAAGGGAACCGTGTTTGTTTCTAATTCTAATATGAAAAATGTCGTGGGTTCACAGAACATTTTGTCATTTTATTAAGGTGGATGCAGCTATAAAAACTATGCAAATGTGTGGCGTGCGTGCCATGGTAGTGTGAGGAACGCATAAGCGAGCCAAATGTGAAAAGTTGACATGTATCTGTGGCTCTAAGGAGGCTCTCTACTAGTAATTTTGCTGAGCCAATTTGCAGTATGTCTCCACAAATACACACTGGGAACAATATGTTGCCTCTTTGCTGGCACAATCCTTACCAAAGCCGTAAAAGTATTCGAGCTGCAATCGTTTTCTGTCTATTTCGAATTCACAAGGCTATCTGGCAATTTAGAGTTGAATGCTGGACAGTACCGTTAAATTCCACTACGTGGCAGTATTTTACAACAAGTGCTCCAAGTAACTATTCAGACAAGCACTTAGTTGGGATTTTTTGAAGCTTCCTTCTCAAGCCCGTCATGCATTCATAATGCAGCTACTGTACTACCGGTCTTTAGACATGATTAATATCACCAAAGAAGATGCATAGACAAACAGCCGGATAATAAATAGTCACAGCCTGCTATTCCAGCAAATGTTTCTTCCTGGCTGGATGGTGGCGTCCAGTATAATGCTCTCTGAAATCCCTGTGTACACAGGTTCATGTCTTAACTTTATAATATGTTTGCATTGGTTTGCATAGTGCTTGGCTGTTTTGAATATTCTGACCACGTATAATTAAAGGCCTGTTGCTGCTCTGCATCAGGATTTCTTGTGAGTGCAATTCTGGGAGTAGCGGATTGCCTTGGGATATGCGTTTGATGCTGTGATTGTGTTTATTACCGCGTGGAGTGCACGCTAAAATCTTAACTGCTTTCTGAGGCACGCATTAAGCCTGAGGGCAAAGGGTTATTGAGGTCCCATGTGGTTAGCGTGGCGCTGATGTAGCAGCTGCATAACGTGGCGCTGGCGCAGCATTCAGCTTACTGCAAGACCCAGAGTTGCAGCTTTCCGTCATGAAGCTGACACATAGAGCTGGGAGAGCCAAGGAATTCATGAGGAGGGCCGAGCCAGTGCCGAGTTAGTGGCTTTGGCCTGGCTCTAAGGGCCAAACACGGCCGAGCCAGGACAATGGCAGGATAAAACCCAAAATACAATTTTTTTACACACACATTTGTACAAACCGGACATGGTGCTGCAGACATGTGATAAGGGCCAAAATCGCAGACAAGGTTAACCACTTAACCAAAGTGTGTGATCCTGTGCAAATCATTTAATCTTACTGTTTAAACGTTTAAAAAGATCAATGCACGGGTGTCCATAGTAAGGAAGACAGAAACCCAAGCAGCAGTCACACCCGTTGTACAACCTTTGTGTGGGTCATGCACATCTTTTAGCTTTTGTCATTGTTAAGATGGATTTCTAGAATCTGGCCTGGTGGAAAGATTTAAGAAAGCCACCCAGTCCCTAGCTATAGTGAACAGGGAACTCTGGAGGGTTAGCCAAACCCCAATCAAGGTAGCAATGTAGAGCAGTCAAGGGTTATTCTCAGAAGAGTGTGAGTGTGGTCAGGAGCCCTGATTGAGCCCACACAGTATTCAGACATTCAAGTATAAAAATACAGTTATTAATTATAGGCCTTCTGAACACAATGGGAAATAAATCCAAACGGAAGTGGTATTGCACAACACTCAACAATACAAATATATACAGCAAAGCAGATGAGCATTTTAGATACATTTAATAATTGAACCAGACCACATGACAATAAACTAACTTAAGAAGTCTAAACCCTGTGTTGAATGGTGCCTTAGGCCCAAGAAATTGCAGGAGCAACACAATGTTTCTCAACAGAATAGTTTCTCTGTAGGAAGGATTCAATTGGCTTGTGTTGGTGATAGTTTCAAAGGTCTACAACAATTATACCATAAGGCAAGCATGTGTTTTCCTTTCATTCAGCTCCAAGGCTAACCCAGGGGCAGGATACTCGACCCAGGTTTGATGACGAAAAGGTGAGTGGAATGGAATAAGGGGACAAAGGTACTTGTGGAGGACAGGGGGGACAGGCACACAGCATATACTTACCCCCCTGACTCTGATTTTCCCAGACAACTTTGTGGACCAACTGGTGGTCTCTGGGGCCTCAGTCTTCTGCTGTTCGTTCCAGTGAGAGAGAGGTGCTCAGGAGTTGCAGGTTTGGGGATTCTTCCAGTTGAATGGAAAAGCAAGATTCAACCCTTTTCAGAGACGAAATACAGAATCCTTTGATGCAGACCCCTTCAGGACACTTCAAAGGATGGATAAAGGTGAGTTCCAGCAATTATCTCTGCACACAGGTGACGACAGGCTCCCTTCCAGTCGCGGTCACAGCAATTGCTCCAGGCCAGGTTGTCTTGAAGTTGGAAGCTGAAATTCAGGGAAAAGGCTGCTCGTGGCACAAGCTGGTGACCCTCAAAGTTCCAGACTCGAACGCGAAATGGTGACGCTTTTAGTGAGGTAACCCACGAGAGATCTGGTCAGCCCACTGGGCAGTCCAGGGACACTTGTGAAGACTCAGAAGGGCAGGATCCTCAAAAAGGCATTAAGACTAGTTGGTGCCACTAGTTCAAGGGCTGAAGCACCGCTCAGGGTCTCCGGAGAGCAGGCAGAGGGCATTCACTGGGCTGGCTACTGGAAGGGATGCTGGGCCACTTCAGGAGTCATATTCTGCTCTTCAGAATGCTGCTCTTCTTTGAGGGATTCTTGGCGCCAACGCTGATCTCAGGAAATGGCTGCAGAGGTCCTATTCTTATCCTAAATTCGAGCTGGAAGCAAGTCCAAGCCCACCAATGGTAAGGATCTGCACCATTCCAACAGCAGTAGTTGTCTTGTCCTAAACTCAGACTATCTGGCCCATGGACTGGAACTAGACAATTCATGCCCCCTTGCAGGGCCACAAACACAGGCTTAATAGCCTGCAGCAGCCACAGCTTTCACGTGCAAGTACATGACCTTGTAAATACTTTCCTGGCCTGAGAAGGCAGGAAGAGGCCAAACTACAATATGGCCAAAGAACAAGCAAAACTCTAGTGGTACGGCCAACATGAATCGGCACACCAAAGAAATTGCACAAATGTAACGGCTGCCCCCAGCGTGTCTTTAGCCACATATAAAATTAACAAAAAATCCCATGTGTAAAAAGCTAGGGTGATACAAATGTATCCCCACTGCACTGCACTGTAAGATGCTTTGTGCAATGTTAAAAAGTACAAGAAGTCAAAAGGGAAACATAGTTTCCAGCACTGATAGTCAGAAGGACTGATCAGTTTCCCCATAGCATGGACTTCCAAAAACCCAGCCCAGGATAAAAACAGTGCAAAAAGAATAGGGTTCCATAGGAAACTATGGAGGGAAAGTTAGCAAGAAGAAAATCTTTCCTAAAAGTCATACCAAAACATGTGAATGGATTGGGAGGCCTGCCCACAATCAGAGGCACTTTAGTGTAGTGGCCATTTAACATTGGTTTATCATGCACTTCCTTAGCTATCTAACATATTTCAATGATTTTGTGTTATGTAAAGTCTTAATTTAAATTGCGTTACAATCAGTCAAAACTGAAAACATGAATATTCATACCATATACAATATGAATATATAATCTAGTGTGAGTGCAATTAATAGCTGCGCTTTCAGAATATTGAAATATACATTTTGCATGTGCATAAGCATGTTTCTGGTATATGAGAAGTGCAAGCATTTTAACATGGTGCTGTATTTTATCTATCAGTTTTCCCCATTGTTCTCCAGTCGGCAGAATGTTGTTTGTTCACTGCAAGGCCAGTCATGGGATGACAGCCAGGCATCCCTCTCCACCCCAAACAACTCCATGCTTGGTAGTGTTAATCCCCGAAACACAAGCAAAGTCCACTGGTACAGAAGACGAGAAGGCGAGCGCAAGAAGTGCTGCCTGCTTTCTCCAGGCAGGGTACATGGGGCCAGTGGGGGTGTGGGGGAGACGGAGTAAGGGTGTGAGACTGAGTCACAGACCGAATGAATCTCCCCTGTGGGGCCAGACAGGACATTACGGACATGCTGCCTGCCCCTATAGTAAGGGACACTCATTTTCTTGTACATTCTTTTTTCTGGGAAAGCAGGGGTGTCCCAGGCGGGTCTCATCTCGGTTCCGAAGGCCCATTGGCTTGAACTTTGGGTCAAGTTCCAAGGAGCAACTTGATCCGAGATGGCTGGAGCCCTGCTTGGCTCAGTCACCTCTACTGAAGCAGAAGCATTACAATTGAGGAAATTGGTTGATGAGAATATATTGGTTGCGGGGGATGTGAGACCAAATGTGGCAGTCATGGTAGTGCGCCTGGCAACTAGAATCCTATTGCTTGGTGATTTGTGGGTCTTGTGAGCGTTAATAGAGTGTGTCAGATGAGCAGCAGTGTCATCTCTGTTCGGGGTGGCCTGGATCTGGCTGTGTGGCAGTGTCTTCAAATGTTCTGGAAGTATCTTGGAACGACCTCATTGATACTCTTGAATATTAGTCGCAGGAGTCTGGATTTGGCCTTGCTTTTCACATTATTCGAGCAGTGCCTTTTAGTTGGCTTGATATGGGCTGCGTTACTTTTACCCTCAGATAAGGAAGCTTGCTGCATTTTACGCTCTTTGTATGTTTTTCATTTGGAGATCTAGGGAGTCTGGGCACGCAACATTGCTGTAGTCCAGGTAGGAGTGTGCTAGGGAGTCTAATACCATTGCTTTGCTCCCTTGCCGATAGAAGGATATGCGTTATTGCATGATCTTTAGAGGGTACAAGGAGTTCTTTATGACTGAGCACATCTGTGAGTCTAGGCTCATAGGGTGCTAAAGATTCTCTCCCTCTAAATAGCGACTTTCTCTCTGAAGGAGGTGGGAGCTGTACAGAGGGTGTCATTTTCAGTCTCTCTCCTGCTTAGTGCTGCTTTCTGTCTGAAGGAGGTGGGAGCTGTGCAGAGGGTGTCAGTTTGGGGTTCCCTCCTGCTAGGTTGCTGCTTTCTGTCTGAAGGAGGTGGGAGCTGTGCCGAGGGTGTCAGTTTGGGGTTCCCTCCTGCTAGGTTGCTGCTTTCTGTCTGAAGGAGGTGGGAGCAGTACAGACGGTGTCAGTTTGGGACTCTTTCCTGCAAGGATGCTGCTTTCTGTCTGAAGGAGGTGGAAGCTGTGCAGATGGTGTCAGTTTGGGGTTCCCTCCTGCTTGGTTGCTGCTTTCTGTCTGAAGGAGGTGGGAGCTGTGCCGAGGGTGTCAGTTTGGGATTCTCTCATGCTTAGTGCTGCTTTCTGTCTGAATGAGGAGGGAGCAGTACAGAGGGTGTCAGTTTGGGGCTCTTTCCTGCTCAGTTGCTGCTTTCTGTCTGAAGGAGGTGGGAGCTGTGCAGAAGGTGTCAGTTTGGGACTCTCTCCTGCTCAGTTGCTGCTTTCTGTCTGAAGGAGGTGGGAGCTGTGCAGAGGGTGTCAGTTTGGGGTTCCCTCCTGCTAGGTTGCTGCTTTCTGTCTGAAGGAGGTGGGAGCAGTACAGACGGTGTCAGTTTGGGACTCTTTCCTGCAAGGATGCTGCTTTCTGTCTGAAGGAGGTGGAAGCTGTGCAGAGGGTGTCAGTTTGGGGTTCCCTCCTGCTTGGTTGCTGCTTTCTGTCTGAAGGAGGTGGGAGCTGTGCCGAGGGTGTCAGTTTGGGATTCTCTCATGCTTAGTGCTGCTTTCTGTCTGAATGAGGAGGGAGCAGTACAGAGGGTGTCAGTTTGGGGCTCTTTCCTGCTCAGTTGCTGCTTTCTGTCTGAATGAGGAGGGAGCAGTACAGAGGGTGTCAGTTTGGGGCTCTTTCCTGCTCGGTTGCTGCTTTCTGTCTGAAGGAGGTGGGAGCTGTGCAGAGGGTGTCAGTTTGGGACTCTCTCCTGCTCAGTTGCTGCTTTCAGTCTGAAGGAGGTGGGAGCTGTACAGAGGGTGTCGGTTTGGGGGTCTCAGTTTGGGACTCTCTCCTGCTCGGTTGCTGCTTTCTGTCTGAAGGAGGTGAGGGCTCTACAGAATGTGCCAGTTTGGGATTCTCTCCTGCTCAGTTGTTGGGGGCTGTACAGAGAGTGTCGGTTTGGGACTCTCTCCTGCTCAGTTGCTGGTGAGGGCTGAACAGGGGGTGTCGGTTTGGAACTCTCTCCTGCTCAGTTGCTGGTGGGGGCTATACAGAGGGTGTCCGTTTGGGATTCTCTCCTGCTAGGTTGCTGCTTTCTGTCTGAAGGTGGTGTGAGCTGAACAAAGGTTGTCTATTTGCAGCAATGTTAGGAGCCTAGGACAAAAATCTGTATCGATGAACCATGCAGTTTTAGCACATATAAGTTTCAATTGCATTCAAAAGCATTCTTCTATGTCAAAGAAAGATCGGTTTACCCACCTGTCTTTTGAATACATGTGGATGTGGGGGCCATTTTCACTCAGGAGCTCCTAAGTGGCTTCTCGTATAGATTGAACCGTAGCATACACCGTGTTCCGTCTGGGGAACACCACACATCGCGGGTCATGCTGGGGAGAGGAAGTCCCTTAGCCTTGCACTTTGCTCTTACACTGATAGGAATGACATGAACTATTTCAGAGCTGCATCTGATACTCCAGTGACTAAAGCAGAATCCTGTTGAATGCTTTGGATACTTTTAGGACTATCAGGAAATGCACATTTCTGTCAAGTGCAGATCTGATCAGGTCATCCCATTCCATGAATAGTGCAGATTCATTTCCATGATGGTGGTGGAACCCAGATGTGTGCTGGTAAAGGGTGAAATGGCGTTATGAATGGTTTGGAGCCAATTGGTGATTTCTTGGCCATGATTTTGACCAGCCGTGGAGACCTGTAACAGAGTCATGTTAGTTCTTTGTGATAAAGTAAAGCTTTCCTTAGAGGAAGGCTGGTAATGTGTTAGGAGGGGCATCCATTGATTATTACACAAATGAGGAGCGTGAATATTTCTGCGTGTGAAGCTGTTATTGCTGCAGGACATGATTTACCATTGCTAGTCTTACGACCCGATTCATGGAAATGTACGCAGAAATCCCACAAGGGGTGTGTGGCGTAGCCGGATTTGCGCGCGCGCGCAAGTACCCTGTTTTCCGCACAAATAATTCCATGAATCGGGCCCTCATTGTCTTGTTCATAGGTGGGATGGGTGATTATAATCAGGCAGGTTGGACGTCTTGGCAGTGTTGGTGCGCTTACTGGGACTGGTGATGTCCAAACCTCCTGCGTTTGAGTGGTGGCTCCCGAACGTTCACTACATACTCGATGAGGAAGGACAGGAGGGTGTTGCAGTATGCCTGTGTTTGGGGTGTGTTTCATGCTGTGCAATTGGGGAAGTTGAAGCATTGCATGTTGCAAATTAGTTACCATGATCAGTTGATGTTCCCAATGACTTTGGTGGTAACTCTTGTTGTGAAAATGGGTTGGGTACACATGCTCTAGTCCTGCTTTGGGTGCTGGATTTGTGCAAAGCGGTTTCTATGTCTGACATACCTTTTTTTAGGGTTATTGGAGAATCTTTGCATCAATTGTTGTTGGGTGGTCTGCTTTTTCTTTTTTAAAGGGGCACACATGTTTCTGGTTGTACAATGAAGAGTGCAGGTTGTTTGTGGGCAGATTGCCGCTGGTGTGTTCTGTAATCCATCAAGTTATTACAAACTTCTTGGATGCCATTTCTTGGTAGAGTGGATCAAGGTATTTTGGGGTTCTGGCTGAGGCTGAGGTATTCTGAGGCTGCATGGTGAATGGGCACACGTGGTGGTCCGACCACACTAATGGAACTATGCCCAATCGAGATGTCACACATGCTGAGTAACTATTTGGAAGAAGAGTGGTGGTGCCTTAAATTGTCAGTAGGTGTTTAGATGTCATGCATAGTTCCTTGAGTATTGGGGCTAAGTAAGGAGGGACTTCTTAAAGTAAGTGGTCATGATTTTGCACATTCTGGAAGAGTTAATGTTGAGCAGCTGTGAAGTGGGCGCATGCGTCAGATCTGAAATAATGATGTGTCTGCTTTGGTTTTGGCTGCTCCTTCTTCCCTCTCATCTTGTTTTATCGGGTGCGATATTAGTAGCCAGGGTGGAGGCACGTGGGAGGATATGGCCAACAAACCTTTTTTGTGATGTAAATTGTGTCTAGGATGGCCTCAAAGATGTCTCGGGAATGATAGCTTGCGGGAATTCCCTTGCAAGTGTTACAATCTATGTTTGTGTGGGGTGTGCTCATTAGGTGTACTTGTGTATTTTACTGAGCAGCAATTCTTCGGAAATATCTATCTGATACCTGAACCTAATGGGGGTTGCTGTGTGGGTTTGTCTCTGGGAGTTATTTTTATTTGTATATTTATAACGTGCCGAAAGCCCGTAGACATCATGGCGCACACAAACACACACAACAAAAACATCAAAGTCAAGACAAAAAGAAGTGAAGATTTCCTGTGAGCAAAAGTAGTCAAGATTTTAGTTAAATAATTTAGTTTTCAGCAATTTGTGTAAGGAGGAAAAATTCTCCTCCTGCCGTCTTTTCAGAGGTAAAGCATTCCAAGTCAAGTCTGCCTGGACTGGGAAAGATCTTCCTTTTCCTTTAGTCCATTTAAATCTAGGACAGCTAAAAAGATTAGTGTTGCCGGATCGGATCGTAGTACCCCCTTGGGCTCATATTTGGCCAACCTTTCCTGAAGATAAACAGGGCCTTTGCCGTGCAAACGTTTGTGTACTAGATTAGCCACCTTAAACTGTATCCAGGCGGTTCTGGCAGCGGTTCTGGCAGCCAATGCGTGCCCTTCCTAATGCTGGAGATGTGAGCTCTGAAGGGGACATCCTTCTCAATGTGAATGGCATCGTTTTGCAAGACTTGAAGTCTGCGCATGCAGTCTTTACTTGCACCAGCTAAGAGTGTGTTTCAGTAATCGATCCTCGGCAGAATAATAGCCCGGGTTTATGTAATACACTTCCTTTTAGATACAAAAGGTCTGATGTGTCTTAGAAGTCTGAGATGGTATTGGCAGCTTTGAACTATTTGATTGGCATGTGCCTCTGCGCCAAGGGAAGATTCCAGATGAGCACCAAAGGTTTTCACTTGTGGGAGCGTTTGCAGGTTGCAGCCCTCGATGGTCCAGCGAGCATCCCTAGGGTCTAATTTAGCACATACCTGAGGAGAGCCAAAGATTAGCAGCTCCGTTGTGGAGCTACTGAGGCACATCCAGTGCATAGACATCCAAACCTTGACCATTGTATAGATACGAGCAAGATTAGCTGCATCGCTTGCGTAGTCCCCATTGAGCTCCTCTGAGAGCTGCACATCATCAGCATAGTTCTAGTGGCACAGCGAGTAGAGCAGCTCGCTTTGACATCCATGCAGAGCCTGCCAACGCAGGTTCGAATCCCAGCAGGGCCAAACTCAGCCTTTCATCCTTTTGAGGTCGACAAATGAGCACCACACACCGTGGGTAATAATAAGCACCGTGGGTAATAATAAGCAGCGCGCTCAGATACCTGAGGGTTCGTAGCGCTATATAAAATGCCAAATTATTATAGTTGGGGAAATATACACCAGTCCCAGGAGATCACACATTGGTGGGTGGCTGAATAAGTTGGTGACAGGCAAGCTGTCACCTGAGTTACGCTCTGCCCTGTGTTAAGATGCCCATGTCAAGTGAGCAGAGTGCATGGGTCTCTCAAGCGCAGGCCAGATGGTCAGTGCTCTTCGTTTTCTCCAGCTAAAGTGCACAAAACACACACAGGTCATTAATGGAGGGCAAATCAGTCTTTCAGATCTACCGGGCACACGTTTCGGCAACAAGCTAGATGTGCAGATCCGGCAGTTTGCTCAGGCTCCGACCAGGTGTGCAGGAAACACACAGCTTGGACGCACATCTTTGAGATGCAAGCAAAATGCACAAGACACACCCATGCCTGGTGCACAGGGAATGAAAGTGTCTGCGGGGCAGACAAGAAGCGCAGAGCGCACAGGGGTCTCAGGTTCAGGGCACACACTGGCAAGATGCCCAGGTACCAACCGTCAGATGGGAGCCCTTCTCAGGGCACTCCGTGAGAGCCTTCTTGGCCACCTGTGGACTATTGAATGTGCCCTGACCAGTCAGAGGCCAAGATGGCCAGTTTTAACCATCGGCATGAATGATAGATTGCCTCGCGTCTGTTTTATGAAATGAGGTAATTCAATGTTTTCACACTTCATTGACTGTAAAGTATTTGACCGCAATACTGACCCTTGCTGTGTTTTAGCATTTTTATATTGGGTGGGAGTTTAAAGCAACCAGAATCAAACAGTTCCAAAAGCCTTCAGTGGCATATTTGAAACATATTTTAAGTGAACATTTGCTTGCCCTGTTCTTTTGAGCAGACTCACGCATGTTTTAAACTGGGGGAGGGACACACAATTCAAATGATATGATATGATATGGCATTTATAACGCGCCCATAAACAAGTGTTTCAATGGAATGAAGTAGAGCATATGGCACCCATGCTCTCTAGCTAGACACGATTGTGTTGTTTTCATGTCCTTGGTCGCTCCATTTACTTAGAATGAGGGATGTGGTAAGCAATAAGCCTTTGCATGTTGTTCTAGTGGAGACAATATTTAACCCATCTCATGCCATAGGCTGATGCCATTGCTCCTAGCCAATGAGGTGGGACCAGGACTGATTTGCATATGGTCTATCCCCCTTCTGTAAGAATGATGGTCTGCAGGGTTGGTTGCTCAAAGCAGGATTATTTTTTACCAGGCCTTATGTAATTCTATTTTCTCTGATTAACTCTCCCTTTTCACTATGTCCGCATCTGAGATCTTCTCAGAGACACACATATCAACTGTGCCCCTGAAATCCCTCAGTGTCAGCGGGCGCAAAGGAACCCCCGTTCATTGTATGAGCCTCCTCACACAACTCGTTACGTGGTCTCCACTGGTTGGGTGTAGCCTTTGTAGTATTCTAGTGGGGAACCGGATGCTGCACTCTCAGCATGAAACTAGTGGAATTCCCTCTGCACATCCAGTACAGAGTTGAGGGCCTAGCTAGGACACATGTGGGAATACATACACCTCTGTGTGGACAGGCCTTTACTCAATCATGTACGGTCATAATGACGTGTCCAGACTCTTTTTACTGGGGTGGGCCAAGTGGGGTACTGACCTATGCAAGGGTGACATGAAGTACGAGCGTGCACACACACTCACGCACATACACACTTCTGAATAGCATTACCCATATCTACTTTAATCACAGCTTACATTCCTGTGTTTAAAGTTGCATTACTAACATTACAGTGTCTTACATTTCATAGTTCAGGATAATGGGGTGGCACCTGGGGTGGCCGATCAGATTCCAGGGGTACCACGTGCCACCCCAGGGCACTCCCTGGACACGCCCTGTTCAGTCACACTCTTCCCGTCTATCTTTTTTTTAAACATATTTTTATTGTTTTTCATGTAAAAGCCATCAACACATTAATCCCAAATAACTCCTCCCCACCCAGGCCTCCCCCCAGAAGATTAGGGCATTCGGTTTTGCTTCAGGAAAGTTTATGTACTGTATATGTCTGATATTTTGATATTATGCGGGCACTATTGTTCCATATAGTCCGACTTCAAGTATTCCAAAACTGCCCCCCATTCCTTCATGAAGGAGTTTTTCTGGTCCTGAAGGTGGTACGTAATCTTTTCCATGGTCATTTGTGACCACACCATCTGCAGCCAAGTTAATATCAGAGGCGGTTCTTGTTTTATCCAGTTTTGGGCAATCGTTGCCCATGCCGCGATGACTAGGCCCACGAAGCTCCTCCATTGTGCTTTGTGAAGTCTCTTGGCATGTGGGTCCTTGTATCCGCACAGCCACACTTACTCCCCCATTTGGTAAGCCTCTGGGAACATCTTTGTTATTTCCGTTTGCACTTCCCTCCAGAAGCCTGTGACCCCCTGGCAGTCTCACCAAATATGCCTCCACGTGCCTGATTCCGGCCATCCCCTACAACAGCGATACAACGTTTCCGGATACATTGTTTTGAGCCTCTCTGGTGTGTAATGCCATAGAGTGATTATTTTTAGCCACATTTTTCTGGTTTGGACTGCCCGGGTGAGTTTTGGGATACCCGCCCACAATTCCGCCCATTGCTGTCTAGATATCTCTTCTGGCGACCGCCCTTTCTTGTGTCACCCAAATTGTTCGTTGGTTATCCCCCAGCCATTCCTTCAGGACCCAAAGTTGTGCTGCTTGATAGTATTTTCTGATGTGTGGGAGTGACATTCCCCCTGCCCTGGTTGGTGCTGTGAGGATGGCTCTGGCAACCCTTGGGGGTTTCCTGTTCCACACGTAAGTCAAGATGGCCTTTGACAGTGCTTTAAAGAAGGAGTTTGGGACTGTTATTGGGAGGGCATGGAAGTAGTACAGCACCCGGGGGACTATGTTCATTTTCACTGATTGAATTCTGCCCCACCATGAGACCCTTAGCGGGCACCATCTATCTAAGTCCTTCTTCAATCTGGCCAAAAGCTGGGGGCAATTGCTCTTATATATCATGTCCACCTTATGTGTGAGTGTCACCCCTAGGTACTTGATACCCTCCCCTGCTGTTTTTAGAACTAGCGAGCCCACCTCTTTTTCCAGTGTCCCCTTATCCCCGGCTAGGAACAGAATCTCTGATTTTTTCCTATTTATACTTAAGCCAGATATCTCCTCGAATACCTCTGAATACCTCCAGTTCTTTTAAAGTTTGTGGTAGGGATTTCCCAGGGTCCTCCAGGGCCAGTAGCATATCATCTGCATAAGCTATGGCTTTGTGTTGTCTGCTCGCCATCTCGATCCCCCTTCCCCCTGCAGATTCCCTGATTTTAATTAGGAGGGGTTCCAGGAATATGGCACATAGGAGAGGGGTTCTTCTTGATATCTCCACCCTATCCGTGACCTCCGCATTTATTGCTATTCTTATGGATGGGGAATTGTAATTGGCTTTGATCATGTTTATGACTTGGTCTCCGAATCCCATGTGTTTCAGTGTTTCGAAGAGAATGGACCACTCTACCCGGTCAAAGGCCTTTTCGGCATCTAGTGAGCGCAATATTGCTGGTGTGTGGTTAATGCCTATTTATTCTTAAATTTACCTGTGTTTGCCTGCATGGAATAAAGCCAGATTGATCTGTGTTTATTAGGATCGGAAGGAGGGGTGATAGATTGGTGGCCAGTACCTTGGTATAGATCTTAGCGTCCAAATTTATCAGGGCAATAGGGCGATATGAGCCGGGGAGGGTGGGGTCTTTACCTGATTTATGAAACACTAGGAACACTAGGACTTTCGCCTCATTCATGGAAGGGGTTACATTTCCACTGTCATTGAATGTGTTCAGTAACCTTGTCAGAACTGGAATGAGAATGTCCGCATATTTTTTGTAGAAGGGGGCCGTAAAGCTATCTGGACCTGGTGACTTGGAATTTGGGAGGTCTGCTATTGCCCTCTGGACTTCTTCTTCGGTGATCCGCGATTCCAGCACCACTTTATCTTCCTCTGATATTGTTGGAATGGGGAGAGAATGTAGGAACCTGTCTTGTTTCTCTTAATCCGGGTGCTCTGTCGCATAGAGCTCTTGATAGAAAGCCTTAAAGGCCTCCCCTATATCCTTGGTGCGTGTTTGTGTATTTCCATGTGCATCTTTGACGTTCAGAATAGTCATTGATTTTTGTTTTTCTCTGAGTTGTCTTGCTAGGTATTTGTCTGCCTTGTTGGCCTTGATATAGTATCTTTGTTTTAGATAGAGGAGGGATTTCTCTGCCTTTTTGTTCCGGAGCATATCAAGTTGTCCTTGCATATGATTCAATGCCTTCTTGAGGCTTCTAGTGGGATGAACTACCAGCTCCCCTTGAATGTCTGTTATTTTCTTTTCCAGTGTTCTTTCCCAACTATGCTTCTGCTTGTCCTTGGCGGCTTTCAACGCTATCATATGTCCCCGGATCACTGCCTTGAAAGCTTCCCATACGGTCCCTAGAGGAACCTCCCCAGTGTCGTTTAGTTCGAAAAATTCTTTGATTTTGTCCCCTACTGCTTCTCCCAACACCTGGTCCATAAGAATATCAGATGGCTACCTCCACCTCCAGAGGCATCTCCCCCTTTTGGGGGTCTGGATGTCCAGCCATAGTGGGCATGATCTGATAGAGCTATAGAGCCCATTTCTATTCCTTGTATCTTCCCTATCAGTCCCACCAACACCCAGAAGTAATCTATTCTCGACATCGTGTTATGCACATGCAAGTAATAGGTTAAACCACTTGCTTGACCCTTCAAATCCCTCCAGGCATCGTGCAATGACAATTGCTCCAACTTTTGCTTAAGCTGTTTGGACGGGGCCCTCTGACCTTGAGTTCCTCCCACACTCCTATCCAACCTTTGTTGCCAGGCCATGTTCAGATCTCTTCCCAGTATTACCTCTCCTTTCGCGAACCCCTCTAGTTTCCCCAACGTATCTCTGAGGAATCCGTCCTGCCCTGAGTTTGGTGCATATATTGGCGCTAAGGTAAACCGGAGACCCTCTATTGAGACGTTGCAAATGCAAACCTCCCTTCCCTGTCTATCTGTGTATCTATGAGGGTTGCCACCAATCCCTCTTTTATCGCAATCATCACTCCTGCTTTTTTTTCCCTGCATTCGCCTGCGCCCAGACCGTGTACGCTCTGAGGTTTACCTTCTTTCTATCCTGGGCTTTTATATGTGTCTCCTGGAGGAGCAGAATGTCCACCTTCTCCCTCCTTAGCAGAGCCTCCACTTTTTTCCTCTTTGCCAGCAAATTCAACCCCCTCACATTTAGTGAAAAGGTTCTGAGCTTCCCCATCTCGTCTAGTCTATCGCGTCTGCTATCAATCCCGCTTGTTGTGTTCCCATCTCTCTTCCAGAGTCCCCCCTACCAATCTCCCCCCCTACCTCCCCAACAACCCCCAAACTATTAACATTAACTCAACTTTGATCCTGAGGAGGGCCCAGGTACCTAAGGTTGCTAGGGCATTGCGCCTATCGCTCCTTGCACTCACATGACTCGGGATGAACATTGCGGGGAGTCCTAAACCCTGCGTCATCCTCAGACCTGGATAGTGTCCCTTCCTGGTCCCCTGCTGGGCTGCAGAATGTCTGGTATTCCAAGGTTTCTCAGCATTTTCTTCTCCCGCCTTCTCCAATCGGAAGTTGAACTGTCGATTATTGTCTGGGTTTTTCCCTCTACTCCCCTGTAGGTTGCCCAGCGTTCCCCCTCCTGTTTTGTTTCTTTTTTTGCCACACTACTTCCCATCCTCTCGGCCTCTTATGTGGTTCCCTCTTGATCCTGACACCACTCGGGTCTGCCTCCTCCGTTTGCAGGTCCATTATATGAAGTCCTTCCTCACTGGTGGTCATTCTTCTCTGTTTACCTTCCCACTCGAACAGTAGACCAAATGGGAACGTCCATTTGTATCTTATCTCTTTCGCCACCAGCTCCCTCACCAGTGGGGCCATCTCCTTCCTTTTTAAGAGTGTCACCGAAGCCAGATCCTGGTATAACTGTATTTCCACTTCATTCATCCTTATGTGGTCTATTTGCCTCGCTCTTCTTAAGATCTGCTCCTTTTGTGGATATGATGAGAGGGCAGCAAATACATCCCTTGGTCTTTCCCTGGGGAGCATGTTCTTTTCGGGCTCACCCTGTGAACTCGGTCTATCCCGATGCCCTCCGCTTCTTGTGCCTCAATGATATCGCTGAATACTTCTTGAACCGCACTCTTGAGGACTTTGTCTAACACTGACTCGGGCATACACTTGATGCGGATATTGGATCTGCGGGAACGGTTTTCCAAGTCTTCACACTGAATTTCTAGGTTATGGGTTAACCGAACCAAGTGTTCCTGCATTTCACTGTTCAGTCTTGCTTCATCTTCTACGTTTTGCACAATTCTCTCTATGGTGTCTGTCCTTTTCTCCAGCTTGGCCACGTCTCTTTTCAACTCTTGGACTGCCTGCTTCATTTCGTTCCTCATTGAAGTAAATTGGTCCTGCACTGTGGACATGAACTTGTCCTGCAGCTCCACAACCAGGCATGCATGTCGTCCTTTGTCGCGGGAAGGGTGCACTGGTTGGGGCGGGGGTGTCCGCTGTGGATTCTTCAACAGACCTGTCCTTTGAGATTGCTGAGGCATCTGAAGACCACATATGGAGTAGATTTGAGTCCTGTCTGGGAGGTTGCGACGTGGTTTGAGATGCGCCCCCTTTCCCCTTCGCCCTTGTCATTGTCCCCTGGTTATGGGAGTCCTGTAGTGTCTCTGGATGTCTCTAGAGGGCCTGTGGTGGGGCAGCTGTGGTGTCTCCATGAAGTATAAGGTTGTATTTTCACCTCCCACTGAGTGCTGGTGTCAGGGGGCACTGGGCCACTAGACGTGGGTCTGCGTTAATGTGGGGAAAGTATTGTGTCTCTCCTGTTCCCTCCTTGGCTGCGCTGCATGCTCGTTGATGAGATGGAGTCCAGTTCCACCCTCCTAGGGTGCTGCACCCCCCCCTTCGGTGATATGTTTTTTTTAATAAAAATGAGGGGGGGTGCCGTGCCTCAGTCCAGGGAGCGATGCCTTTATTAGTGAGCGCCCGCCCGGCCCTTGTGAAGTGGGGAGAGGGGCGGTGCCTTTGCAGGCACGCTCACCTTGGGCTCTGTGTTCTCCTTTACTCTGTGTCTGGTGCCTCTGCTTGTTGTGTTTGTGGACGGTGTCTCCTCCTCCCGCTAGTCTCCTCAGTGCTCCGAGGCCCTGTGTGCCGCGCTGGAGCCTGCCGGTAGCTGTATAGGTGGGAACTTTCAGCCGTCCTGCTTGCGCTGTTGTCCCCTGCGTGGGGGTTCCCGTGGGGATCCGCTCGGGCCGGCCTGGCCCCAGCCCCTCTTCGCTTGTCTGTGTGCTGGGTTTCAACGTCCCTTTCGTGGGGGGAGGTGCCGCCCACGCCCAGCCTCGGCTGTGCGTTCTCGTCCGCGCTGCTCCTTGGATTGTGTTTCCGAGGCTGGCGCGTGGAACCCCTGGGCATCCGAGTGTCTTTTACTTCTCCCGTGGGAGGGAGTCAGATGGCCCTTCACTCGCCTCCTTGCCCACTGTGCGATCATCCGGCTCTGTCCCTACGCGGCCTCTCCTGCTGGATATCTGCGAGGTTCTCCCTCGATGGGGGAGGGCCACCCGCGTCTCACGGCGGCTGTGTCTCTCCGGGAGGGTCTTGCTGGGGGATTTCCCATCGCTCCTGTGCCCGCAGCTTCTCAGGGGCATCGGCTGATTATCGGGTGTAGAAACGCTCGGAATTCTCTTTTTAAGGTGCTTTTGTTGGCGCCCCGGCGGGAGCGCGGTTCAGATGCGACTCCCAGTGCCGGCAGCCATCTTGAAAATTCCCTGTCTATCTTTTGACCTTGATCGCTTGACCACAGCAACCACTAGGTCAGCCGAAGACAGCTTCAAGCGTGCCCACGTTTAGGACGGTAACTGCATAGCCATAATTTGCGACTGAGAGATCGTTCTTAACATACTTGATGTATTGACCTCTGAAAGATGAAGGGCTGATTTACCCACGCCGGTATCCGCACCTTTAAGTACTTGCTGCGCCTAGGCTGTCAAGGCAGGCGACTAAGTCATTGTGCTGCTTTACATGACATTGCAATCGCTTCATTCCTTCCAATTGTGTGGCCTCCTCAGTGTGGGACATCACTACTATCATCACCACAGGGTTTGCAACTGTTGGAGCTGAAAGGTACCCTTCCAAAACAAAGTTGACATTTCACATGATCCTCTGGAATGGATAACTCTGGAGTATCGTCTGCAATTTGACCAAATATCACAGGTGCTCTCCTAGACTCTTAATTCTTTCTGTTCGCTATCTTTGCACTCATAGACGTTCATAATCGAACCCGTGCATTTGCTCCAACTGTCGCATCACGTGTCCAGTCGCTGGTGCCAGACCCTTTGGAGTATTGATTGGGTGATCACTGAGAGTGACAGACTTGATGTCAAAAGTGAAATTTAGTTAAAACATAGAATCTGTATTATCGGCCAATTCTACCTTTGGCACATATCTGTCCATTTGTTGTCTTTTAGCTGTGGATGAAATGCTGTGAAAATGTGGAGCTCCATCTTCAATAAACCACTAAGGGCTTGATTTTCAAAAATTGATTCAATGGGACTTTCCCATGTTACATTTTTTTGGGAATTCAGGCCCTAAGTGTCTGCTAGTCGTAGATGTGAACTGAATATCTCGATCTCTTCTATAAAGGTTATAATTCCATGCAAACAATACCTCTTCTGCAAGAATACCTATGCCAGTGTTATAGCCAAAGCAAATGCTGACGACTATAAAACAACGTTTCCCAGTTTAATAAATAGGTGCACACAATTATCATTATTGTCTCTTTTTGGGATATTGTGAAGGGTTCTATGTGATTTTATCGAGGAGATTTGATCGAATCCAAATCCATCAATTTCTTTTTTCTTTAATCCATTTGTCTGCAAATATATGCGGGGGTGACCCCTGTATCCCCCTCTTCCTTAATTATTACCCTTACCCACCCCCAATATATATTTAGACCAAATATCCTGCAACCAAACCTACCTATCTCTTGTGAAGTACCGTGCAAAGCTTAGGCCATGGTTTTCTCCAGTGTTAACAATCGGCTCAATTGTTCTGTAAATGCTTTGTCAGAGCACATATTGTACTACTCATAACGTCACATGCTCCTCATTGGCTTCATGCTTCAATGACCACCGAGCAAGCACAGGATCAAGTGATTAGTCTTTTGGTTACCATGTCCCAATTGCCAAAAACATGCTGTAACGATTTAGTAGGCAGCAGTGCTATCTCCCCATCAAATGTTTTCTCTACATTGCTGTCTGTCCGGTTTCTTCCCCACGCCTTGGAGTATAGCTCCACATGTACGCTTAACCGGAGCACCCCAGTGCAACTCCTGACATATACTCTGCAATTCAGGACAACATTTCCAGATGATTTAGGTGTATGTATGTTTGCTACTTTTTGTCCAGATAAGGCACCCACTCTCCATTTGTAACTTCATGCCAAAAAGTAAGGATACCACTGAATCTTAAAAAGAACAGCATGTGTTGTACTTACTTCTGGTTGTGACACGCCCCGTTTTAGAGGGCATCACTTTAGTGATTTGCGATAATTTCACACAGCAGCAACGTTTCCTGCATGTTTAGTCTCAGTTGAGCACAAGCCTACACTTTAACCAACATTTCTTTATGAAAGTATATAATTACACTCTTCACCATGTATTTGTTCTTGATAATAAGCAGCGGGATAAACCCGGCCCAATGGTAGCGTGAGTCCCCACGCAAAGTCTCTTTGCACAATCATGTTGTTGCAGATCTGGGGTGAATACTACCTTTGTGTATTACTGGTTCACATCCCTTGATTAAATGACAATAGCATCGAAATAGCTGTAGTGTATTACTGGTTCACATCCCTTGATTAAATGACAATAACATCGAAATAGCTTATGAGGACGATATCCAAAACCTCATACACAAATGTATGCAAGTATGATGGGTGTGCCATCCAAATGAAATGACCTTCATGTCATGTTGCACCATTCGGGTTCGAAATGCAGTCTTTAACTGCCCAAAGTATCCGATCCTGGCCATGTTGTATGTCCCAAAAGAACTAGTTCAGAAAATGACACAGCCTTGTGTAACTGTCACTCCAGAGCACTGGATATGATTCTTGACTGCAATATCATTTGGCCCACGAGAGTGAATATACATCACCATAGTTTTTCTTGATGAAACATATTGGTGCTGCAGCTGGGAAATCTGTGATATAATATGTTCTTTGCATGAACCTGCAATCCACTGAATCAAAATGTATTGTTCCTTTCCAGTGAAAGCATACATTCTAGCGTTGTTATCTACTCCATCACTGCCATATTCCTCGCTTCTGGTATACCTTCTACTTCCTTTAGAAACATCTGTCTTGCAACAATGTGTGCAAGCACTGTGCTTTCCTCCAGTGTATAGCAGAAGAGGGATGAGAAAGCCAGGCCATAGTCAGAGTAGCATTAAAGACTAGGGTCTGCAACCTTTGGCACTCCAGATGTTTAAGACTACGATTCCCATCTGGCTATAGACTATGCTGGTTAGGTTTGATTGGAATTGTAGTCCAAAACATTTGGCGAGCCAAGGGCTGCAGACGCCTGGACTAGATCATTAGAAATTTAAACTGAAACCTTTTGCTGTGAACTTAATTCCCATCTAAATATATGGACCTACTGTGTCACCAGTCCAGACTTGGCGCTGTCTGCTGCTCTAATTTTTCTGGTGTGGCTTTTCTTTTACAGGAATCTATTAATGCACTGGTTCACCTTGTCTGCCAATCCCAAGTTCCCAATACTAGCTCCTCACTGTGTCAAGCTCTCTGTGTCCTATATGCAAACTTAAGGGTGACGTCACCAAGCTACCAGAATATCGTGCACATACTGTAATAGCACGTTACTTCCAAACCCACAGAAAAACCCCACAGCTGTCTTCCTACACTCCAGGTAGAGTATACCAATATTCTCTTGTGATCAAACTGCACCCGCTGTGTCACCTAACGTGTGAAACGCCTCACTCCAGGAGACTTAACCAGTCGATTTATCTTCCACAATCTAGGCCAGCTGCCTTGCTAACCCTCACGGGGATACCATTATCTATGACCCGAGCTAAAACACCCAACCCACAGGAATACCTTATTTACATAACTTTTGTCATCCAAGCTCTCAAGTCAATAGTTTAGGTTATTCACCAGAACCTTTTACCTCTAAGACCGAATGTGCCCTAAACACACAAAAAAGGACTTCTAGGTTCGCTCCTGTCCCTACTCACTAGAGCAATACTTCAACAATACTCGACAATACTAAATAATGCTCCACAATACTCAGTACCCTCCCTCACACCCACAGTTGCTGTTAGACTGGGTCAATACTTACATTCCGTGGTGTGCTAGTGCTGCTCGGCTGCCGGCTCCCCTTCAAGGCGCTCACCTCCCCGTCTTGCTGTGCCTGGACAACTCGCTGACTTTGGGCAGGATAATTCACAAGGGGCTCAATACGACCTGTAAATGGGCACGCGTTTTCCCGTCTTCTCTAAATATGCCAGGGTTCCGCTCAGATTCGGCGATGAAGGAAACGACCTGGTGCGGGGCTGGTGCAGCCAACCATACCTCTGCTACCAACTTGTTGGGACAGACTCCCATGTATGCCAAAGGGACACTAGCAGTTTGTGGACTCTCGGAAGGCCCAACACCTTCCACAGGACAAACGGAGGACTCAGTCAAACGGCAAGTTCAAACTGCGGTTTATTAGAGCAAAATCCAACAGGGATCAGTACAAATCTGTGGACATCTCAACTTTTCCTGGCGTGCAGGCCAGTTTTGGCCTAGAATTACATCAGAATGATGCTACAACCTGGGCCCTTCTCCAGAAAACCTATCGACATCTGGGATTCGCCGTCCGGAGCCGAATAACCTATATGGTCACCTATATGTGTTATTCTACTGGCTCTGCCATGTCAGATGGCTGGCTTAGTCCATCCCCAGGTCACTATATATAACAATGTTGCAGTGTGAGGGTCCTACCATTGCTTCTTGCCCATTGCTACCCACCCCTGGGATACTAAATTGTGATTGGCTATAGCTGACATCCCCAGGTCTGGGATCCGCAAAGGTTCTCAGCTCTTGGTCTACCTTTTCAAGGTAACAAGAAGGTCTATGTGTCTGCATTGTAACTTGTTTGTACCACCTTAGTCTATGAGAGTGCTTGTTTGCTCCGTGCAACACTTGTCTCACATTGTAACATCTTTGTTGCCGTCCTCTGTCTGGCGGTGTGAGAGCGGCTCCCTTTCCCAGCGTTGGTCGCTGTCCATTGTTTGTGTTGGCTGGGTCACGTGTTCCGAGACCATGATTTGGAGCTCTGTAGCTCTGAATTATGAGGAATTATTTGCATTTACTGCAGCTAGTGCTACTGTCGTTCAGGGAATGGAATGCCATCTGTATCTTGTGGCCTTGGCAGCGGGTCCTGTCTCACATGTTTGCTCTCTGTTCAGCCTGATTTCAGCTCAGCTTGCTGAGAGGCCTGTGGCCTGCTGTATTTTTCCGAAACCATTATGAAGTTTCTACAGTGTTCGTGATATTCTGCATAGGTTAGTCACACTTGGCTCTGTCAGGTCCCATAGCTGCTCCTGCAGTTCCATAAGGTTATTTGCATGTAAGCATCTGCAAGCCTTGCTCAGGATCTCTTGCTGCTTGCGGTTTCTGCGTTGCTGCGTTTAGCTAATGGCAAAATAATAAAAGCAATGACAGTATGTATATGTATCTGTCCTCTAGCCATAGAACTGTATGCTCGTGTTCTTCCTGTATTCGAGTGTGTGTTTGTGTCCCGAAGTGCGGATGGCATGTGTGCTTCATGTCTAACACTGCTAAATTGTGGTCTCTCTATTGACGTCAGCAACATGGCTTCTTAGCGCTTTAATCAATACTGTCAATCGAGGTGTCTTTATTTGCTTCCTAGGGCTCCTCATCTACTCTGGGGTAAATTTGTACCGCCCCTGGCTGAGGGGATACCTCTCGACATACTTGTCTATCATTGGATCACTGGGAATTGGTCCGAAATAGTATGGGCGATCACAGTGTCTCCTGGCCTTATTCCGTGTCATGTATTTTATATGAGGGGGAGGAGGGAATACACTTCCCCATACCTCTTTAACACTAACTGCACCCATTCCTACATACACAGGCCTGAAACAAGGTTGCATTTTGGCCTCACTTTTATTTAACCTTTACCTGGCCAATTTGTTGGAATACCTAAATAATGCACATTCATATCCACCTAGAATAGGCATAACACAAATATCTTGACTTGGATGCGCAGATGACTTACCACTTACTACTCATTAACTTGACACCTAGAGGATTAAAGGACCTACAAGATCAACTGGCTGAATTTGCCAGAACTCGCAACCTTAAAATGAATTCTTTGAAAACTAAGGTTATGACCTTTCAAAGGGCTAGGAAAACATCTGATAAATCTTATAGATGGTCATTAAATGGGGAGAAGGTTAAAGACGTGACGGAATATAAATATCTCAGGGTTATCATTGGCAATCGACTAAATTGGGGCCTGCACTTAGATAAACTGGAAGTGATGATTAGGTAACAGATAGGAGGCATTAAACGCTTTGCGAATCGGCCTGCAAGCTATTTCATTAGATCTTTAATAGCAGTTTACAAGGCCAAAATATTTCCCAAATTGACATACGAGGCAGAAGTATGGGGTGTAAAGAAAGAAAGGGAACTGCAAAATCTGAGTCCTACTGAAACACTTGTGTACGAGCGCGATACAAATAAAATATCAATATCAATACTGTATAAAAGCTATGTTGAGTTTTCCAGCCAGAACGCCAGTAGAATTCTTGAAAAGCGAAATGAGCATTTGTTCTGTTAAAACACAACTTCGGTATCTGTAAGCAATGTTTTACTGGAAGCTAACAATGCGGAGCGTCAACGTTTGCTAAGCCTCCTTTATGCAGAAGCTAAAAAACGACAGAGTCTTGCCAAGTAAAAAGGGAAAACCTGGTACCAAAGGCTAAATATTAACACACGTATCACAAGAGATAGATTTAAACGGATACTGAATGCAAGCACTCAATCACTGGATCAATGTATCCTCCAAATCCAGTAATCTAAACTATATCCTACACAGCTCACCTCCAGAGAAACCAGAGTTATACTTATATGGCTTCCCGAACACCTACATCCATATGGAATATATCAGGGTGACTTTTGACCTGGTGGATACGCTAGAAGTCATTGGGACTGGGCATCTTCAACCGAGAGAGGCACTCAAGTGTAGATTGTATGGGACGAGCGAGATCGAGTCCGCCAAACGTTTTATGTGCCATTGCAGAACACACAAAAAATCAGAAGAAATTGTCTTAGAGCCATGGAAATAGGAAGTCAGCTAAGCAGTAAGGGTGATGATATTTGGACACTCTACCTGAGGGGTAATCATATTCCGCTCAACTATCATTTTACCACCTTGTGGATCTCTATACCATGATCCTGAAGAAGTTATAAGGCGAGGGAACTCTACTAGAGTGCTGATAGTTTAACGAGAAGAAGGAGGGTGGGAGATACATTCCAGCAATGAATGCATTGTTTGGTAACTTGTTATTGTGAAGTGTTGCTATATATTGGTTACCATATGTATTTTATGTGTATAAAAAGTCATTTTTATGGCTGAATTATAATGAAAATGTTCAATTAAAATAAAAGAATATACGCACTCCATGAGATGTGCTCTGTTAGGGAGTCACCACACACAGCCGTAGGCCATTTCCTAATCTTCGGGGGCTTTGCCAGGTGCTGGTCAATTCCCTTCTCCTTTTGCTTTTCATCTCAGTAGAAGACCAATTAGCAACTTCTCCACTTTTCCTGACGTGTGTTCTTTTCAGTCTGGCTCTTCCTTCCTGCCAATAATGAGCTCAGTCTGCCCAAAAAAGAGTAAGGTTGCCATAAGTAGTGAAGCGATGCCTAAACGGACAAACGAAGGCAAGCGATAGTAGTGCCTCAGTCACATAAAAACTATTAACAGACTCCTCATTTGAGCAGACACCAGATTACATAAATCCCAGTTGGAATTTTAATGGCATTATATTCATTCATTCTGCAGATCCTCGCCTCAGCAGAGCTGCTGCTCTTCACTTCCAGCTTGCGGCCTTTGCATAGCGCAGTCATCAGGCATGGGAGGTGGCAGTAGTAGTGCTGCTTCAAATTAAACACTGTGGCCTTGCTTCCCTTGAGACCCATTGTAGCACATGGCTGGAGGCATCTGACTCACGTTGTAACTCTGTGGCTGATGCAGTACCACAGTCATAAAGTCCTGCACCAAGCTCACAGATTAAACAAATGCTGCACTCATGAGATTCCAGTGCACTGCTTCTCTGCCAGGCAAGGAGCATGAATGAGTGTGCGATTCACTCCTTCTCATAAGTCACTTCCCCTTGCATCCAATCTAGAGTGCTTTATTGTGGTCTCCAAGGTCGAGCCCCCCATTTCCTTGATCAGGCCTTACGATCCTCAATCTCATTAAGTACTGTTCTGTGCATTGTTCTAGTTTCACCTATGTTTGCTTTTTCCTCGTCTAAGTCCTTCTATGCAGGGATTGTCCCCTACCCTCTCCTTCTGACAGGTCCCTGCCAGGTGACTTGTCTCTCACTTGTTAGGGTAGACATGCCTGTTTAAATGGCCTTCTCTCTGTCAGTGCATCAGTCCAGGTTGCTTTTCTTCTCAGCTCTGGGTCTCTCTGTGACTTGTCGCATCAGCACCACGTCTTTCCATGCTCCTTGTGAGTCGCCAGCCTTAGAGCATTGCATGCTGACCCTTTATCTTGCCTGCTACTTGGTGAAGTGGTCCTGCTACCTGAGCTTACTCTTTAACAGGGAGGCTATGGTCTTGATCATGGTCCACATTGTTAGTATGCACAAAGCTTCCCTTGCTTTGTTTCCTATTAGGGGCCAACCTGATATGCCCGGGTGGCTGGAGCTCAAACCTCTCATTGCCAGTTTGGTTCCTCACTGGTCACACCCCCTTTTTTGTACATTTTCCAAGCATTGGACAGCATCAACAGAAGACACTGTGCCAAATATTTCTTCCCCTCTGACTGGGGTAGAATTGCTTCACGGCTACGATAAGAATCAGGTATCACACAATGCAGAGCTGAGGCCTGCTGGAGCCATCAGGCCACAGCCCTCCAGTTAGGTGGATTTAGGGACTGTATGAAAGTGTAAGGCACAAGCAACTGACACTCATGTACTTATGGAGGCCAGGCTTAACAGTGTTTGTGCAACTTGCTAAGCCCTCCCTACATGGAAAGAACATCTTTTTGTAAATAGTAGCTAGAGAAGATTGATCCTCTCTGGTATCACAATCTCATATTGTGTCTGACCTACTGCCTCCTGTACGCTAAAAAAGGTCTCCTGAATGTTGATGCACAAACGGCCCTTTACAAGGTAGAGTACTTTCTGTTTGCATTGCTACTCAGAAAGAACTTTGGAGAAAGCTTCATGAATACGGTCCGGTGTCTCTGTCTCAGCTCAACCGCAAGGGTGAAGATCATCTACCGCCTTTGTACATGGCAATCAAGGCGGGTCCCTCTTTGATCTGGCTCTAGATTACACAGGTGTGCACGTTGGAATGTTGGAAATCAAAACCCTCCATGAGGAAATCCCTCAAGGTGTGTTTGGTGGTGACTCAGGGTGCCAGACCACACCACTGTTTCTGTGATGTGGTACCCAGGGACAATATAGGGAGGATCCCATGCTCTCCCCCACAGCACTGGGGGCCTGAAGGAGGGGACTGTCGCACGCTACCTGCAAACACTGCTGATCATTTAAAGAATCAGACTAAGCCTCAGGATTTGTCAAGGAAATGTGTTGGCTTGGTACAGCAGGACCCACAGTAATTGGGTCTGGCAAAGATGGCAAAGATGGCTCTACAATTTACCCAGATTCAAGACTCTCAGACCTTTGAGCAACCACACAACCTGGTGGATCTGTCTGCAAAGCTCAATGCTCACTGCCTGCTGCTCATGTACAAGCTAGCAAATAAACAAGATGACAGAGCTGCCTTTAAAAGATTGTGTCTGTCTGGGAAAGGGGGCATTGTGACACACCTGAAAGCAACCCAGACAGATGCAGGAACCAATCCCCACACATCATTTCTGCACACAGCTGCAGGCCGTTGTCCTGAGCTTTGTCCAGGGGGTGTAAAGTAACCCCTATAGAAAGTTGCACAGCAGGCACTGGGGAGGGTGAGAGTTTGGAGTAGCGGCACAGTGAGTGGTGGATGAGAGCACTTGAAGATGCAGGTGCAGTTGGCAGTGCAGAAGGAGTTGGAGGTGCAGGGGGGTGTAGTGATACAGTAAGAACTGCAGGTACAAAGGGAGTTTGAGGTGCAGGAGGACTTGAAGGTACAGGAGGAGGAGGAGGTACAGAAGGAGGTGGTGATGAAAGAGGAGTTGGATGTGTAGAAGCAGATGGAGATGCAGGAGGAATCCGTGATTGTGGAGGAGGTGGTGCGGAAAGAGCTGGTGTAACAGAAGGTGTGGAGATGCAGAAGGAGTAAGATATGAAAAGTAGAAGTTGGCAAGCGCAGGGGTGGTAGTGAATTTGGAAGAAGGAAGGAATGTCAGTTGGAGACAAAGAGTGGAAGCAGGAGGAACAAAAGTAGGAGAGGGGGAGTCTTGAGATTGCCAGAGGGCTAAGTAGACATCATAGACCTACTGTTGTCATGGCAACGTGGGAGGAGGCATGAGTGTGTGCTCGAATGTCAAGGGGGTAGATCTGTGGAAGTGGGAGGCAGGCCAAAATGGGGGAGGCCCTGTCGTAGACCCCAGTCAGAGCCACAGTTTTGGACCAGGGAGTCAACAGACCCAGTGTGGGTGCGTTGTGTATGCAGACGGACTGGGTCACACCTCTGGTAATACCAGGCAGGTTACATGAAAAAGTGACAACCCAATGAAGGCACCACAATCTTTGTAGAAACCAGGAACAGATTTATTACAGGAAGAGGAGTAAAAGCATTGGCAGCAGGATATGTTAGACACACTGGACAAGCTAAGCACACCCACTGACATGGAACTCGGGGCCTGGGGAGTACCCTTGGATGCAAGTGCGGGGTATCAAGTGAGAAAGGGAAGGGTTGGAGACGGGGCCGGTAGAGATGGTGAGGGAAAAAAGAGAGGGGCAGGTGCAGAGACACAGGGAGACAGACACAGAGACACAAGGGGGGGCAGACACAGAGACACAAGGGAGATAGAGAAGCAGAGAGGGACAGGGAGGCATAGATAGGTAGGAATGGGGGGCAGAGGCTGAGAGGCCAGGAGACAGAAGCAGGGGAAGAAGAGACAGAGACCATGAGACCCAGTTGTGGAAAATAGAGCAGGGATGGGGAGGAAGGGAACCAGGGGAGAAGGATAAGGCCAGGCGGGGGGAAGGGTACCTGCCAGAGGGGCCTGTGCAGCCTTTGCCTCCATCGTCAGCACACCAACACCAGCCAAGGAAAAAAAGAGAGTCCTCAGCCCTCTCTCCACAGGCTTATATAAGGCTGCAGGGCCACAACATATGGTTTCCAAGGGAGATGGGGTGCAGGGCGGGCACACAGTTTCAATGGGGGGGAAACTCAGAGCCAGCCCCCCAAACCAGAAACACAACATGTGGTTGGCAGGGGAGATGGGGTGCAGGTAACTAGTCCATCTGTTTGCTTGGTTGTCAGGGGCAAGTTGCAGTTGGAGGTTAATTGTAAGGACGTTAGCTTGGTGACTCAGGATAATTACAAGGTGGGCTTGCCAGGCCCCCACCCCCCCACCAACTGTCACTGGGTCTCAGGATAGCAGAGTCAAGATTCAGCCCTAGGTGGCAGAACAGTTTTTTCGACAATGGGTGTTGGCAGGCTTACTGTCCAGTGTGCCAGAATCAAGTACAAAATACAGTGATCAGGCAATGTGGGGACCCGGCACAGTGAATACAGGACACAATGCACACACAGGGCACTTGACAGAAATATACAGCAAGCATATGTTGGAAAGGAAAAAAAAAAGTCTGCCTTTTTGCTCGTTTTCAGGGGAGCTGGAGCTGCAAAGCAAGGAAACGCAAAGCAGGAAACATGAAAGTCAAACACAGCCATAAGAATGAGTGAGCATCAGCTTGGCGAGAAGAGTAAGAAGAGGGTCTGGGATATTTTGATTTCAGGACCCTATGACAGGGAGGTGTACTAGCATCGCAAAAAAGCACCAGCGCACCCCCTGATCTACCTCACATCTTGACGACTGCATGGTACCTGTTCAACAGAAGCCCTAAAAAACAACAGGAGTGACTGAAACATGTGAGTAATGCTACACAGTCAGTCGCCACTAAAAGGTGGGGGTCCCCAGACTCACCAGTGCTTCAATAACTGGAGCAACATCACTCACAAGACTGTGAGTGACATCTGAGAGAGGCCTGACCACAGCATTTGGGGGAGAGGCTTGTTTTTGTATACAAGCACAGGGCGGGTCACAGCAGTGGGAGACCTAGACCGAAGATGATGACCTCCAGAACTTATACCAGACAGACTACTAGAACATGACTTAACCTACGGGTTCAGCTCTCTGACAAACACATCCCAGAGTGAAGGAGCAGATGCCCCACGATGGGAGCAACAACCTCACATTCATCCAGGAAGAGTGGGGAGAATCTTACTTAAGACTAAATGAAAACCTGTTGTGAATTGACTTTAATGAAGAAAGTTCCTGACACCATTACTGGAAATTACAGCAATCAGGCCATGAATTGTTGCGGCCCTAAGGGGTTGAGAGGGAGGAGCGATTATATTTACTGAGGTTTTAGCAGATGAGTCCCTTAAATAACTGATCATAATATTCCCACATTCAATGTCAAGGATATCCTCTCTGAACATTGACCCACAAGACAAATCCAGTGATATGGCCACAAAAGGGATAAATACTCAAAAGGCATTGTGGGGACAAATGAGTAGCAGAACTAACACACAAAGGGGAGTCCCCCAGATGAACCATTAACAAAATAGTTCAAAGGCCCAGTTCTTTCTACAACTTGGCCCTATTCCAAGGGTTATTGAATTGCCTCAAGGAACAGTACACACAGAGAATAGTATTTTTTTTATATAAAAAATTCTATAATTTATTGCGTAGGCCATAGGTCCTACGATTACAACCTTTAAAACATCAATTAGATCTGTTTGTAATTATGTAAGTTAGTCAAAACATAAGTACATGAACCAATATGAAAAATGCATGCATATACACATCAACATTTTTTTGAATTAATCAGTTGGAACTTAAGTGACACAATATAATAATCCAATTGGAGGATGCACAGGCAAAAACGATCTTACTAACCCTATCTGTCTAATAAATCACAGACATCCTCGATTAAACAGTGTTACTTAGTTTACATTCTAAAAATCGTTATTCATGACCAAAAGCACATCCCAGGTCTACGTCCTTGGTTTCGTTGTTAGGCCATGTAGCATAACTTGATGGCGCAGAGTTATGCAAAGGACGTTTCGGCAGAACATCAGATATACTGCCTTCATCAGGACCCCAAGGGAAATGGAGCTCTGTGGATGTGATAGATTACATAATTACTGCCATGTGGAAAATGCAACAAAGAAAAAAATAATAAATAAAAATCTAAAATTGGTAAACATTTACCCTAAATTAATACCTATATGACTATGACTACAAATAGGTAAATATAAAATGTGAGGAAAAACCTCCACCAAAAACACCAAGACCCGGTGTGTGTAACCCATAATGTGTGACCTCACCGAAATTAGAGTCCACCACCCTGGCAACGTATACCATTTTGCCCAGCCGTGCCCGCAAACATTATTTATAAAGCAAGGAAGGGAAAACAAAAAAAGGAAAGGGGAAGAGGGGGGGCAAATAAGCTAAGCCTCCCCATGTGGTCGTGTGGTAGAGGATGGAGCACCAGCATCGTTGTGCAGCTCGCTCTTAAAACCAGGCCCAAAAAGTCCACAGCGTGAGACGTCCGCACAATAGTTACACTCAACTTACTATATGGGGTAGCTAGAAGCTCCCAAACAAATTGTCACTTCAATATTGTCAGCACCATATATATACTCCTATCATTAATACATAGATCCACAGCTGATAGAATCACTCCCAGGGGAAAAGGGGAAAAAGGAAAAGAAAAATGAAAAAATCCATTGCATCACTCATAGATTAGAATATATTCATCTGGTTTATTAATGAAGTTTCAATCATCTTCCGAAAAAACGAGAGAACGAGATGGTGCTCACCTAAATTCAAGATACGGGCATGTTTATAGACATCCTCCTATTCATGGAATCCATAGGTGAGACCCAAGCTCATATAGAAAGAAAAACTTGATCTTGAGACAGTTTGGATGGTCACGGATCACATATCCCAAAATGAAATAGAATGGAATGAAAACGTTGTTATGTAAAAAGTGTGTAACCTATAGACTCCATAATATCATCCATAAATCCATATTTAACCACAAGGCAAGAGAGTATAAGAGAACAAAAATACTCTAAAAGAACAAAAATACTCAAGAATGGCCCAAAATAGTAGCCTCAGATGTGTAGCAATGCAAACTCTGATATGCTATATGTAAATACACTACTGGGCACAAGTAGTCCTCTACTGCATCTCAAGAATACCAATAGTGACGTTGGCTTATCCAAAAAGCACGCACCTAATTAAAGGAGACCAGACCATCTCATATACGATACACACTTATTTAAAAAGCCATATGGATATGGGGTACCGGAAAGGGATCCCCAAGTCTCCTACCTGCGGAGTATCGCTGCATGTCCCGTATAAACCGCCAATTTAGCAGAAGTGCTAGGGGCCGCGGAAGCATCTTCACGCTCAATATGGGCACCGACGGCTCAATTAGACACGCCCACTGCCGATCAAATAGCAGAAAGAAAGATAGGACACGAGAAGACCTATCACGCTCTCACGTAAACTTGTAGATTAAATCAATCATAGAGAAAGAAATAGGACTGACATGCTTTCCAATTGTGCTTACTAGCACGAAAGCCATATAGTACTGCCCATCTTACTGCCCGCTAGTGTCTGAAAAACTATTTAAATTGGTAAATGTAGAAAAATGTGGGACTGGTCACATTATTAGTGTCCCATCCCATCCCATATCACATGTTATACAAATAATGCTGCTCGCTTATGCTGTAAAGCTAAACAAGATAGAGAGATGCTTATAGCTGCAGTGAGATGCAAAGTCAATGAAAAGCATCTCATGATGGCGCCCTAGGGGGATCCTACATAGTGGACAGAACACGAAAGACTCCAGAAATGTTAAAAACCTCTACTATATGGATATGGAGCATAGAGAGTTACACAAGCCCTATTGCTAAGGAGGCAAAACTATCATCCCTTAGATCAGGCCTGTAGGACCAGAAAATTATAACCCCACATACTTTGTGGTATAACATAATGCTCACCATCGTTGGGGATTGCTTTCATTTAAACCCCGTTCTATGGTGTCCAAACGGTGTATCCACCTAGCTTCTGCCAGATTCAGACTATGTGGAGTAATTATCTTCCTTGGCAGGGCTTCCAAAATCCACCAACTCACCTCTTCCGATGTGTGGCCATATTCCATATAATGGGAAACGAGAGGCGCATTGATATTTTTGCACCTAATACGTGACCTATGTTCAACAATCGGTATATGGGCTGGTCTGCAAGTCTGGCCTACATATTTAAGGCCACATGGACATTCCACACAATATATAGCATTAGATGTTTTGCAGTTGGTATGGGCTCGAATGTTCCATTTTCTGCCTCTCACTTGAAACTCCTTTATTTTCTTCGTGTATATACAGACTGAGCAACCACCACAGGGAAAATGTCCTACTAGTGGGCGTAAATCCCAACCCGTAGTTCTATTCCTAGAAACCTGTGGTTTGGAATGCACAAACAAATCCCTCAAATTTTTCTGCCTCATCATGGCAAACAAGGGCAAAGGTTCATCGATTAGCTTCAATTTGACAAGGGGCCAGAACTTCTTAATCACCTTCTTTACCGCATAAGTATTCGTAGTATAAGGCAACCCACAGACCAACTTTTCTTCTGTTTGAAGTTCTTTCGAAGTGAGAAGGGTTTCCCTTGGTGTACATCTCGCTCTTTTAGCTGCCTTAGAAACCAATTTAATTGGATACCCTCTTGCAACCAGTCGTGTTTTAAGGTTGTCAGCGTGAGTTGCATAGTCTGTGATGGAGGTGCAGTTTCAACGTAGTCGCAGAAATTGACCATACGGAAGATTCTCCTTGACAGCCCCAGGGTGAAAGCTAGAAAAATGGAGTAATGTGTTTCTATCCGTAGGTTTTCTGAAGAGCGAACACTCTATGCCTCCATCCGTCACGTATATATTAAAATCCAAAAAATGGATCTTTTTAATACTGGTGCTGATCGTAAATTTAATCAGCGTGTGCCGCAGATTAAGCCATAGAAAGAATTCTTGGAGAGCAATAGCTGAGCCCTGCCAAATCAAAAATATGTCATCAATATAACAACGCCATAATTTTATATGGCCCAAGAATGGATTTGTGTCTCTGAGAACAAAATGATGGTCCCACATTGCCATATATAATATGGCTAGGCTGGGCGCGATTTCCGCACCCATTGCAGTGCCCTGAGTCTGTAAAAAGAACTGGTCTTTATACTTGAAATAGTTCTTTTCAAGGGCAATGGTGAGAAGCTCCAAAATGAATTCCCCGGGGGTGGTGTGGGATGGTCTTTCAATGCTAAATATTTCTCGTATGCATTGAATAGCCTCCTCCTGAGGAATACTAGTATAAGGCGCTGGTATGTCTAAAGTGACCAACATCTCCTCTTTATTGTTGAAGGGTCTACCTTCGACCAATTTGATCACTGAAGAACTGTTGCGTAGATATGTATTTGTTTCTTGACTGAGGGGCTGTAGAAATGTATCGATGTATTTACATATAGGCTCAAGAACCGAGCCACATCCCGCAACAATAGGGCGCCCTGGTGGATTGTCTGCATCTTTATGTATCTTGGGGATTGCAGAAAATGCTGGGGTGTGCCATTCTGAGGTATTCAGAAATTCAAATTCATCTTGTGTCAACCACCCCCGTTCCAATGCCAAAGATGTAACTGACTGTATTTCCCGACTTAAATCATTGCGGGGATCTTTCTTTAATTTTTTGTAACTCACTGTGTCATCCAAGAGGTTGGAAACCATCATGTGGTATTCTTCTTGATTAAAGATCACTATCCCACCCCCCCTTATCCGCTGGTTTGATAACCAGGTCGGGGTCTTCTGATAGAGATTTAATAGCTTGACTTTCCATATTGGTGAGCTTGTATCTAAGACAAAAAACGCTGCAGACGTCAAACCCGACCTGAGTCTAAGGGAAAGCCCCATTAAGCGACACCTGGAACCACCCATACTGTAATGTCAAAATGTGACTACCAACGTGAGCACACGAACCAACTAAACCTAAACCAAGTGAAACAACCTCAAAAAAAGGGAAATAATAAAACGTTTATTTAGTGTCCCTACAAACAGCAAACACTGTCCAAATATTGCCACAAAAGGGATAAATACTCAAAAGGCATCGTGGGGACAAATGAGTAGCAGAACTAACACACAAAGGGGAGTCCCCCAGATGAACCATTAACAAAATAGTTCAAAGGCCTAGTTTTTTCTACAACTTGGCCCTATTCCAAGGGTTATTGAATTGCCTCAAGGAACAGTACACACAGAGAATAGTATTTTTGTTATATAAAAAATTCCATAATTTATTGCTTAGGCCATAGGTCCTACGATTACAACCTTTAAAACATCAATTAGATCGTTTTGTAATTATGTAAGTTAGTCAAAACATAAATACATGAACCAATATGAAAAATGCATGCATATACACATCAACATTTTTTTGAATTAATCAGTTGGAACTTAAGTGACACAACATAATAATCCAATTGGAGGATGCACAGGCAAAAACTATCTTACTAGCCCTATCTGTCTAATAAATCACAGACACTCGATTAAACAGTGTTACTTAGTTTACATTCTAAAAATCATTATTCATGACCAAAAGCACATCCCAAGTCTACGTCCGTGGTTTCGTTGTCAGGCCATGTAGCATAACTTTATGGCGCAGAGTTATGCAAAGGACGATTCGGCAGAACATCAGATATACTGCCTTCATCAGGACCCCAAGGGAAATGGAGCTGTGTGGATGTGATAGATTACATAATTACTGCCATGTGGAAAATCCATTAAAATGCAACAAAGAAAAAAATAATAAATATAAATCTAAAATTGGTAAACATTTATCCTAAATTAATACCTATATGACTACAAATAGGTAAATATAAAATTTGAGGAAAAACCTCAACCAAAAACACCAAGACCCGGTGTGTGTAACCCAAATCCAGTGATATGGACATGCTGTTCTCCATTGAACTGGACCTCTGAGGAGGTACCGGCACTGTCAAAACGATTATTCACCCAAGGTTTATATAAGTCTGTTAAATCTTTACTCATGATACCACAGAAAGCTGTCTTCAACATTGAAAGATACATCACAAATTTGCTCTGGAAAGTGGAAAACCCCAAATCATTTTTCATAATATGGCAGTCTCAAAGCAAACACCAAATGGAGGGGTTGTTATGTGGTCTTGAAGTTTACTGCACAGCTTCTGTACTTCAGCAGACAACTGTCCTCTTTGTGGGGGGGGGGGGGGGGGGGGTAAACAGAGTCTGATCTGGGTCACGCTAGTATATGAGCTGTGTAAGCATGAGGCTAGGCCCCTCTTCCTCTTCCTACAGTGGCAACTAAAGAGTCTACACCTAATGCCAATTAACTTATGGATAACTATGATGACTATACAATCAACAGTGAGGGAACTTAAAATCAATGCACTGACGATGGAAAATGCACCATTGTGTCACAATCTCCATCCTGTCCCTCTTCACAAAAATTCTTGGAAAAATGGATACAGCTGGGAATCCATATGCTCTTGGATGTAAAATAGGAAAGACAGCGCTGTGAAATCCTTTCACAAACTTCTGCAAGAATATAGTCTTCAGTACTCGGAGCTGTGGAAGCAATCCATTTGAAGATACCATGAAAGAATGGGAATAAGACTGAACAGCACACCAGAGTGATGGGTTACTTGGAAAGTGTATAGCCTGCAACTCATGGACCTCATGGCTTCATTGATCCGCAAGGAGACTGTGACGGACACCATGGAGTGTTTTATCAAACGCAGTCAAGGCTAGAATGCGTGGCTCAATCTTGATTTCAACAAAACAAATTCCCAAGGCGACCTTAAGTATGCAGGACAGGTCCACCCAACAAAAAAGACTTACACAGTCGATTGCATGCCAGTGAAAAAATACGAATTGTTTGTGTCGGTATGGATCATTTTTAGAGGTGCAGGGTCAAAAAAGGTTGAGACAGACACAAGTTGTGCACGTGCAGGAAAGTTCGACAATACTTTTTTGACTTTCTGGACAGAATAAACATTCCACTACCAGACTCTGCAATGCTTCTCAATGACCTGTCAAAGGGATTTGGGCTCATATATGAGGCTGCATTATATGTCAAAAAGGCCATGCACAAACACAGGGTTGAGGGTTGATTGAAAGTAATGGGTAACATTGGACCATGGAGCGGGCACAATACCAGCTCAGGAACAATAAGGAGGCATTTATGGACTTTTTGGGCGGGTACCTAGCATAACATGCAGATGGATATGTGTTGAACATATCTTGTTCCGGAGGACATCACCCACAACCCGTCTAACTCATACCCTAGTCTTACCGCAAAGATTGGAAGTACGTGTCAGAATTGTGTACATCTTTGGGGTTCGTTGTTTTTATTTCTTCCTTTTCTTTTGATGTTCTCCTCTTTACATCACCAAGTAGTTGTTCATGAACTTCAAGTGTACTTGATTTTGCAACTTATTGCTATGCAAAATTTTTGAATAAGTATCTTTAAAAATAGAAGATGTAGAATTAAGAATAGAAATTTGGGGTAAGGTTGTAGAATAAACCTGTGTTCTAATGGGTCTGCCAAATTGTATTGCTCTAGAAATATGATCTAAAAACCCTTACTGTTGAAGAAGTATTTTGCATGACAAAAGTTCTGTTACTAAGCCGGACTTCTAAAGGACCTAATAGACTAGCTGGAGTAATTGGAGCCATGAGGCATAACATCCACTGACTGTTGTCACAGATAATGAGCACTGAAATGAGAGCTGTTCACAGAGCGTTTCACTTGTTTCTTTGTTTTCATCGTTCATTCTTTTCATGCCTTCTTTGTTCCTTTTTTCTTTCTTTGGACATATGATTTGAAACACACAAATGAATCATTTTAAATGTATTGCATAAAACCTGACCATTTGAGGTCCCAAGGTGCATTTAAATTGTTTTAACCCAAACTTGTAAATTCTGAATTAAGTTACATTTTGAATCCTCTCCAGCCTGCACCAGCAACAGGGCGAGAACAGACGTATTACCAGGGAAGATACTTGGGCGAAAAGCCAAATGGTGACAGACAACATGCACCTGTCAGACAAGGTAACCAACTCTTATTGTTTGTTTCTTTTCAAATCCGTTGTCATTGGTCACTTTCTTTGTCTTGGTATAAATCAGAGTACCATACATTGCCATCCCTGTGTGGACAGCTAATAGTACCACAGCCATTTACCACATGCTGGTAAACCTATGATATGATATGATATGATGAGTCATTTATAACGCGTCTGTACACAAGTGTTTCTAGGCGCGACAAGACAAGGTAGGGAGACATAGGGAGGACGAACGGTTGTACCGCCAAAGAACCCAGTGCACATTCTTCGATTTAAGTTTATTTCTAAATGTTATCAGTGATTGTTCTGGTGCCTATCAGTGTCTATTGGTTTAATTTGCAAATATTATTTTGCCAGGTTTTGCTAGGTTTCTGCCGTACAATTTTAGGTCTAGAGAAAATGTGTGAATGGAGATGTATATATTTGTCTTTCATTGTTAACCTTGAGATAACATCTTAAGTAGTTGTCCAATAGTCCCACACTCTTTCCATTTATAATAGTTCAAATTTAAAAAAAGGGGAATAGTGATCTCTACTGAATTCAAATGGGGGAAGAGGAAGACGAGAAACTCCTGACTAATGTAGCACAGCCATGCTGTCAAATCTGTTCCTCTTCCTCTGTGCAGACAATGGGAGATGCTGTTAGATTTGTGAATGTGAACATGAATGTACACCTCCATAAGACAGCAGAAAAATGCTAAGGGTGTAAACCTCAGTACATGTAGATCCCATAAAACAGGTTTTTTTCCATTTGCGGTCCTTTGCCTGCGGTTTAATGGTCGTGGCACAGAAGTCTGTAAACAGTAGCCAGTGGAGCTCGAGGCTGAACCACGCCCCACGCCGCACACGAGTGCGCGCTGGGGCTGACATCCCCGACCTCAGAGTGGCCCGGAAGATGGAAGACACTGGCGCGGAAAGAAGGTAAGTGTGTGTGTTCTTGTGTATGTGGGTGTGTATTTATGTATGCGTGTACGTGTTGTGTGAGGAGTGTGAGGGGTTAACCACTAAAAAGGGATTTGGGTGTGAAACCGTCCGATTAAATGTACATTCCGCTAATGCAGGAGGGGATGGGCAGAAGGTTTGGTTGGTAAAATGGCCATTTTCCCAGCTGTTGAAGGTCACATCAAATCAGAGTAATAAACATTGGGCCTCATTACAAGTGTGCTGGTCGGGTAACAACGGTGCCGGTAAGCCTACTGGCACCATTGTTACCGGACCAGCACACTCCAAGTCTGCCTGTCGGAGTTGCTGTGCCGTGCTTCCGTGGTCCCTATTGCCATTGAGTCCTTTCGGACTCAATAGGAATGGGGATTTACCATTTACTGGCGCCTGACTTCCTGGACCACCGGGGCTGTAATGCCCCAGTGTTTCTGGCAAGCCAAGCCCCGGTAAAATTCACAAGTCCGGCAGCAACCTGCTGGTTTTACCGGCACGGTTACCGCCGGACTTGGAATGAGGCCCATTGTCTTTTTGGTATGCAGGCTTAAACAGGCCGAGTTTAGACATAGCATCATATTTTCTTATGGCATTATTGTTCTGACTGGGCCTTTAAAAAAAACAAAAACAATGTGATGAACACATGCTTCTTCACTTGTACAAAATACCTCCTAAAATTCCCCTATTTAAACAGAGCAAGCTTCCCCCTATATTTCCTTCAACACATAGAGAACTGAGAAAGCAGCATTTAACATGGACTAACACAACGAGTCCGGCGGTAGCCGTGCGGGTAAAACCGGCAGGCTGCTGCCGGACCCGTAGTGAGTTACCGGCGCCGGACGTGCTTGCATTACAGCCCCGGCAATTCTGTAAATCCCATTTCCGTGGAGTCCCATAGGACTCCATGCGAATGGGGGCCGCGGAAACACTGGCACCATGTCGTAATGGTGCATCTCCGCCCGCAGAACTCATAGTTTGCCAGTCCAGAAAACTGTGCCGGTACAGTTCTACCGGCACCGTTAATTCCGGACCGGCAAACTTGTAATGAGGACCATTGTTTTACTGCTTATCAGCTCAGCAGGGGCACATGCAAAGTGATTGCTTCAAAGAGCCTAATACATACATTTATAAAGTACAAAAACAATAGTTAGAAACATTGGACCCTTGTGAAAAGTAGTGGTACTAATTACTGGTACAAAATAAAAGTAGTGGCACACTGTTCCTGTTAGTTTCTGCTGACTTCGACCTCTGGGTTTCCCAGAATTGAAATACAGGTCAATCAAGTTTCTACCACATCTCTTCTCAAGCCTTTTACTTTGAAATTACTGAATATTGTGAGAATGTTTTTTCTGAATAGTTTTTAATTAAAATGCCTTCTTTTTCACTGAAAGCAAACAGCACAAATCTCTTACATCCTTTGTCATTACCCCGGCACTGATATATCCCTTTCTCCCTAACATGTAGCCCACTTGTGACCAAAAAGAGCTACATTAATGGAAGATGACAGGTTCACTGATCAATTTTCAACGGGAAAGACCAAACACTTTCATAGCCCTTAGTTATGTTATGTTATGTTATTTTGCATTTATATAGCGCCTTATGTACAATTGGTATGATCTCAAGGCGCTGGTAGGTTGAACGCCCTCGGGAACAGAAGTTCAAGTCAGTAGAGAGAGAGAGTCATAAGGTGCGTGTGAGCTCCGGATATGTGTGCAGCGGTGTTGAATTCCTGTGATAGCTGCTTCTTAGCGGTAGGTGTGGTGGTTGGGGGATCAAGAGTATGGGCCTCATCACAGGTCCGGCAGTCCGGAATTAACAGTGGCGGTAAACCTGCTGCCACTGTTAATTTCGGACCGCCCGATCCCGAGTCCTGCAGGCGGGAGGTGATGTTCCCGCCAGGTCTGACCTGGCGGGTTTAACACCGCCCGCCTGCAGGCGGACGTGGAAACACCGGCACCATCACGAGATGGTGCCGGTGTTTCCACTTCCCCATTCCCATTGAGTCCTATAGGACTCAATGGGAATGGGGGTTTACCGAATTCCGACTCCGGAATTCCCGGGCACCAGGGTTGTAATGCCCTGGTATTTTCCGGGAGTCACAGAGGCTGAATGGTAATACGGGTCGGGCGGTAACCGAGGCGGTAAAACCGCCTGGTTACTGCCGGACTCGTAATGAGGCCCTATGTGTTCATTCTGGCAGGTTGTTATCCAGACCGATTCTGGCTGCGTTAGGCCTGAGGAGAACGCCTAGGCTGGAGGGTGTGTAATCAGCTGTGTTTTAGATAGGATGATGGGGAGTATGTGGCAGGTGATGGTATGAGAACAGCTATACCGAATGGTGTCATAGTATCACTGTGTTCTAATTGAGTGGTGGTGTAAAGGAGAGAGTAAGCGTGGAGATGAGATATGATGGTTTATATCTTAGAGATCGAGCACACTCCAGTAGTTCCATGCACTTCAGCCGTTTCATGCACTCCAAGCCGTTCCATGCACTCCAAGCCGTTCCATGCACTCCAAACCGTTCCATGCACTCCAAACCATTATATGCACTCCCACCATTCTATACACTCCCACCATTCTATGCACTCCAACCATTCTATGCACTCCAACCATTCTATGCACTCCAGCCATTCTATGCACTCCAACCATTCTATGCACTCCAGCCATTCTATGCACTCCAACCATTCTATAGACTCCAGCCATTCTATGAACTCCAACCATTCTGTGAACTTCGGTTGTTTTATGCACTACAGATCGTTCCATGCTCTTGAATGGGTTTTTTTTATTTTTTATTTTTTAGTGTCCACTCCGTGCTCTCTGTCTGTTCTGTGCGTTCCATCTGTTGTATGTTCCATCCACATACTTCATCCGTTGCATCCACCTACTTCAACCGTTCCATCTACATACTTCACCCGTTCCATCCACATACTTCACCTGTTTCATCCACATACTTCACCTGTTCCACTAACATACTTCTCCAGTTTCGTCCATCCATTTCCTCGATTCATCCACATGTTTCGCCCGTCCTTCCACATACTTCACCCGTTCCATCCAACAATTTCATCGGTTCCATCCCTCAACTTCACCCATTCCATCCACATACTTGACCCGCGGCATCCACATACTTGACCCGTTCCATCCACATACTTCACCCTTTCCATCCACATACTTCACCCGTTCCATCATCCCGTTTTCTTCGTTCCTTCCACATATTCCACCCGTTTCTTCCACAGACTTCACCCGTTCCATCCATCTACATACTTCACCCGTTCCATCCACATACTTCATCTGTTCCATCCATACACTTCACCCGTTCCATACACCCACTTTCACTTGTTCATTCTACCTATTTCAACCGCTCCTTCCGCATACTTACCCTGTTCTTTTCACCCATTTTCTTTGTTCCATCCGCACACTTCACCTATTCCATCCATACGTTTCCCCGTTCCATACATCCACTTTCTCTGTTCCATCTACCTACTTCACCTGTTCCTTCCACATACTCTGCTATTCCATTCAACCACTTCCCCCGATTCTACCCACCCATTTTGCCCGATCCATCCACATACTCTGCCTGTTCCACGTACTTCACCCGTTTCCACATGCATCACCCGTTTCCACATACATCACCCGTTCCACATATTTCACCCGTTCCACATACTTCACTCGTTTCACATACTTCATCCATTCCACATACTTTATCCGCCCCACCCAGTTCATCCGCACCACCCAGTTCATCCGCTCCACCCAGTTCATCTGTTCCACCCAGTTCATCCGTTCCACCCAGATCATCCGTTCCACTCACATGTTTCATCAGTTCAAACCCTATACTTCATTTCTCCCACATACTTCACTTGCTCCATCCACTTCACCCGTTCCATCCACATACGTCACCCATTCCGTCCACATACGTGACCCGTTCCTTCCACATACATCACCCGATTGCTCCATACTCTACACACGCTCCACACTCTACATCCGTTCCATTCAACATACTTTACCCGTTCCTTCCACCTACATCACCCGTTCTGTCACACACAACACCTGTTCCGCTACATACATCACCCATACATCACCCATTTCATTCAAACATACTTGACCCGTTCGCTCCATACTCTACACCCTCCCCACACTCTACATCCATTCCATTCAACATCCTTGACCTGTTCCTTCTACCTACATCATCCATTCCGTCACATATATCACCTGTTCCGACACATACATCACCTGTTTCGACACATACATCATCCGTTCCGACACATGCATCACTTGTTTGGAGACATACATCACTCTTTCTGACACATACATCACTCGTTCCGACACATACATCACTTGTTCCGACACATCACTCGTTCGACACATACATCACCCGTTCCGACGCATACATCACCGGTTCCGACACATACATCACCCGCTCACTCCACACTGTACACCCGCTCCACACACTACGCCCGCTCCACACTCTACGCCCACTCCACACTCTAGATCTATTACACGCTCTAGACCCATTATACATTCTACACTTGCTCCACACCTGCTCCACACTCTACACCCGCTCCAGACACTACATTTGCTCACACCTTACTTCCACTCCACACCCTACATCCACTCAATACCCTACATCTGCTCAAACCCCCCCATATCCTACATCCTCTCGGCACCCTACATCTGATCAACACCCTATGTCCGCTCCATGCTATCATCTACTCCATAGCCTACCTCCGCTCCACGCTCTCATCTGCTCCACGCTCTCATGCATTCTGTGCTCTCATCTGCTTTACGCTCTCATCCGCTAAACGCTTTCATCCGCTATACGCTCTCATCAGCTATACGCTCTCATCTGCTATACACACTTCATCCTCTCCACCGACATTCATCTGCTCTACCGACTTCATCTGCTCAAGTGATGGCAATGTTCCTTAGAAACAAAGTGGGAAAAAAGAGTCCAAACATACATGTATTGATGTAGCATGTCTTTCGAGTGAGCTTTTCCAATGCAAAGCCAGGCCATACTTTACAAGCCACCTTTTTGAGTTGGTTGGGAGCTTTTGCCCCATGAGCTTGCCTTTGCTAACCTTCCAGCAAAAGAAGCCACACAATCAAGCACAGGCTGTGTTGCTGCCTGACGTTCTTCAGTGGCCTCAGCACTTGGCCCTCAGTGGCCCTACCCTGCACTTGCGCAATCTCAATGTCACCTGGTCTAGTAAGATCGTTGTCTCTGTCTTCCCTCTGTTCCCTCTCCCTTGCCTCGTCACGCCTTGAAACACTTCTGTACAGGCGTGATATAAATGCCATATCACATCATATCAAATATACTGGTAAATTAGAGATCTGCCCTCTGTTATCTTCCCTATAGAGGCTGTCTCTTGCATCAAATATTTGGAAGCACAGGACACTCCTACCCTATTCCTAATGATGAGACCCGTAATCCACATTTCCACCAGTGCCCATTTTATCTCTGAGGTTAGAAACACTTGTAGAACAGATTGCATGTGTCCCTTGAAAGTGTGGATATCTTACTAACCATAAAAGGTGTGGTGCATTGTTTTGTGGCACTGTGTTGTGTACGTGGTGAAAGGGCAAGGACCTGAGGTTTGACTAGGCTTTCAGGTTTTGTGTTGGACTGCGTCACTAAGGTATTGTTGTAGGGGGCCACATTAATTTAATTTGAAACATATGAACTTGGATGTGAAGTCAGCAGGGCTTGTTTGGAAACTACATTTAAGGAGAAGACAAACGTAATGGAAAGGTTTACATTTTATTCCAGGAAACGAAATAGTCATCAGTCTACTCATTACTATAGCAGACCTGAGATGCCTTGCTGCAACATTTGAATTTGAGAATATTACTGTGCTGTGGAACAGGTTTTACACAACCAAATTCGGATCCGTGAACACAATAGAAAGATTTATGAAAACTTGTGGAATGGAAAATGTGCTGATTTGGCTGACACTATTGAAATTGCACGTAACATTGAAATGTCAGAGACCAGGCTAAAGGAACTAAAAGGTGTCCCGGTGTAAGCGGTGTGTATAGTGAATAATGAACACAGAAGGCTCCGAGAAAGCCAGCCCATGCGGGCCAGGGCCAGGTTTTCCGTAACCAGATGAGCACAGCGGGAATACCAAATTAGGGTCACCTCGCCATTGGTAAATCTTGTCCAGGACTTAACAAAATGTGTGTATTTTGTAAAAAGAAGGGACATTTTGCAAAGATGTGAGATGAATAGATGGTAGTCGAGTGAATGTGGAGGGTGAGGACACCAGTGATGCTGAGCGTGAAGATGAGGATGTGGATGTGGTTGTGAGAGATGAGACCAGCAAGGCACATTTTCCCAAGCCATGGTGTGAGTTACATTTTGATGGCCAAGTTGTGGAAGTCATGGCTGATTCATGGTCAAGGGATGCCATCCTACCTAGGCAAGAAAACCTTTGAGAAATATGTTCCACATTCGGATTTACATGGCTCAACCATTGCATCCGGGCGCTTTGAGGACGGAAACATTTATATTATGGGCTTTGTAGTGGCTGAGTGTTTGTATCGTGGTGGATTGGATACCACAAAGGTTCATTGTGCGGAAAGGGGCTTGTCCATTATAGGATGGCCTTTATGGGGTGCTCTCAACAGGAAACTGAACTCTGGTGAAAGAGGCCATTTTTTATGTGTGGATGTGCCTAGAGTTGATGATTTGGTACAACAATATGCAAACGTCTTTTGAGACGAATTAGGACATGCCAAGTGTTTTAAAGTGCTAAAAACAGCATTGTGCCTATTTCTCCTAAGTTTCGCAAGGTACCCATTAATGACTGTGAGGAGCTCAAGGAAATTTTAAAAGATCTGTGCACTAAGGACGTTATTGAGCCGATTGACTCTTTTGAATTGGTGGCCCAATTGTGTTGTTGCAGAAGGCCAGTGGTGAATTGCTGTTGCGTGTTGACCGTAGTTTTAATAAGAACAACGTTGGGCAATGCCACCCTTTCCCAATATGCATGAGCTAGTGTCGTTGATTGGTGACGCAAAATACTATTCTATGCTAGATATGACAAGGGCCTATTGTCAAGTTCACCTACATAAAAAGTCCCATAGACGTTCTGCTTTCCTAGCACCTGAGGCATTGCATCAGTTCAAACGTATGCCTTTTGATCTTGCTACTGCTTGATCTGTCTTCCAGAAGTGAATGGAGGATTTATTTTAGGAATTGAAAGGAGTCATTGCATTTCAGGATGACATTTTGCTTGTTTAACATTCTCTTGATGAAAACTGTGCTATTCAGGCAGATGGTCAAGTATTCTGGACAAGGCTGATCTAACTTTGCAATTACACAAGTACTGCTTTGATAGAAATGAGGTCGAATACTTGTGTCAGACCTTGTCTGGGAAAGGTGTTAAGCCCAAGAAAAAAAATAATTGGCTCAATTGTTCATGCATCTCGGGCCAATAACAAGGAACTGCTCATTTCTTTGTTAAGACTGGTTGAATTGTGTGATAAATTTGTGTCTAACTTTTCAGAGAAGACAGAGAGGTTGAACATTTTATTAAGAACGTATCAACCCTTTGTGTGGGCTGAAAAAGTGGATCATTGTTTGGAGGAAATAAAACAAGAGATTGTACACACTCTAGCATTGAAACATGTTCACATACAATAATAATGTACCATTAATGTAGATGCAAGTGCATGTAGTTTTTGAGCAGTGTTGCTCCAAAAACATGAAAGGAAATTGTGTGCAGTATTCCGTTATTGAGCGGGAAGCACTGACATGATGGAGGGCGGTAAATCATTTTCACATGTATATGTGGGGGGGGGGAAGATTTACTCTCAATACTGATCATAGTAATTGTATTGAAATTGCTCAAGGTAAAGCATCATTGTGCCAGGTTGGAATGGCTAGTGACTAAATGTCAGCCCTGTAAATGCATCATATGTTCATATGTTATTTCCCTGGGAAATGTGTATGTCGATTTCTTGCCGTGCCACACCCTCGATGGTGATATGGAGGCTAGCGATGGGAACTGTGAAGTGGCTTGGATGGATGATTATGTGTTAGAAGTCCAGGGTGTGATTTGGTGGGATAGGGAGGCAACGAATAAGCACACTTGGGTAAATGAGCGGGAGAAAGATATCCACCCATATATATGCAACTTCTGTTCTTATGGGTGGTTCTCTGAAACTAATGTATCGCCTGTGTTCCAGAGTTATTAGAAAATCAGGGATGACCTATTTGTGAGGAATCAAAACGTGCTTAGAAATGGCAAGTTTGTTCCACCGTGCCTGTTCAGAAGTGAAATAGGGAAACATAGCCATCGTTGTCAATAATTGCGTGAGGATTTCTGGTGCCCCAACATGGATCACAATGTTGAAGTGTTTATGCGTGAGTGTAAAGTATGCGTTGGTAGTGTTGCAGAGCACAGTGCTGCAGTTGTGTTCCCAGAATGCCTGTGGCCCAAAACTGCTTTGGATGTAATGGAGCCGTTTCAGACTTTAGGTGAGGTGTGATGATACATGCTTCTAGGCATTGATTATCACTCAAGATGACCCTTATGTTGCTTGTATTTCTAATGTGGCACGTGTGGATTGATTTGGAAGGTTTACCATCAACCATTATAATTGGTGTCCAATCGTTTTCATGTGAAATGCGCAATTTCTTGGTGAAGAGAGGCATAAAACATGCTTACCTCTCAATGTCATCCCGAAGGCAATGGGTCATGTGAGCTGTTCAATATAGTGATCAGGGATCATGTAAAAGTTGGTTTGGAAAATAATTGATAATGGTCACGTGCTTAGCGAAACATCCTAGCGTCATAACGTGCCACACCTCATCCTGTTGCTGAGTTTATGCGTTTGGAGTTGCTTAGGTGAAGATTGCTGTGTACCAGCTTAGTTCCAGGCTGGTCAAAGGCCAGACATTTATAAAAGGAGTCAGATGGGTGTGCGGTTGCAAGTAAACAACAGTCCATGGAAAGTTAAACTGACTTGATCTGGGTCCATAATGTGCAGGTTCGCTGCTGGTGGCCTAGTTAAGGTGAAACTTCTGTTTAAAGTGAGGAAGGTAGGAACACAATATTCCGTGCCCCACAGTGTGCATAGCTCATGGGGCTCCGATGTGCATTTGGAAGATGTACACGATGGGCTGTGTCTATGTTGGGCAGGGTCAACTCCCTTGCATGTCATGATGATAATGCCCATGTCCTGGTTCCATAGAGCTGCCTGACACATGTGAATAGCCATCATTCTGTATCATGCTCCCCAGAAAATGCTCTCCCTCAACCGAATGGTGATAATAACATGGGACCTGGCATGTCACCTGTGCCTGCCGGCAGTGATTCTGCATGAAGTGCACCCTGTAGACCCCATTCGGAAGGTTGACCTAAAATGTTTCAGGATTACATGATGCATTGATTCCCTGCTGGCGTTACATGCTTCCTGCCGGTCTCCACCCATACATGTTAACCTTTTTTCTGTTTAATGTTAAGGGGGCTGAAATGTTGTGTGCACATGTAGAATGTTGGGTGTTGAAGGTATCAGCGGTACTCTTGAGCCGAGCCACTATGCAACCGTACTTGTCTTTTGGTTAATAAAGGCCTGTTCATACTTACTTCACATATCTTCACTTATCAGCTGCAATAATTTCTTACTTTTGCAGGGTCGCTGGACATATACAGTCAACCGGAAGGAAAGGCACACTCATCTCCAACCGGTGAAGGACCGACCTACGTCAACACCCGGCATATAAACCTGCGAGCTCTGCTGACACTCCAGAAAGAGGCCGACATAGCATTCAGTAAATCATTAGACAGTGCCAAAGACATCAGTCCGGGAAAAGACATATTTGATATGAGTGAGTGCATTTTCATATGTTCATCTTTGTGAGGAATGTGTTACTGTGGCAATAAGCCACGAGGTGGTGGGCCAATACCGCCCCAGGTAATGCCCCCGGGGCGAGTTATAGGCCCGAGCAAAGCTGTTAGACCGGGGTACTAATTGCTTTTTTTTTGTTCCGAAACACGTTTCGGAATAGAAAAAAAATAAAAAAATAAACAGCAACAAAAATGGCCGCCGCCATGGAAAGGGAAAACGTAGTCCGTTTTCCCTTTCCATGGCGGCCATCGGGAGCAGACGTAAGTGAGGTTGGGAGGGCGGAAGGGAGGGTATGGGGAGGAAGAAAAAAAAAAAACCTACCGCGGTCTCCGGTGGGGGACGATGGAAGACTCCAGCCGTGTGGAGGCTTGGTGCGCGGATGGCCCCGCTCCGAGTCTCCACACGGCTGGAGGTTTCCATTGTCCCCCGCCAGAGACTGCAGGATAGAAGGTAAGTGGGGTGGGGAGGAAAGAGGGAGGAAAGGCTGGGAAAAAAAAAAAATCTTACCTGCGTCCCCGGCGGGGGACGAAGGAAGCCTCCAGCCATGGGGAGGCTCGGAGCGGGGATTGCCCCGTTTCGAGCCTCCTCATTGACTGAGGGATTGCCACGCCCCTCGCCGGGAACAGAGTAGCCGGCACGCACGGCGTGGACGGGAATACCGTGTGGTATGGCTCGCAAATGAGCCAATCACCAGACAGTATTCCTGTTCAGCCGCACGTGCCGGGTACTAATGAATTTTGCTGCAAAAGAGTGTCCTTAATAATGGGCACTCACGCCCCTGCACACCTTCAAAACTGAACTAGTCCGTCAAAATTTTGGTAAATTACATCTGTCATTCTTAGTAAGGTATCTTGCCATTAAATGGTCTTCAATGTTAAACTTCATCAACATATAGTTCATGAAGACACAACTTCTGATACAGTATATATATCGACTTTTGATTAAAAAATGGTGAGCTCACACGCGTTTCGGGCAGGAGCAAATATCTTTTGCAAATTTCTACTTCTTCCAATTGTGTGATGTATCTGAAGAATAAGTACATAATGAACATAATATCAAAATCATATCTAATGACAATCTTCATTTACTTTCAAGCACACGCTCATCATTGAGGACTGGTTTGCTTAATCACCTTGTTGACTTCTGTTCTGAGAGCGTTACGTCTCTTCAGTCTCTGCCCTAGTCCGTTGTTGTCATGGAACTCATTAATGGTTTCAGTTCGTACCTATCACAAAATATCACCAAAGGAATTTATCATAATTCTATAAACTTTCAGTGTGTTACATCTGTAAAGCACGTCTATTAGCTTACACTAGGCTATATTATCATAGTACCACAAGTACTGGATGTCAGCACAATGGGGTTCTGTTAATAGGGTCAGTCGACTTGTCCAAACTCTATCGCTGTAATAAAAAATAGACTAAGCTCTATTCTTCTGTACCATAAGGTGGATGATGTTAAAAATATATTAAAAAGTGTTGGTCAAATATTATGCGACAAGTCATACCATAATTACTTTCTGGCTGGCATGATCTTGTCTCTTCTCAATGGTTGGAAAGATGCTGTGTAACAGCTCCTTGTCTTTACGTGCTACCTGTAGAGTCTTATATTAAGTATATGGAGTATGGTCAAAGGACCTCATAAGCATGTTCTGATTGTGTAATATAGGCTCATCAGCTTAATTTAATACTCACCACTGTTGGTATTCAAATATGGATTTTTTTTAATAGTCGATGTGCATTCTTCTAATGGTAGCAGAATGTCCTGAAAATAATCGGGATGTGTGAATCACTAATTAAAATTTCACCAAGGGGCAGTTCTAGGCGCTTGCATTGGGCCAGGTATTATCGTTAGCTTACCATCTTTTGCATTACTTTGTTAGGAGCTGGGTTTATTACGCAGTGGGTCTCATTACAAGGATGCTGGTCCGGTAACAACGGTGCCGGTAAGCTTGCCGGTACCGTTGTTACCGGACGGGCAAAATAGCCCGGCTGGGCGGAACGCCACCGGCAAGCAGACCTACACGGTAGCACCGGCACCATTATTAATGGTGCCAGTGCTGCCGGCCTCCCCATTCCCATTGAGCCCTGCGGAGCTCAATGGGAATGGGGTAATAATTACTGTCACCCAGCAATGGGCAATTACCGGTTACGGCGGGCCGGAATGCCCCGGTAATTGCCCATTGCCGGTAATTTCATTAAATATTGACTGCTGTTCTCCTTTTCTATAGTTGCCTTTCCTCTTTACGCCACAATCTCCATCCCCCTAAAACGATCTAGCTAGTATAGACTGTTTGAAGCAGGTGAAAAAGGGAATGGAGCCGTGGTGGTCAGTGGATTTAGCATGCATCAAGGCCATGTCTTTGTGTGAGATGGCACAACCCTCAATTTGCACAATTTTGAGGAAAATAATATGAACTGTGCAAAATTGTGCTATCCTCAGCCCGAAAGGATGGACACCCCATAGGTACGTGGGAAAGGGGACTATAGACTGGGAGTAGAGTTGTCTCTATGGTGAGTAACTTTTACTTTTTGCGTATGTGCTTTGTTTTGGGGACTTGGACTCACCATTTCTGTATGCTGTTCTTCAAGCAGCCTCTCCGTAATAATGCCATATTGCCATGCAAATCCACATTACATAAGAACTGTGACACTGCAGCGCTATGATATGATATGTAATTTATAACGCTCCTGTACACAAGTGTTTCTAGGCATGACAAGACAAGGGGGGGAAGACGGAGAGAGGACAAGACAAACAATCTTACTAGACCTTGTGACCTTGTGTCGTTTAGATTGTGCAAGTGCGACAGCGCAAGAGTGCAGGGGGAAGGGAGAGGGGGAAGTACCAGGGAGAGGGAAGGGGAAGTGCAATCATGGCAGCATTGCTCTTAGTGAGTGCAGCCAGGGCAGCATGGCTCTGGGTAAGTGCAAGGAGGCAGGGGACTTTAGAGCTTACAGTTACAGCCACTAAGTGTGCGGTAGGCCCAGAGGCAGTCTGGTACCCAGTGAGACTCTGCGGGTAGCCAAGCAACCAGTCGACACAGCAGACATGTAGGTTAGCAGAGGAGAGAGAGAGAGAGCAGAGGAGAAAAGGAAGGTCTTGAGCAGCTTCTGGAACTTCAGGTGGTCCGGCTCAGGTTTGTGAGGGCCAGGGAGGCCATTCCAGAGGGAGGCATCTGCAGAGGGGAGAGATGTATTCCCCCACTCTCTGCCTGGAGAAGCGTATGACCCTCAAAGAGTTGGAGGTAGCTGAGCAAAGGGCTCGAGAAGGAAGGTATTTTGGAAGAGAGAGTTGGATATAGTGCAGGCCCCGGTCCCAGAAAGCCTTGTGGATGATGCAGAGGGTCTTGAACTTCTTGATCCTTGAAGCCACCAGGAGCCAGTGGAGGGATTAGTTGCAGAGGGTGGAGTAGAGGGAGGCAGATTGAGAAAGAGGCTGTTGCAGTAGTCCAGCCTAGAGAGAACCAGGGCCCTGGAGACAGTTAGCTTCTGGGGGAAAGTAAGAAAATGAAGAATACCTCTGAGGAGGTGCAACTGGTAGTGGTCCTACTTGGCAAGGTCTGTGATGTGGGGAGAGAAAAAGAGAGTGGAATTGAAGATGATACCATGTGATGCAAGGAGATAAGGAGAGACTGGATGATGTGGTTATCATCTGATTACTTGCTGTCACAGTCCTGGAACCCCTTCTGTGCTTCTTTTGGTTCCATGTGATTATACTGCATTATAAAGGCTGCACGACAAAAGACAGACGTTTTTCGGGCAATTTTATGCAGCCTTCAAAACACAGAGTAACACTATTCTGGGGGTTTCACCCTCAAGTCCCCTTTCCTCCAGCACAACACAGACACAAACACGCTCATGCACTCGCTCACCAACCCCCTCAATCCCACCCATGAAACATTCTTCCCTGACCCCCCGCAAACTCACAAACAAATACACCAGAACACACACAAACACACACTTTCACCCGAGCCCCTCCACACTAAATACACACAGCATGCACACAGGCACACAAAGACCTCATAACCGTCTTTCCCTGCCCTTCCCTCCTGCCTTTCAGCCTCTGTGCGCACTTGTGCGTGCAAGGGACATGACAGTTAAGATTTAGAAAGACCCCTTTGAGTGTTCTCACAGCAGTTTTTCTAAATCGGTCTTTTTATATTTTCGTGCAAACGAAAGAGACATTTTCACTCCATACGCTTCTTTTGTGGTTGCTTCCAGACTCTGTCTGAACTTGCTGCCACTGCTTTGGTAAAGTACACAAGCTACTAAGAGGTTAATATATACCTAGATATGGGAATTCATTTGTGAGGTGAGGGGTTTCAAAAGTATGCAGGGTTACATTTTTTAACAGACAAGGAAACTAGGTTTGGAAGTTATGGCCTGGGAGGCATTTCTAGAGGCAATTCGAGTGAATGACGCAAAGGGCTTCTGGGAATTTGTGACGAGTAGATCCTTCAATAAAGGAAAACAAGGCCTACAGAGCACTCATGTCGGGGCAGCGGAATGGGTCTCCTATTTTGGGACTCTGTATGATGATGGTCGTGTAAGTAAGGAACATTTGTCTGGGGGCCTATCTTTACGCTTCACTTTGGACAAGGTGGTTAAAGCAATAGAGGCCAAGTCACGAAACAGAGCACCTGGCCTGGATGCCATACCGGCAGATCTCTTTATGAGCCAAATTGATCTATGGGCTCTGGTGCTGACCATGGCCTTTAATGCTTGTTTGAGTTCAGGGTATTATCCACCATCTTGGAAGACAGCAACCACCTTTCCCATTTTTAAAAAGGGGACATAACCAAACCCTCTTCATATCACCCCATTTCTCTCTTGGACACCACTTTTAATATTTTTGGCCGGGTACTGTTGGGCCATATAGAGAGGTGGCTTACTGAGGCGGAAATCCCAACCGATATTCAGTTAAGTTTCCGGCCAGGCTTGGGCACAATGGAGCAGGTATTAAATCTGTAATTTTTGGTTTCAAATTTTGTTTTTTGCAAGGGCGAGACAGTCTACATCGCGTTCATGGACTTAAGCATGGCCTTCGACAAAGTTGATTGTGCCAAGTTGTGAGCTGTGCTTGAGTCTATGGGCTTCCCTGTGGACATCCTTTGTGTGTTATGGTGGATTCACTCAGATAAAAAAGCTAATGTCCGGTTTGGTCCGGGGGGCAGGTCCACCGAGTGGTTTGATATTTTACTGGGTGTTTGCCAGGGATGTGTTTTGGCCCCCATACTCTTTACTCTCTATATAAATGGGCTTCTGCGTGCTTTGTTGAGTACTGGTGTGGATTACCTGAGATTTGGTGGCAGGCCGTTCCCGCTTCAGGCATATGCTGATGACACGGTACTTATAGCCAGAACCCCAAGGGCCTTGCAGGCCCTGGTTGATGCATAACCCTCCTTTATGACCAGTCTAGATCTTAAAATCAATTCCACTAAATCAGCGGTGATGAGCTGTAGTGGAGGCAGAACGCTTATTAAAATGCGCCCCATAATCTGCAAGGGGGACGTTATCCCAACGGTGGCTGAGTACGATTATTTTCGGGGTTAGATTTTCAGAGACCCTGACAGGAACGGAGCATGTGAAAAAACAGTCACTCAAAATGTGTCAATATTTGGGGAGTCTTTCACGTTTCTCTGCTCATTGTAAAGGCCAACACCTGGAATCGACCCTTAAGGTATACTCTATGCAAGTAAAACCTGCCCCATAATATAAAGCAGCCTTACGGGGGTACTGCAAGCCTGGTGACATGCAGGCCAGGGAAAATTGATATTTCAAGATGCTTTTGGGACTTTCTGGTTCTTCCTCCTGTGCCTATGTGCATAGGGAACTTTGGTATGGTCTTTCTGGAGGATGATTGGTCGGTTGCCCCAAGAACCCTATGGCTGAGAATATGGGGAAATAAACATGCCACGCTATGTCACTTTATAATGAAAGCAACATTAAGTAGGGACTGGTGGGACACAATACCCTGGCTGAGGTCCATAAAGGAGCTACTGTCTAAGGCTAATGTGCCGGCTGTACCACCTTTGACCATGATGTTAATACAGCAGGAAGTGAAATTATTGAAGGAAGTGATAATTGGTGAAACCGTGGCCAAACGCACAAATGTACCATCCGTGACATTAGTGGATGGTTTTCAACAGTCTACATGCAGGACATCAACTCTGCAGCCGTATCTTGCCTGGGCCAGGAAAAAACATCAAAGCTGGCTCATTACAAGGGCACGGTTTCATTGCTTACGGCTGAGAGGTTATACGATGAACTGGGCGGGTCATCCAGATGACTCAAGCTGCCCTGTGTGTGGTGCCCCGAACGGAAGTTTGAGTCATTTCATTTTGTTAAGAGACCGTAAGAAAATGGACTATCCTGCAGGTTTTAAAATCCACAGACTTTCGTCAATATGAGGAAGCAATGTCTTGTCTACTAAGGGCAGAAACGAAATTGACGGCCTGGGCCCTGCTGCTGTATCTGTAGGCTGCTATGTTTCACAGAACAGGTTTTTTAAGAGGACAAGCTATTCTCTTATAAGTTTATGAAATTGTGCGCTTTACCTGCTATTTCTCTTTTTAAATTGTTTAATTATGTAATGGTGATTGATTCATTTAACATGCACAAATGGACTATGTTTAATCATTGATGTTATATGTATGCGTTTGATGAATATTTGTATTCTAATAAACATTTACAATCAATCAACATACACGTGAGGTGTCTGTTTTTGAGGGTGAACTCACGACTGAAAATATCTACTGCTCCAGCGGACAGTTCCCTTCATCGAACACCTTGAACCTGGGCCCATACAAACATACTCCATAGCTCCCTGTTGTGTTACACACTTTCCAACGGCTTCATGACCATTCTAAACACAGGCAACTCCTCCATACCCTGCCAACTTCACGAAATAACTTTGTACACTTTCCTCACGCATTTAAATCCTACTCACCACAGGCAATTTACATTTCTTCTCTTGTCCATAGAATATTAGGAAGTGGTCTCCAGTTTCTACTCCATAAACCTAAACTGCCAGACTGAGCATGTGGGCTTTTACAGAGAGTTGGACCCACCTTGTAGACTCTCTCTTGTGAAAGGAAACTCAGGTGTGTCTCTTCTGACAGCTGGTGTAGGAATTGACTGGTGGGCCCGGCCCTTAATGAAGCCTTCCAGTCTGATTTGGCACTTGGCTCTGGCTAGTCCATCCTTTTGGGTGGTCCTCCCGCTGGTAGACACGCCCTGTCACTACCCTCGGATCGTCTCCCTTAGCCTATCTGTACGAGAGTTCAGGTCTTGTGTGATGGATGGCTGGCTGACTGTTGACTTCCCCATCCTAATTTAGGACCCTCTTGTTCCCGCTGTAATGTTTATTAGATTCCTCCAAAGGCATGAGGGAAGCAGAGTGTTCGTGGGCTGCTGGTTATGTTGGACCACCATTTCTGGATTCTCTAAAAGGGGTGGCAAATGGACTGTCCCACCAACGAAGCCCCCCCATTATCTGCATGCTTGGGGATGCATCGGGCTACCTTGATTCCTAGAGTGAAGCAGGGGACTTTCCACTTTGCAGTGCTTAATAACTAATTATTATAATTGTTTTTTTAATAACACGCTTAGTGCCAACAGTGGTTTCTAAGCGCAGGATTGGGATTCGAACCTGTGTTCTGCATTGTCTTGCTTCCAAGACAAATGTGTTGCCCCTGAGCTATTCTTCCTCCCCTACAGTGGAGCCCTAGGCCTTAAAGTCAAAGCGAGTGTTTGAAATGATTTGTCAACACAAGTTATATTATGTTTAGAAACTTTAATGCCACGCCAATCCTCACTGTAGTGGTCTGACGGTGTCGCGGGCTCGCGGCTTGTCTGAAAATGCCGTTTTCCGCGGTCTGTGGAGGAAAGGTGAGAGGGAAGGAAGAGTGGAAGTAAGAATAGTGAACAGGCATACAAAATATGAAAGGCTTGCGTGAAAGGGTAGGTGATTGTAGTAGTGTGGGTGCATGCGTAGTCATTGGGCCTCATTCCGAGTAGGGCGTTAAGGGATAACGGGCACCGGTAAGGAGACCGGTGCCGGTAATCCCTTACCGCCCTACTACGAGGTCCCTTAGCGGGTCCCTTCCTTAAAGCCTGGTCTGACCTGGCGTTATGGACGGGACCCGTTAAGGGACCTGGGTGCAAATAACGGGCTTGACATACGCCAGCCCGTTATTTGCGCCCTCCCCATTCCCATTGAGCCCTATGGGGGCTCAAATGGGAATGGGGAATGGTTTGGTGAATGGTGACTTACCGGTCCCGCCAAGGTCTGACTAGACCGGTAAATCCCCATTGCACCAAACCGGACACGGTACCATTATTGGTGGCAGCCATGGTGCAAATAGCGCCATGACTACCACCAAACTCGGAATGAGGGCCATTGTCAGTGGATCAGACAGAATGCTCATCGGAGGGAACAACTGAACATCTTGGCCAGAATCTCAAAAACAAGTGCAAATAAAAAAAAGAGAAGAGGATGCGCCTTTTTAATTTGCACTTGTTTGAGAAATGCGCAGGTCACCTTCTTCTGAAAGGTGACCTTGACATTTCTGTGGCGCTGGACAGCAGCGCAGAAGATGCGCTATCTAGCCCATTCTATACATTCCTGTTGGGAGCCCGCTCCTAGCACCCAGATAAGTGCTTGGAGTGCATTTCATAGTGACAACCCATCACAGTATTGTGAAGAACATGATATAGCATTTCTTTTCCCAATTTGAGGGATAGAACAGCAAGTGACACAACAGCGGTATTTACCGCTGCTTTTCTACTTTAAAACATGAATGACAGGGGCATTCTCCTGCACCTGAACTAATCATTCACCTTGATGCCATTTGTTTACGCTCATCTTAAAATTCATCCTGTTTTTGGAGAAGGGATTCACATTAAAATGCGTGGAAACGCTCCTTTCTTTCTGCAAATGCACAGAGGGGAAAAACAGGACACTTGAATATGCACTTTCAAATGCCCTTTGTGCATTGGGCACATCTATTTTTTGGTGAAGGTGGTCTGATGCGTCTAATCATTTGTGGCAAAACATATTTGGAGAATCTGGCCCCTGGTGTAGGGTGACCAGATTTTTCTTTAAACCCGGACGGGACATTGAAACAGAAGTAGGACTAAAGTAAATACACATACAACTTTAGTCCTACGTCTATGCCACTGGCATGTTGCAGGGGAGGTGGGGGTGGCGGGGAGGGGGTGTACTAACATGCACCCTCCTCTATTGGAGGAGAGCAATGGAGTGGAAGGGGGAGGAAATGGGTGTGTGAAAAGCATTTCAAGCACCCTTTCATGCAAAAAGAGTTGCGCCGGGACCCGATTTTGGGATTCCAGAATCAGGTCCTGGCAGAAAAAAGGGACTGTAGCCGAAAACCCGGACGGTGTTTATAAAATTAAAAAAAACCTGGGACGTCGGGTGATTTCCCCAGACTGTCCCTGGAAAACCCGGACGTCTAGTCACCCTACCCTACGTTTCCCAGTGATGATAGTTTCTAGTACATGTGAATTCGTTACTCCTATTCAGAGGCCTATCCAGGATTATCTAATGGATGGGGCCTGAAACGAATGTAGTGGAGCCCACTGCAGTGACTTTTACATCTGTAAATGCCCAGACAGCGCTGCTAAGTGGGCACTTACAGGTTTTGGTGGGCCTTGCCCGCTCAGGCCTTACCCTGTCAGTGCCTCTGCTACTATTAGAGAGTGCTTGTGTCATGTAGCAGGGGTGTGCTCAAGCGTGCTCTTGAAGGCTGGAGGCATGATTGAGCATTTCCTGCCAATATCCAGATAATGGCTGTGGAATTGTTCAGCCAATTCTCAGACATGACCAAGCCTACAGTTGGCTGTGGAAAGGAGGAGTAGTGAAAAGAGGGTTACCCGCACCCTTTGAGAACCAGACATCGATAGCCTCCCAGTGAGGGCACGCTCACTAATGAGTCTCGTGCGTGTTGTAGTGATGTAAAGTGCACATGTGGAGACCTTCCCAATGAAAAAAGGACGACCTCTCTGTTGAAATGGAGAGGTCTGCAATATGACACAACAGCACATCAGCTGCTCCATTTTAGAACTGTATAAGAAAGTCTCCATTTCATCACAGAGGGTTATAGAATCAGTGAACTGACAGTTAATCCGGCAATGTGGATACATGCGGCCAATCCAATCCATGCCTAACTACCAATCAGCAGGACAGCCGCCGCCCGCCCAAACAGGCCTCCCAGTGACTACATTGCAGAGTGCCAAACGCATATAAATGCAGTTCTACAATACTTATCAAAGGAGAACATACGGGCAAATCAAAGTATAAATGAGGCTATGCAACATCAAAGAGGTTAAGATGTTTCCGTGAGGCTTGCAGCACTCCTTGACACCACAACTATTCATTTTCTAAGGTAAATAAGAACAATGCTTTCCTTTCTGGTGGTCATTTCTTTATTATTGTATTTATTGAGGGCGTGCCTAGCTTCGAGAAGCAATGGAGCGCTTTACAGAGGTATATAACAGTACAGATACATAACAGAGCACTTTTCAGAGGTGACAACAGAACAAATATACAGCAGGGGTGGGCTACAGAGGGGCTCAAAGGAGGGGTACAGCTGTACTGGCTGCCAGGGAGGAGAGGGAAGGGCAGCGTCTAGTCAGTTAGGTGGGACTCCACAGGAATGGAAACTTACCGTTCTGCCGCCGCCCGTAATATCCCAGAACTACCGGGATATCAGGCAGCGGAAACGGTAAACCGAGGTTGCCGGTAGGCCGCTGCAACCTCGTAATGAGGGCCATGGTCTAAAATATATTTTTCCACCAGAAACTTGATAACACCAAAAAAGACCATTACCTAATATTCAGAAACTTAAATTAATGTAAAATTGCCCACATATAAAAAATACTATGGGCCTCCTTCCCAGTTAGGCAGTAATTCTGTGGTAATTCTGCTGAATTACCACCAAAATCAAAACCAGTTACCACCACTTGGTCCCGTGGGTTTACCACAGGATTAAAAGTGGTGGTAGGGCTCCATTGGAGATTTTTGGCAGAATTACCACCAGCGGTATTACCGAGTGGTAATTCTGCCGATTTTGGTGGGATAAGTGGAGGATTTACAGAGGTGAATTCTCCACTTTTCTCACTAAAATCAGCAGAATTACCACTCAGTGATTCCACTGGCAGTAATTCTGCCAAAATGTGTAATTTGGTTGTGCGGCGAAAAAGGAGGTAATTCGGTAACTGCCCCAAAAATTGCAGTAACTGAATAACCTCCACTTTTTCCCGCACCACCAAACTCAGAATGATGCCTTATGTGTTTGTTTTTTAACAAATGTATTCTAAACGCCATACATTTCCCTTTCTATTCAATATGTTATGTTATGTTATTTTGCACTCTTATAGCGCCTTATATACCATTGGTATGGTCTGAAAATATAGTATGGTATGGTATGGTATAGAAAAATTGGCGATATACAGATTCTAGAATCTATGCACAATGATAAATATATATGTATTTATGTTACAGTACCTTTAATATTGTGCACGCTGTCTATAAACGTTTGAAATGCAACACCCCATGTATCTCAGAAGTTGGACTCCTGCCTTTGCATCCACCTGGAAATCTTCTTTACCTCCGATTTAACCTACTCATGATGTCTGAAATTAGGATATGCAACGCACTATACAATGTCAAGAGTACAAGCTCCGTCCTTGTGAACATCCACCATAGCTGCTAACCTACCGTGTGTCATGCTTTACACCTTGACCCAGTCCTGATTTTTCTGATTGCATGAGGCAACGTGTAGTTAATTTTTTCCCATTGAAAGTATGGGTCTCCAAGTCCCAGCATGCAACGGGGAAAGACAGCATCGGATTGCGATGCCACGACAACGGACAACTTGGAAGCTACGACCCACCTTTTTGCCAACAATTACTGAGGCAGGCCATTGGAACAGAAAGGGCCGACAGTTGATGTCTGTCACCTTGTGGGATTACGAAAAAATCCTAAAAACAAACACGATAGATTAGTGGATCTTTCCCTGCGGGATTGATCAGGTTTCAAGAGCCGAGCCGTAACTCCATTATTCTGCAAAACTGTTACAATGATTACATGTAAAGGCCTGAACCTAGACAAAGCATTGCACAGCCCATTTATTTTGACGCAGCTCGTGGTCTGTGATATAAATGTCCAATTGGACACAGTGCTACCATTTTTGGAGAAACCTTCCTCAGGTCCTAACCGAGACAGTTTACATAAACTGTGGTGGGAGGTGTTATGGAGCCGGCTATTGGCATCAAGCCGGGCCCCTGTTGGTGCTATGGGACACCAGCACTACGGAGGCTTTCTGCCTCAGGGGATTGTTGAGGGACACCCGGTCTTGGATGGGGGCAGGGCGGGCCTTACCCAGCGCATGTGGACCCTGGCCACCTTGCACCAAGAGAGCCCCATGGCAACATGGCCTGCAGGCCCGTGCTCACATGGTGTGGGCCTGCAGGCCTGAAATGGGACACAGACTCAGGTCATTCCATCTTGGAGTCTGCAGTCGGTCTACTACACGTGCCTGCAGGGGCTCCTTTTATTAGATTGGCCCATGACACAGTCATGGCCCATTTTAAAAGGGCAATACAAGTGGGAGGGACATGGGAGGTCACATCACAACATTCCTCCTTTTTCATAACAAACAAACAAATGTTAACACAAAATAAATGATTCCCTCCCCTGTTACAGAACAACATTCTTTGGGCTACTTAAGAGTTGCGGGGCCAACAACAAATAGCATATGCCACTGCTACACGTATGGGGCTCACATATTATCTAAACATATAACACATATCAACACATAACCCGCAGAAGACAGTCACGGTTGGCGAATCGCCAGTGGAATGTTAGCAGTTCGACCACATGTTACAAAACCCTTTATTAAACTGCGGTGTGGAACTACAACCACTGAATGACGCCTTTGGTAGCTGCTGGCACCATATAGAGCACACCTACAAACGGCGGGGTCACAGCTTCACGTAACAATTCTTTACTCAGGCCACTGTAAGCGTGTGGCTAATATGCAGGCTCACAGCATCAAAACATGTGTTTACTGAGTCCTCTTTAAGCTATTTCAGGACTGCAGGAGACCAGTTCACTTTCCGTAAGTGTCCGTTCAGGATAGTCACTTCCACAGGTCCGGGTCCATTGATGGTACAGTTCAAAACCGGGAAAGCCGCACCTGGCGGGTACCAGGGGCCACATCGGCTTAGTCCCTTGATGTAGGGGCAGGCAGTGAGACGGGCGTAGCAGGGTGTCCAGGCTGCGCCACGTTCAGGCTCAGTCAGTCCCTTTTGATGTCGAGGCAGGGCAGCGAGACGCGGGTAGAGGGGCAACTAGACTGTGCCACATGATGTTGACAGGGCATGGGGTGACAGGATATCACTCACCCCCCTTTCTTGGCCATGCTCCCCCAGTCAGGAGTGTCACTTTGCTACAGGGCACAGGAGGGCGCATAAGCACTCGTGAGGAACTGCAACCCTTACTTTGTCCGTTGCACCGCTTCTTGGTGGGAGGTGTCAGGGGATCATGACGTTGGTTGGCCAGACACAGGTGATAGGGTGTCTGGGCTGTGCCACTTCTTCTCTTCCTGGCAGGAATCCCTCCATTATTCCTTCTTTCAGGCAGGACGATAGAGCCGGTGATGTCCCAGTTTGCTGGTGGCAGGAATTGCCCCCAGGGCCACATCGGCCTGGCCCGTGATGGCGTGCCCGGTAGGGCACATGCCAGTGGCAGGATGTTGGGACCACTTGCCGGGCCAGGAGGGTGACACCGGTTGCAGAGCAATGAGGCCACTTGCCACATAGTTCTCTCCTCCAGGCAGGACCGCGCACATCAGTGGTAGGGTGACAGTGGGGGCCTGGTGACGCTAGTGGCAGGGTATCAATTGGTGCGACACAGCCACTCCACTTCTTTCTTCAGGCAGGAGACATTAGCATGACACTGCGGGCACAGTCACTCGCCCAGGCATGAGCTGCATTCTGGAGCTGCATCATTCGTTGCTGGCGCTCCCTGTAATTTTCAGTTTACTCTCCCCATTGCCAGCTGGCCCTGGGATCATAGGGGGGCATCTGTATTTGCTTTTCATACTCTGACAACGAGTAGTGAGTGCACCCATCACCGCTGTCATGGCCTGCGGTCTGCAGGGGTCCATACACTTTGTTTTCATTGCGCCCTTGTGGAGCGCTTCTTTCTTTCACCGCCAGCGGCCCAGGATTTTCAGAGGGCACATGTGCATCTTGTGGCAGGCTACGACGTAGAGCTGCTGCATTCCACCTTCTGCTCCGACGCAGAGCATGTTATTAATCACCGCTGAGTGGCCCGGGATCTCGCTGGGACCAGTGAGCGCCGCATCCTTTCCACCACCGGGCCCGGGATGCATTTTTCTTTATTTGGTAGCTCCGATCTTAGAGCTTCATTTCACTGCCGCAGGGACCGGGATCTCAGTGGGGGCTCCGTCAGCGGCGTGGCACGACACAGGATGGTGCTGTCCCTTGCGGGGCCACTCATCTCCTGTTCTTGGCCGCTGCACAAGCACCCTCCTCGCAGAAGGCCGCAGCCATGGAGGATTCACCGGCAGGGCTCTTCCTCCAGGATAAAGCAGGGGATGCCCCTTCCCTTCTCTTTCTCTCTTTCCGGGGGGAGGGTGGGTCAGCAGAAATCTCTCCCCAGGCTGAAGGTCTCTCTTTTCTCGCAGCTGCGGCTGCTCCGTTTCTTCTCCCCTCATGGCAGCGGATGCCATAGGCAGGGTGCGTATGTCGCTGGGGGGTGCAGGCACACTCCGATCCTGGCCTCAGGAGCACCCTCATGAATGAGGGCCGGGGCGAAGCATGCAAGGACATCCCTGCACTTCTCCACGGCGGCGATGGACTGCCACTCCTCCTCCTTTCTCCCTCCTCCTTCTTCCCACGAAGCAGAAAATGAGGGACAGGAATGGAGAGGGGGACGTCGCAGGGGTTCTGCTCCTCGTCACCATTGTTATGGGGGCCGTCCATTGGCATCATGCCGGAAGCCGGTTCCCTGTCTGTGCTATGGGCGACCAGCACCACAGAGGCCTAGTGCCTCAGGAGATTGCCGGGGGACACCCTGTCTTGGATGGGGGCAAGGCCTTACACAGTGCATGCGTACCCTGGCCACCTTGCTGGCAAGAGAGCCCCATGGCAACATGGCCTGCCGGCCCGTGCTCACACAGTGTGGGCCTGCAGCCCTGAAATGAGACACAGGGCCTCATTACACATTAGGTGGTAAGGGGTTAACAGGGCCGGTGGAGCTGCCGGCCCCGTTAACCCCTTTTCAGAGTCAGAGGGTAAAAAAGGGGGAACATAACTCCTATTCAATGCTCCCTGTCCCTGCCTTGAAAAACCACAAAAAATCATTTTACTCCTGACTTTACCACCTTTATTTACACTCCAGAGACTTCGAAAATTAGCTCCCAAATATTTACTTTGAATATATCCCCAAGACTATTTGTTACAAATTAATTTAACAATTGTCTGAAAATAATGATTTAATTAGTTCTGCTAAGGAGGACCACTTTTCTCCACCCCTTTCCTCAATGTTTGTTTGTTTGGTTTATTTATTTTTAATGCGCGCCGGACCCAAGGGTATCAGGGTGCCGAAGATACAAGAATACTTTCAGCTTAGGGCTACACAGTAGTATAAAAGGATGGGCCAACACATGCAGACACTGGTAAGTACATACAGTAGGAATAAGCAATGCAACGTTACAAAGTTAAGATAGGATTCAACATAAGCTGGGCCTTCTGATATCTATTTAAAGTGCAAGAAATAGTAAAGACAAATGGAGAGTAATGTCTTTCTGTACACATGTTAATAATATTTAGTTCTATTAAGGAGGACCACTTTTCCCCCCCACTCCTTTCCTCAATGTCTTTCTGTACACATTTTAAGAATATTTAGTTCTGTTAAGGAGGACCACTTTTCCCCTACCCCTTTCCTCAATGACTTTCTATACAAATGTTGAAAAGTCTTTTTTTTTTTTTACAAATTCTTGCCTTTCTTGTTTCTTAGAGCCATTTGAAGATGCCTTGAGGAAGCAGTCTGTGGGACCTGGACTGAACAAGGCTGCATCAGTAGACTGTTGCAGTCCTTTATTGTCGAGAGCTGCGTTCTTGGCTTCGAGAGAGGAGCTGCACTCAGAACTGTGGTACCAAGGAGAGATGAGCCGGAAAGAAGCAGAGAATCTGCTCGTGCAAGATGGAGATTTTCTGGTCAGGAAAAGTGCCACAAACCCTGGGTCTTATGTTCTGACTGGCATGCACAATGGCCAGTCGAAACACCTCCTGTTGGTAGATCCTGAAGGAACGGTAAGCGTTATAATATTTTTTATTTTATTTTATTATTTGTATTTAACCAAATTGATTTTTACAACAAAAAAAAAAGAAATTGTCGGTCCACACTTCGTAGAAGTACAAGAAAAAATTTCGCAATTTTGCCGTTTTGGTACTTTAGGACACCACTATTGATGAAGGTAGGGTAATTGGGCTAGAACCTAAGGGCTGGAGACTTACTCCCCAGAGTTCAGAGTTAGGTGAAGTGCTGCGAATTAGCTCTTTTTAAAGCCCCAATTAAAAATTTAGCTACCATCCGGGACCATTTCGCGGAATCGCCTGCCATCAGGCGGGACCAAACAGTCTCTTCTTCTAAAACAGAAAAGTCTGATGTTAGTGGTGCTAAGTACGAGTGTCTTTCGGCTGTTAGAGCTGGACAGGATAAAAGGAGATGGCGAATAGTTTCGACCTGATCTGTGACTTAACACAGTCGGCAATTTGATCCCGTTGAACAAGCACGAATAGCCAGAATTTTCTTTGTGTGGAGGATGTTCAGTCGTGCACGCATAAAAGTTTTCCTGAGTTCTTTCTCTGGAAATTTTTCAACGTACTTCAGTGGGACCTTTAACTGATTGAAAGCCGAAGGTAGATGATGTAGAGACTTGTAAAGTAATGTTTTTTCACTTGTATTTATCCAATCCTGGAGCTCTAGCTTCTTTTTAACCCGTCCAGGGTTCGTGAGTAAGGTTTCTTCTGAGCAGGCGATATCTTCTACTGTTTTCTGCACTTTTTCCCCCAGCAGCTAATGGTTTGCAAGAGCCTTTCTTGATTTCAAGTGCCACAACCTGAAAAATTGGTAGCGAGCTTGGATCCAAAATTTTTCTGTATAATTGGACTGTGCTTTGAGCCACCACCGAGGCTAAGGACGGAAGACCCAAGTCCCGTCGAATAGCCGACATGGGGGCAGATTTGGGCAAGCCCAATACTGATTTCCAAAAGAAACCCTCTAACTTGACCCAGATCTCTGGGGGCAAGTTTAAGTTCGCTGCCATACCATAAGTCATTGTTGGGATAACTTTCGCTTTGTAAAATTGGAGTGCCGGTGTCCAAGAAAACTTTCCAAATTTAAGATCCAAAGCAGGGGTTTGGGCCGTCAGATTTCTTATCTTCTCCCATAGTGAGTCCTGAAGGGATTTGTCATTTGGAGAGTTGTCAAATTGAATACCCAAGTATTTAAAGTCTTTTACCACTTCGATTTTAGTCTTTTCCAAAAACCAAGATGGCTTGTTCTGGGTTTCTTTAATTGATTTCGAGAACGTCAGAATTTTTGTTTTCTTTTTATTGATTTGCAAGTTGTTTTGTTCCATATATGTGGTTAGGTTGGTCAATTGTCTCTGCAGTCCTACGGCCGTCTGATCGATAAGGACTAGATCATCGGCGTACCATAGTCTAGACACTTTGCAATTTCCCAATTTTGGAGCGAATGAACGGACACTTTTTTCTGACTCTTGAAAGTCACCAATAAAAGCTATGAAAAGTACTGGGGCTAAGGGACAGCCCTGTTTCACGCTGCGATCCGTATAGATTTGATCAGAAAGAATTCCTTGACGATTTAAATGGACACGGAGAGATGTTGCTGTGTGGAGAGCTTTTATTGGTTCTAGCACCTGGCCAGGGCACTTCCAAGTTGTTAACTTTGACCATAGTTTCAGACGATCCACCGTGTCAAAGGCCTGAGACAAGTCCACCATGGCCATATAAACTTTGGGCTCCCCTCCCTTCACTTTTGCTGTAAGAATGTTTTAAATTAGGAGATTTATAGATGTTCCGGCCCCTTTTTGAAAACCAGTTTGGAACCTGTCCATGGCTGGGGATTTTTGGGCCCACTCTTTAAAGTGCTGTAGCAAAAGAGACGCAAACATTTTCCCTATGGTGTCAAGTAGAACGATGGGCCTATAGTTTGCTGGATTGTCTCTTAGCCCCTTTTTGAAAATTGGGACTAAGACTGCTCCCGTCCAAGTAGTGGGGATTTGCTTCTGATTTACACAAAAGTTGAATAGCTCACCAATGGTTTCAGCCCAAACATTCGGATGTTTCTTTAGGTCTAGATTTGTTAGACCATCGGGCCCTGGGCTCTTGAAGATTTTAAGTTTGTGATTACTTTAAGGATGTCAGTCACGTTTGATAAATCAAGCCAAGGTTCCTTGATCTTTGGCGAAAGATGGAATTCTGCCGTAGGAGGTTGGCGATAAAGTTCAGTGAAATGCGACAACCAAACTTTTTCAGGAACTGAATTAGAGAGCGATTGCACATTTCGATCGTTTGTACTCTTCAAAAGTGACCAGAAATCTCTCGTGTTCCTAGTCATCAAGGTGTTTTGCATTGCTTCCACGTCTTTCTGGTATAGAATCACGAACTGCTGCTTTATCCAGGATCTGTAGGCCATGTTGGCAACATGATGGGCTTTCCATGATTCTTCGGTGTTGGTTTTTACTGCCAATCTTTGTAAATTTCTTAGCTCTTTCCTCTTTGCTACCACCTTAGTGTTATACGTGTGGGTGGTTTTGGGCTGGTTCGAATTTTTTCCGGAGAAGCTCACTCTATGAGTTACCAAAAGAGAGACATATTCAGGTCTTGTCTCTGCCATGTCTCTATGTACTACTGATCCATGCTTCCTGCGTAGTCTGTTTTTAAAAGTTCTTATATTTTCAGACGTTAACCGCAGTCGATTTTGTTGGATGTTAGATTCTAAGTCAGGGGAGTAATGGAGCTGTTCTTGAAATGCTCCCCCCATGACGTCTGCAGTAAATTATGGTCACTTTCGTTGGTTTTGTGGACTTTATAATCGTTAAGAAACGGGATCAGTCCTTCAGTGACAAAGATGTAATCCAAATTGGCAGGTGACTTTGTCCTTTCCCAAGTTGGAGTTTGGGAGCCCCAGTCCTGGAGTGTTGCCACATTATGTAGCTTTCGTGAGTTCATTATATTTAGCCAAGCCCGACCTCTATCGGGAATGATCGCCAAATTTGCGGGTGAACTGTCTTTGAAGGAAGAGGACCCGCATTTTGCATTTAAGTCACCACATACAATGATGTTCGGCACATTGTGGTCCACTCTGATTTCGTCGATTTCATTTGCTACTAAATTACAGAATTGTTTGATTGAGGTTCTGTCGGGATTCCAATATAGGTTGATAATTGCGAGGTCAGCACTAATCCAGGACCCTTGGACCTGGTCTTGATAATGCCATGTCGCTAAAATGGTCAGCATGCCGTACTCTTCTTTCATTTTATCCTTCATGGAAATCCCTGACCCGACACGTGTGGCAGTCAAGAGACCTGCCGATGGTCTGCCCAGCGAGGACTTCGAGGCAGGTGAAACTTCGATAGTAAAACCATCCAACACCGGTTTTTCCAATAGCCATGTCTCTTGTAAGCACAGCAGATCAAATGAGCCTAAGTTAATGTCGCTCTCTTTAGTGAGATGGTGATGGCCCCTGGTATTCCATGAAGCCATCAACAAGATGATTTTAGTAGGATGGGTCAACTGCTTGTTCGTCTGCTTGCTTACAATGGCAACCCAGGATTGTGTTTAACTACTGTCTCAGAGGTTCATTGGCTCAGAATACAGTTAAAGGGGTTTCCACCTCAAATCTTACCAGAGGTGTCAATGTTGACACCTTACCACAGTTTCCGGTAGTTATGTAAACTATCCAGACTAAATTGGTGTTCTCAGTCCACTTTTCATTTCACTGCATCAAGCACCATAACAGAAATATCTGACATACGCAGTTCTAACAATGTAAATACCTGGAAATTCCATAGCGCCCGACACTGTGTGTCTTAAACATTTTTGAAGGTGTCTATTGCCACTGAGTGCAAGGCCTAAATTGTGGAAAGTGGGAATGTGTAATGCCTATTTGTGCTATTCGGGCATGTTTTATAAACACTAGAACACACCCCTTCAAAATGCTCGTCAAATAGATACTTGGGACTAGGTGTAGATTGGCAATAGCACATCAACATGGCTGCAAAGAGTTTTCGTTATTGTGCTTCTGCTGACCACCTTCCTAAATTTGTAAGTGGTCATTAAAAAATATCAAGTGCTGTTAGTGAATGAAGGTATGAACCCAGTATTGAGACAGGGCAATAGAATGCAGGGATGATTTTCACCATCCCAAACGAGAAAGCAGTGCCTGTTGGGCCGCTTCTTCAATGCTGCTGCCCTGCTCTAGCAAGAGTAACAAGTCAGCTGCCTCAGGGATACCACTAACTCTTCTTCCAACCCCGCCCCCCCCAGTGGGTCACGTGAGTATCCCTTTGCATTGTGGGTCTTATCCATGAAAGGGGACAAGTAACAGTTTGCGTCATACGCCATACTCTGCTGAGAAGCAGACCTACTGCCGCTCTCCTGTGTAAATGGGGCCTCCCGCCTGGCAGCCCCTCCAGCTTATGAACCGGTTTGCCTTCTGGCAGTGGCTCACATCCTGGGCTGTGAAAACCGGTTGCTGAATGACTATGTAAAGCCTGCTTGCACTACGAATCAACAAGGGCCAGACATCTTGTTATGTTTACACGAACTGAGAAAATCAACATTTTATTAAGGATGTCAAAGCTCATGTAATGCATGCAACCACTTTATTTAAACCCACTTCTTTGACGGGGGAGGAATCTAAGCCCCACTCCCTTCTTTGTTTCTCCAGTTACTGACAGACACTCCCCGGCTATCTACTTCTACCTTAAAGTTTTATGTTGTTTTATGATGTATTGTCGGTCAGCGCTATGAGGCCTGCGGGCGAGTTGGCACTTAATAGAAATTCCCTAGAATAGAATTTATTGTCCCTCACGTCAACATGAATCCTGTAAATATAGAGGCACTCTGAGGAAGATCACAAAACATAGGTTCCGACCGGCCCAATATGTGCTCTCCTGCGGTCTCGCTCACTTTTGCCAAATGGCAACTTTGCTGAATTCGGTTTTGCTGCATTTCTTTACCCGATTATTCTTAACACAAACAGGTATATGGTAAGTTGGGGTAATGTAAATAAAGCCCCCCTGCTATTTGCAGTAAAAATCAGTGAAACATAAAATTGGCAGTCCTTTATAGAACCTCTTTTGCTGCTGTTTTTCCTTCTTCCCATGTAACGAACATCAAATGAGCAGTACTAACTAACAGCAGCAACATCATTGCTTCTTATGTGGCTTCTTGCCTTAGCGATCTGTGGTGCTAGCCCTATATAGAGCATTCTTATAATACTGACATTACACAAAAGCAGACCACGTGAAAGGAAGTCCAGGCAGTCGGGGTGTGGCTCCTTATCTTTGGTCACATTGTGATTTTCTTCCTGCTAGCTAGGAAAATCAGCTTTTTATAGCAAGGCACGAAGGCTAACATTACACAAACTCAAAGCTATGCTCTGCCATTTTTGAGTTAAAATGCTTTCAAATGTAAGTTCTGGTACCCATCTGCAGACTCCAGGATTTGAAACATGGCTGACAAGAAATGCAACTCCTCAACTAAAAGTTGATGAAACAGGAACCAGATCCCATTTTATAAACCGTATACTTAGGAAGTTGAATCGTCACGCATTGCATGGGACACTGTGCCCTCAGCCGTAGGGCGGAATATCCCAGCAACAGTGTGCAGTATTATGCTGGCTATTAACTAGTGAGCAACAGTGCCAATTCTTCTTGGACAAAGTGAGCCCCATTATAGCAAACATCCATACCCTCTCAAAAATGTTGACCTCCATGCAGCACAAACCAAATCGAATACCGACTTTCATCAGTCTTTGAAGAAGGCAGCACAAAAATAATCTGTGGAGGAAAACCCCCAAAATGCTCAAGCTACACTTTGGTTGGCTCTTCTACTCAAAGCTGTGATCACTACCCTAGCACCCAGCCTAACAAAAGCATGCAATGCCTGTTACCAACTCTGATACTGGTGTTCCATGCAAGGTCACAGTGCTGTGGAACGTGTGCACACCAGACCGCATGCAGCCCGGGCGGCACCTCCAGAGAAATACATAGCCGACTTGATTAGAGACGGCCGAAGCAAGATCCCCAAGGACAGAGGCAGCCTCATCACCAGAAAATCAGAGCCCATTGGCCAAAGCAATTTCCAACACGTTCTCCCCCTATCCCACTTTATATGGACTTCCTAACTTCACATGCTATGCCACTGGTGGTGACTGGGCTAGCCACTCCATCTGTATTTCAGGATGTGAACCACCTTGGAGGAGAGAGCAGTCCTCCCAGGTGTTTGGCTCCTGCTTGCATTATGCACCATACTTCTCTATTTCTGGTCTGCTGTGCCTTTATTTGGTGTTGGGACGCACTGGCCCCGAGCGGAGCAAGACGTACCAGTGAACATATTGGTGCTGAAACCTGGGAGCTCCCCCTCCTCACGTGTGTGACTGTGGTATACGAAAGGTAAGTGAAAAGAGTACTTTTTGCTGTACCTGTTACGCACTTGACTAGGTGACTCTGGAGTCTACAGGGACTCTAGGATTCATACAGAAGTACTGCCTTGTAGGGACAGCGCCTCAGAGTTCTACAGTGTTACAGAGTCAGAAGGGCAACTACAGGGCCGCAATTGGGTCAGAGCTTTCGTAGGCACCTGTGAAACTGTCAGAGCACCGATCGTGGGGAGACAGTGTAGGTTTGATGCTGTAGAGGGCACAGGGTAGGAGTGTGGGGACGGAAGCTTGAGTTCACTTGCGGTAGGGTCGACACCCGGGACAGTTACAATATGGCGGATGCCAGTCCAATGACCAGGCGGGAGGAGGAGGTGATGGCAGTCATGGAAGAATATTTGAGGAAGAGGATGTGCGCCACTCCGCCGAAGACATTAGATGAACTATTAGAGGAAATGCTGCTTACTTCTGCTAAGGAGTACAATTGCAAGGATATGATTCATGAGTATATCACTTGCTTGTGGGAAATGTACAGAATATACAGGTCAAAGGAGTGTGAGGATATCAGACAACGATTGAGTGATGGTCAGAAGGTGCTGCAGCTGACCAAGAATGTGTTTGAAGCCTATAGGCAGCAGCACTCAGAAAAGGACAACCCCACAGAAAAATTCAGAAGTACACCACCATACAGCAAGATGGCGCTTGTAGTTCTTAAGGAAGAGGGATCGTTCATGGATCCCGGATCTGCTGATACAACAGCAGTGCAGGAGTGGGAAGAGGAGGGGTCAGACCTGTCATAAATCAGGGTCCAGGGCAGTGCTGGGGAGGTTGAGTAGAATGGTGGACAATTGGGATGTGGTCCCCCAGTCGGTACAAAAGAATATGGAGGGGGGATTGCCCAGGAGCAGCAGTTACACAGGGTACCGCAGAAAATGGACGAGGGAGATTGTGATAAACTGCAAGCAAAGCCCCAAGATATCACAAAGTTGATGAGGATAGGGAGGGATCAGAGCCCCCCAGATTTTGCAGACATTCTTACACAAACTTTCATGAGGGATAGAACTGAGGAAGAGAGGGCTACAGCATGGCGGCTGTTGCCAGACGACATAAACAGGATCGTGGAAGGGAAGGTGGATGCAGAAGAAAAGTTAAGGTCCGCCCAAGGGTGGGCGTATATTCTGAATGCAGCTGAAGATGCGTGGCTGACCGTGAGGCAAGCAGTGCTGGTGAGGGAGTGCAAGGAGTGTAAGGGGGAGAACACATAGAAGGGCAGGATTGTGAGGTGCTAGCACCAGCACCTGTGCAGAGTTGTGTGGGTGATGCAGAATGCTACAGAGGTGGCTCTATGTATTTCCGAGAAAGGAGCAGGGGAGGAAGAGTGAGGAGACAGGGGCTGGATAGGTACCGGAGGAGGCAACCGTGTGCAACAGAGAGGCGGAAGGACATTTTGGGCATTGACGTTCCAGAGTAAAGGGGTGCGATAATAGTTTTGGCAAATAGGTGCCTGAAGGGAGAGAGAGGCAGGTTACTACAGGTAGTCCCGATGGCTGGGGCGGCGGCCACTTCTAATAGTACCACCCACCTTCTGACACACACAAACGTGGGTCCTGACAGCATGGGAGGAGACAATCCCAGACAGAAGGGCAAGAAATAAACAATTCCATGTGATAATGTTCCTGCAAAAATGTCGTCTGACAAAAATGTTGCCAAAAAAAGCCTGTGGTTTGCAGGAACATTATCACATTGAACATGCGGGGGACACCCCCGCAACCCTCAGAACCTTTTTTATTTTCAGGGGGATCTGGGGATCACCCCCGGAACCCTCACTCCTCTTAACCCTATATATATGGTCACCAGTGATCATATGTATGGCGACCTTATATATGGGGATAATATTACCGGATACCAAATAAACTGGATTTTGGAAGGATGGGTGACTCTGCGGTGGTAAAACTGAACAGTGTACAGCAGTACGTTAAACCATATGGGATACAGTGCACCTTACACAGGGAAGTGAACAAAATGCCAGTGGCAGACGAACCACATGAATGCATGTAAAAGACTGTCAAAACACATTACATTTTCAGGGCATGTGCACCATAGAAGGACATTTACGGGCCCACATACAAACAAGATGGTCAGTGGCAGCCTGACTCAATGGTCTTTAGGGGGAAAAGAGCACAGTATGGTGATTTACAGTCGGTGGTGTTGGCTCTGAGAATAACAAAGACAACCCCATCTGAGCGAGAGTGGCCCATGAAACCTGACGATGACCCGCAGCCGCAGCCAATGGCATCCATAGGAGATTAGCAGTGGCGTATGGCGGACCTGCACAGGGAGGAAGAAGAACTGATGCACTTCACCAATGCAGAGAAGGAGCAAGACAATAGGTATCAGTGCCTGACAGAGATGGCCTGATAGCGCACGGCCAAAGAGGACTGGCAGGAGCACGTGACAATTGTGTGACTTGTTGGAAGAAGAAACAGAAACAGGAGCCATAGAAGGAGCTATTCAAGCAGATGAATGTGAAAGGCACACAGCGAGAGGACTGGCTGCCATTTGTTCTCCATGGCATGTGAGTGAGAGAGAGAGACCGGTCAGGAACTGTGTAGCCACCATACAAGATGCTATTTTGGAGAAATATGACAAGCACTGACAGGCTGTTGCTGCCACTGACTGTGGGTGCGCTTAAGGACTGGGAGGTACTAGAGGCTGAATATATACTGGAACCTCAGGCACAACTTGACATTGACAATGCACATGAACATAACAGACACATGCAGCAGGTGGTGCTGGATTTTGGAGTCACAGGGATGCCCAGATAGACAAGGAGGGACATACAGTTTTGACTATTTTTGTTGTTTCAGCTACACCCTAGATCATGACTGATGCTGATACTGGGGTTTACGTGAGAGGAGGGGCTGTAGCGCAATTCACCCTATACCATGGGAGAGTTTGGACGCAAATTAGTTGCCTTGCCTTGGTAATGTTTTTTTATTTGCTACCTTATTAAGTATGAATATAACATAATAGTTTGCAGTTTTATTGCAGTGGGCTTTATATAGAAGTAGTGGGTCAGAGATTGAAACTATGCAAGGTTTTAGACAGCAAGTGTAGTGGATCATAGGAAAAAAGAAAAGAGGGAAAAATTGGCATGTTTCCAATTCTGATACTGCATTTGATGCGGTGAGAGAGACTTTAGTGACAAGCCAGGAAAGAGATACGGACACAGAGGACTCGTGTTTGTGGTTACAAACCTTTATTCAAATAATAAAGGGGCTGGGAAATGCCTGACTGCCCCTATTCTAGGAGGTATTTCCTTGCCTCAACCAAAAACAAAGGGTCTGTCTTGTGTCAAGCTGTACAAAGCACAAAAAATGTCCTGTGTCCGAAATCCTACCCTTGCCTCTCATTCTAACAATAACTATACAGTGCTTAAGGTAATGTCTTCAACAATGTTCAAGTTCAACAAAAAGGTATACATTAAAAAGAGGTTTTGAATCGATAGTGTTCACAGTTCCTCAGAGAACTAGACTACTTCTTCTGGTTCTGCTGAGTATTCAGCATTACTCGGCTCCTCTTCCTCACCCCAGGTTTTATAATTCTGTTTGTTACAGAAATCTAAGGTATACTGTCAGCTGGGTTCACGGGTTGTTGAAGGGGATTCTCACAGTATGACATCAAGGAATGAGGACGGGAAGGGATATCCCAAAAAGGAAATGGGGGATACCATGTCTCACCCAATGATGTCGCCTTGGCCCCCCGAGGGTTGCCTCAAATAGCCACCCCCAGGGTCCGGATCAGGTAGCGGCTGCCATCCCCATGACACATGAGGAGAGACTACCCATGGAAAAGGAGTGATGAAACCATCAGGCTCATCACACTGGGCTACAGCTGAACAGCCGTACCATGCAAGGTCACAGTGCTGTGGAATGCGTATACACCAAGCCTCAGGCAGCCCTACTGGCCTTGGTCCCTCCTGAGAAGTGTATAGCTGACGTGACTAACAATGGCTAAACCAAGACCCCCAAGGACAGAGGCAGCCTCATGATCAGGAAAGCAGAGCCCATTGTCTGAAGCAGTTTCCAACTCTTTCTCCCCATCCTATTTTATATGGTCTTCCCAATTTTACATGTAATGTCACTAGTGGAGATTGGGCCCACCTTGGAGGAGAGAGCAGTCCTCCCAGGCATTTGGCTCCTGCTTGCATTACATGCCATACTTATCTACTTCTGGTCTCCTGTGTCTTTATTTGGTGTTGGAGTGCACTGGTACCAAGGGAAGCAGGATGGACCGGTAACAATGCCACAATGGGAATCTCTCCATGATCACGCACATGTTTAAATAGGCTGCTGGCACACCAGTCCACGCTAATTATATACCCAGTGCAAACTTACTTCCAACTAGGTTCAATTACAGAATCCATCCTTTGTGACATTAAAGAAAAGTTATGTGACCTGAAAAACTGGTGACTGTGAAATTGCTGGACCTATCAATCAATGTCAATCATACCATCATCTCCCATCTCCAACACTAGAGTACATGGTAAGCCATGGGAACAATGCTCAAATGAATCACAAATAATAATTATCATCGAAATCATATGCACTCTTAAGCTGCTTTTTAATTCTATTCATAAGACTCAGTTTCATAAATATAAAAATGAAAGACATATTTATGTTACAGAGAATTTAGATTTCATGGAGAAAATTGATATGTATATCTATAGAAGTTGTGTGTGGGTTTGTGGTGCGAAGCGCTGTTGCTTATACAATTCCACCAATCTGCACCAAATCTTGCATAGTTACCTGTTAGTACCCTCCAGACAATACTGGCTACATGACATTTGGACACCTCAGCCCTTTCCCCAGATTTCAGCAAAAGTAAAAGTGTGTGGGTTTGTGGCTTAGCAAAGCGTTGTTCCTTATACAATTCCACAGTTTTACCAATGTGCACCACATTTTGCATTGATACCCGTTAGGCCCCTCCAGACATTACTGGCTACATAACATTTGGACAGCCCACCCCTTTCCCTGGATGTCAGCAAACGTTAAAATTTGTTTGTGGGTTTGTGGCCTGGCGACGGAGCGGTAAACCATGTTCCCCCGGGAAGGGAAACAAAACATGTATGAGAGGTGATTGGACCTGAGAGGCAAAGGTGAAGGCAGGTAGCATCCCAGAAGTTTTTAAATGTTTGCCGCATCAGGGGAAATTACTTTTCCAGTGGATTTTTGCGAGATGGTGCCTGCCGACGAAGCCGTAACCCATGTTCACCGGGAAAGGAAACAAAAAATATTGTTTCAAAACAAGCTTTAAAATGCCATAAACCATGTTCACCAGGAAGGGAAACAAATATGTTTTCTGCATCAGGTGAAATTACATGTCCAGAGGATGTTTGCAAGATGGTGTCTGCCGACGAAGCCGTGAAGCAAGTTAACCAGTAAGGGAAAGAACAAAATGTTGTTTCTCAACTGGTCCCGACATGAGGAAGAAGTCTCGAGATCCCTTGAAGCCCATGTTTCAAGGACCTATGATCCACAATTTCCGAGTTATTTGCACCACAATGCACCACAACAAACTGCACCACGCCAGGGTAAGGCGGAACAGCGACCTACAGGATCATTCATTTTCAACAATAAATGAGAAATGAAGAACCCGGTTGGAGAACGTGCACTTTTGCTAGTATATTTATAAAAGTGAGTCTTATGGTATAGAATTAAAAAGCAGCTGAATACAGTGCATGTGATGTTGATGATAATTATTATTTATATAATTTCCTTTGTAACCACAACAGGTCTGGCTACTTTCCATCTCGACAATATATACAGCATTATTCTTTTATAGTTTAAGACAAATAGTTTTCTTTAATTTGGGCACACAGTATCCCAGTTGTTTAAGCATCTGTGATTTGATAGATTCAAATGAATCACCTCCTTGTTTAAAGGTTGCTCAGCACAGCTGAAGAAGTGCCATTTCTTTTCACCTGATACCCCAAAGCCTGGGGTGTTTCCCCAGGGTTATCTCTCTCGACGTGGCTCTTTTCTATGTCCATTCAAGACAAGCTGCACATTGAACTTCATTTTGTCCCCAGCGACTCATCAACTGTGGTAAGTGTCCTTCTCCATGTCACGTGTGGCTCCACTGTGTTATGGAACTTGGGCATTTAGTTTTCACAGTTTGTAGGCCTGCATTTTGTCCAGATTTGTGAATATCGCTATAGCTCGCACCAACATAGGCCTTCTGTTTATCATACCTTGAACTAGTATGAGCTGGGTAAATATGAATATGAGTCTCTGAAACCTTGTGCGGCACCTGTTTCCTACGCTGTCTTCATCACTTGACAAATATAGCTTATGCACACCACCCAAGTGTTGCTAGGTTCATGCCGCCCTTCAGACTAAACTTGGGTGCATGTTACAAAACAATTGGAGATGCTAGAATCTCTTTCCATTAACCCGTGTGTCTCTGTGAGATTCCTTGCTGTTGAATAAAATGAAGTCTATGACGCAGCGATTGGAAATACCTATCCACCAAATAACTCTATCCTCAAAATGATTAAGGTTTATGAAAATAGCATTCTTTTCAACTAATGGAATGAAACTATATGATATCTTCTCAGGATTGTGTTTGTTACTCACGGATATATTCACCGTAATTTCGGCAAAAAAGCACAATTGAGTTTCATGGACTCATAAAAAATGGGAAATTACACTGCCACCACCATTTGTAATCTTGTGGTAATTCCACCGGGCCAAGTGGTGGTAACAGTAATTCAGTTGGGTGGTATGCCAGTGGATTTACTGCCAGACTTCCACCCAACTCGTAATGAGTCAAAAAGTCCCCACAAAGAATGTGTGTGTTTTAATCATGTGAAAGTCCTCACAAATATATTTTGTGGTAGCAGTGTTGTGACAGTCTTTAAGAACAGTGTGTGACAATAATGGTGATAAACTCTACACCGAGATGTGTGATGTTAAAGACCCCATTGAAAAGTTATATGATAATTCCAATGTGTTAAGTAAGGCGTTGCGTGGATGCTCCATATCTGTTTGTTCTGTTAACGGTGAGGTCTCCAGACTGTCGAAGATGATCAGTTCGTTGTCAGTGTGATGCGAGGAACAAATGCAAAACTCCCTCGGGTGCGACTGGGGATTTCTGAACTAGCTCCCCACGCCACGGGATAGCTCATGCCAGATTTTTGCAGCTCAGGAACAGTGCAAGCACTGACAGGGAAGGCCAAACGAATGCAGTTATCCAAGGTGGTATCTTCGTAATATATCCACAATCAGCAGCAATTGTTATAGTCCAGATGTTAATTTTATGTTATTTGGCATTTATATAGTGCTCTACATATCATTGGTATGACCTCAAAGCGCTCTTAGGTTGAACGCCCTCGGTAACCGCAGTTCTGGTCAGCAGACAGAGATAGTGTCATAGGGTGCGTGGGTGCACCAGATAAGTGTACAGCTGGTGTAATTGCCGGGTGCTAGCGTTTAGGTGTGGTGCTGGAGAAGTCAATTCGATGTGTGCAGTCTGGTGGGTGGACATCCAGACTGGGCTTTGGCTGCGTTAGGGCTGAAGGACACTTATGTGAGCAACTATTCCGGAATGTGCTCAGCTAGCTGCGTTTTATTAGGGTGATGAGGTGTTGATGAGGTCGTATTCGTATGTGGACAGCTAGGCCGAATTACTCAGGGGTATAGCTGTGTTTTATTTGAGTGATGGTGTATAGTAGAGAGTAAGAGTAGTGATGTGATATGGTGGTTATCTTTAGAGCACCCGAGATCAGGCACATGAGTAGGATGGTTTGAACATAGCGACAGACAGACATTTAGAGGCAGATGGGATATGAGTATATAGGGGATACAGATATATAGCAACAGCATGGGGAAAAGGGGGGCAGGGTGCACAGTGATACACGTGTGGGCGAGTTCCATCGAATTCTGTTCATTCCATCTGCCCCATTCGTTCCGTCCGCACCATCCATTCCATCTACTTCATATACTCTATCTATTCCATCCACTATATCCATTCATCCATTCTACCTATTCTATATTCTAACCACTCTATCCATTCCTCTATTCCGTCTACTCTATCCAATCCATCTATTCCATCTACTCTATGCATTCCATCTGTTCCGTCTATTCTATCCATTCCGTCCATTACATTCCATCTATTTCATCCACCCTATCTAATTCATCCACCCTGTCTAATTCATCCACCATGTCTAATTCATCCACTCTATCCGCTTCATCCACTCTACCCGCTTCATCCAATCTATCAGCTTCATCCATTATATCCACTTCATCCATTCTATCACATTCGTCCTTTCTATCTGCTTCATCCTTTCTATCCGCTTCATCCATTCCATCCGCTTCATCCATTCTATCCGCTTCATCTGTTCTATATACTGGTCTGCAGTCAAACAGAATGATGCATTACAGAAAACTAATACAGGCGTAAGTGACAGCTGCAAAGGCTTAAAGCGTGTAGGATTACGGCCGAAAGCAGACAGGAATAGAAGCTGGAGGAGGCAGGAGAGGGATAGAAGAGTGGCTGGTAAGGGTCAGACTGAAGGCTAGTCAGATTGCAGATATAGTAAAAACAGGGTAAAGGAAGAAAAAGGATGAGGGAACCAAGGAAGGAACAGAGTGGGAGATAACCGGGGAAAGGCTGAGCAAGACAGAGGCAAGAACTGTGAAGAAAAGCAGGGGATAGTAATCACAGCGACTACAGGAGCGAGGCACGGTTCTGAATGAAACCACACTTAGACGCGGAGAACCAGCAACATACAGGAAGTTAAATAGGAGTCCAGAAAGGGAATAGGGCTTGAACAGCAAGCCTTGGTTGCCAGAGTCAATGAAGAACCACACATGTATGGGACACAGTCGTTGCGCGGTCCTGAAAAAATTGTCTTCCCAACGGGACTCTGCGATCCTGCAGAGCAAACCTGAGAAATATACCACCGGGGCTATAGCTGCCAAGATGGGGTTGGGCGGTGGAGACCCCGTGGAGCAGAGGAGGGCCTGCGTGAAGAACCTGGCAGAGAGAAATGGCACTATGCACCCACAGACAAATGATTTCTTTACATAGTTTGTGCCTGGCTGGTGTAATTGCGATACTACAAGGACTCCATTTGGAAGAGTCAAACGGCACACTGGAAGCACAAAATGTTTGCACAGCCAACCAACATGAGTCTGACGATGCTGAAGAATGATGTTCGTGGGTCGCCTGATGCCGTCACCGACATACCAGCCCCAGCAGGCACGAAGAACCGGATTCACAAAGCGTTGAGGATAAACCAAATACAAGCTTCACAGCAAATACATTCACCAATGTATATTCCCAAATGGGGAACGTGGGCATATGTTGCACGAAAAGTATGGAACATATCATACTTCTGTTTGACGGATGTGCACAATGCAATGGACCTACTAACTGCATGTCTGGTATCGGTACCAACACCTGCTTCAACTTTGAGACACATTTTTGGAATGATGCATAATGACTCTTTAGAGGAGGAATTCTTAAGATGTAATTGTTTTCTTGTTGCTGTATTCAATGTATTGCTAGTTTAGTTATAATGTTTCACCAGTTTCAGAAGCCACTGAGTTATGGAAATGAAATGTCCAAGAGTGGAATGTAATGCTTTTGAAATGTAAAGTTTTTAACTAAATCATGGAGTCTGTGTGAAATGCATTCTGGGTGAGCCCAGAGCAGCAATGGACATTTTTCTTCCTCAGTGAGATCTGAATTTTAATGCAAAGTCTTAATACTGTCTGTAGTCTTCCATTAGAAAACATTTTTTCCCGCCTAAACTAGTTTGCAGTGTTTCAAAGATTGTTTTGAATAGAGGTGCCATGAGCTGTTTCATTACGTGGTAGTGCTGAGAAAGGGAGGTGTTTACCTCTTGCGGTTTCAATGTGGCATTTCGGGCGAATGTCCATGAAGGCAAGCAACAAGTGGATTTGGAAAGTCAGAGCTTTCTCGAAAAATACCACCCTGCATTTGTGGAAGGTTTAAATTGGAGAGCACCGGGTCAGGCAGATGGAAGAAGCTTCAGGGAAAGGGTGGACCCACCTCTTTCTATTGCCCATTAAGCCCACAGAGATTTAATTTCAGTAATGATGTCTGGGATGGCTTGTATCAATACCTGAACCTGATCATGCCTTCTTTGGAGAGGTGGCATTGCAGCCTGTCAGCGATTGCCCCTACCTCTAAGTTCATAGATCTCTTGAATAGAGCAAGATAGGTTCTAGCTCTTCTGGATTCGACTCTGTTGAGCGCTGATACCGGAGCAACTTCTTGGGCAGAAGAAAACCAGTGATGGTAAAAAAACAAATCTTCACTTGCAAGATGACATATATAGAGATTGAAACAGTATTTTTAATTGTTTAGATCTGTTTTTTAAAAAAAATGTAACAAATTGCAGAGAGGACGGATACCTTTTTGCTCGTAATTCCATATATGACAGTGTGATTTACAATTCAACATTCCCCCTATACAGACTCCAGTTGGCCTATATCATACATGCATTGTGGTTCTTCTTACCTATAGGTAGAGTTAGGTCCCTCCCATCACGAATCCTCTACCCATAGGGTCTCTCCTCCCATAGCCTGAGCTTACAGACATGAGAAGTGCCTTAGTATCAAGGGCCTCGACACTATGGCGTGGGGAACATTCTGCATATTCGATGAAGGGTCTCCAAACGGACACATACCTTGGATACCTCCCCTCACATATGGCAGACATAATTCCACCGCCAAAGTGTCTAGATCTAGGTTTTACTAACGTTGATTAGTTTAAAGCAGACCTATTTCTCCCTCTTTTTTTAAATAATGTGTTGATGGCTGGTTTCATGTTTTGCATGTTTTGCTATAATTAGAGTTGTATTTGTTGTTTTAATGTATGTTTATGTTTGTTATAGCCCCTTGAAACTGAATAATTCTGGTAAAGTTTTCATTGAAGAAATACTACTTTGCAACTTGCTGCAGATGATGTGGTAGTTCATGTTGAGCAGGTATTGCAAGGCAAGAGCTGGTTTAGAAGGGAGCCAGGCATCAAATAGCAGAATGGTTCCACATAGCAGGCTGCTCACTGGATGGGCAACTGGGAAACTGGAGCAGGAGGAAGGAATGGAGTAGGCATCTGCAGTGTGGAAAAAGCAAGCGGGAACAACAACATTCAGGATGCAGAGACACAAAGACATCCACGGAAGGCACAAAGAATACTGGAGTTGAAGCGCAGGAGTGGCGGTACAGGAGTGTGGGCAGTGGAGTAGGACTACAGGAGTAGGAAAGAAATAGGACAGTGGTACCTGAATGTTGCAAAACAGTTTTCCCGGTCAGTGAATCTTCTAATATGCAGCTGTGCCTATTGCTAGTTTGGTCCGCAAGTACAGCACGCTATTACAGAGAAACAGTAAAGTGGAATTAAGAGTAGAACATTCTGGTGGCCATCTTAGATTGGGACATCATACAGAGTTCCATGATAGTACTGAACAGGAGCAACTATTCACCTAGAACCAAATTCTGTAGCAAGCCATGGCAACCCCAGCCTTTGAGAGACATGGATGTAGCAGGGTCAATGATTACCTAAGCCTCGGGCGCCACATTTTCTGCCACATATATAGGTGCTTTTTGTGACATATGCTGCATTTAGGCATTTTGTGAATTTTGGTATGTTCATCCAAATCCTGATGAAGACATATATAATCAACCAAGTCGAAACTATTTACCAGGAAGCCTGTTTGATAAAGAAGATTCATATTTATGGGCACTAATAGTCGATATTTTGTCTGGAGTGAACAACTATTAGCAAAATAATGGAATTGAATTTGTACTTTCTTAAATTTCTTAAAATAATTTAAATTAAATGTTTTAGGACCTTAATTAGCTGACTAAATGTTTTAGGATCTCAATTAGTTGAATGAATGATGAATGCATGATATTTAGGATGTGTTTTATAAACATGAATTAATTAAAGATGTTTAATGATGATTTCTATATTCAAATCTAAATAAAATAAAATTATGATTTGATTTATTTCCTTCTGCCTTGTTTCTATCAGTTGCTCTCGATATCCTGGCACCACTATTTGTTTCTTTATATTCGCCACATTTTCTGCACCATGAAGAAGATATCTGGTGCCAACTTAGAGCTCCTTCTGATTCACCCCAGTATGGCATGCAACTGCACATGTTTGATGCACATGTTTCAAGCACTTCACTTGTGTATAAGCACTTTACAAATAAACAATTACAATTAGGATAAGCGAAGAGTGCTCTGCTCCACAGGCATACTGTGTGGAGCAGAGCATTCTTCATAGAAGGCTGGCCCACCTGCCCAGCAATCCCTGTACACGTTCATGAGCAAAGGAAGCAAACTTGCTTCAGTTGCCAGTCCATTAAAAACATGACTGGACAAGCTGCAAGTTGGGCACTACCTCCTGTCCCGCCCCCCCCTCCACCCCTCTGCTCCATTGTTCCTGCTGCCACTCGATACTGGATATATCTGAATTTAGGGTTTTTAAAACCCCAAAATACTAAATGAATAAAAATCTTGCACTTTTTGATTTGTATTGCATATCATTTTAATTGGTTATTTATAACGTGCTTAATACCCAGAGGTTTCTAAGCGCGGACCCGGGAATCAAACCTGTGATGCTCCGCTCATCTTGCTCCCAAGGCGAGCACGTTCCCCTGAGCTATCCTCCCCATACTTAGAGGAAGCCGTTTTAGTTATGTGTTTTATTGATCTTCACTCAACTCCTTAAAATGTTTCTCTGCAGCTGGCTGTTTCTTGTTGTATTTGATCAAATGAGAATAAAATATAATTTAAATAAACGCTTCCCCAAAAACAAGGACTGTTCCCATTTGTTTGGAAAAAACCTTTATTATTAAAAAAGTGGATGTTTAGCAAAACATGAGTTCAATCAACGGGTCTTTGAATGCTGATTAAAATGTGGGCAGAAAATTGAACTCTGAGGGAGTTTATTTCTGACAAATAGCATTCAAACACAGGTATGAATAGTTCTAACTTGCGCACTGTAAGGAATCAATTGATCGATTTGCGAAATACAAAGCGATTTTCTCATTATGGAAACACACCAGAAATACTCTTGTCGGATGTCACAGAAACAACCATGCTCTCTTTGTGTAAAGAGACCACAATGCTAACTAAACGTGATCCAAGTTGAGTGGCCGGAATTCGAGTACACTAGCCTTTTGTTTATCAAAGCTTATTTATGAGTTCTGCATACATTATGTGGAGGGAACCTGTTACACTTAGACAGTTGCGTAGGCAGGCCCCCTCTGCATAATTTTCACCTTTTGCATGGTGGAGTGCAAAAGTGGAGTGTAAAAAGATGGCATACTCTCTTTTACGCAACATTTTGCACACCCCCGTTCAAAATGATTAAAATCCACCCGTCATGTACGCATGGCAGGCAGCGTTTACAATGGATTGCTATGGGATCCACCAGCTTTTTGCTGTAAAATGCAGGTGTGTAGTGTTCCATAGGAATCCACAGCATGTGCGCCAGCATGAAAATTCAAACTGACGCAAATGCTGGAGCATTTGCATGGTGGAGTGGAAGGGGGAGGGGAATCGTAACATTTTATTTATTTATTTATTACATTTGTTACTCGCCCAGATTCGTATCACGGTGAAAATACAGGTGAGTTGTCACATTTTATACAGTGTTGTAGTACAGTCATATCAATCATTTTTAAACTAAGGTTACAACAAACATATAGTCAAATTACTTATACCAAGTTACATTTAGTCAGGTAGCCACTGTCAATTTGTTTCAGCACTACTTGCAGTTCTGAAGGTGACTCGAAGCTGTATATGGGAGAGTAGGACTCAAATGGTTAATATTTGTTTTCAGTGCTTTTTTTAATCTTGGTAGGGAGTCCTCATTTTTGATGCTAAGGGGTAGTGCGTTCCAGTGCGATGGGGCTAGGACTTTGAAACTACTTCCTCCTGCGCTGCTGTATTTGTATTGAGGAACTTCTAAGAGGGCCAGTTTGTTGGATCTCAGTGTCCTACAGGAGATTTTTTTCTTAATGGAGTTGTTGAGATAGCTAGGCGCTTTGTTGGTGATACATTTGTCGATGATACCAAGGGTTTTGAATATGATTCTTGCTTCAATTGGCAGCTAGTGGTTTTCTCTTCTAATGCTGGATATGTGTTCAGATTTGTTTATACCTACTGCCGCTGAAAGGGCTTTGTTCTGTAATAATTGGATTTTGTTTAAATTGGTTTTGGAAGTTCCTAGAAAGAGGATGTTACAATAATCCAATTTCATTAAAATCAGAGCTCTGGCCAGTGTGATACAATTTGAGGGGGTAAGAAATTGGCAGTTGAGTGCGATACGTTTTGCTGTATAGGCTGTGGACGAGGAGAGGGCTGCTATTTGTTTGTGCATAGTGAGTTTGGCATCTATGTAGACACCAAGTGTTTTAACTTGTTTAAGTACTGGGATCAGTGTACCATCAATGTTAATGTGAGAGTAGTCCGGGTGGAGGGTGCTTATTCTATTTTGGGAGCCCACAATGAGGACCTCAGTTTTCTCATCGTTAAGGCAGAGGCTGTTGAGGGCCATCCCGTTTTGGATTATAGAGTATACTTTATTGATGGTGACGGTGTCTTGGGTGTAGTCGCCTGTAATGGGAATGAGGATCTGGGTGTCATCTGCAAAGTTGGTGTAGATGACACCAATATCGTCTAAGGCCAAGAATAGGAGTTTAGTATATGCATTGTAGAGGGTGGGGGAGAGGCAGGATCCCTGGGGGACTCCTATGGGTACTATTATGGTGTCCGCTGCAAAAGTTCCGATGGCAACTCTGGATGTACGTCAGTTAGAAAGGATTTGTGTCTCCTCTCCACCATACAAATTACCGAAAATGGGCCATAATGTAAATTACATGCATCAAACGTCCTATGCTAGACATTTATGCATTAAACGTATGTTATGGCTCAACGAACATGAGCTGTATTGTGTTTGTGAGGGTATCCTCTGACACCAAATGTAAACATAAGACTTTGCTTGGAGAATTATACTAAAAATGACTAACTGTGCAAACACTGTGCAAACATGAGATTAATCAAATATATATTTCCCAACTGAATAAAGTCTTGACACACTAATACATGATCATTAACACAAATGACTTCCTGTGGTGACGAATAACCTTGAATGCTTCCCCAATATCGTTTTACGTTTTATGGTGAATTACTTGTGCAGCAATGAAACTTGGTGCAGTAACCATAGTTCAAAGATGTGATGGGCGTATGGGAATCCAAATGGTGGTCAAAGCGAGAATATGGATGTATGAGTTAACATTCACCTGAACAAAGGCGCAAGCATTCCGAACAACGCTTTAACAAGAACGCATGCTACCTATCCACTACCATTTCCTAAACTCTTTCCAGTTTCCCTATTTCCACCCAACCTCTTCAGTCCAAAGACATTACCCCTCCTTATCACTTGGGGTCAATGTATTCTTCCATTCACGGACTCTGCGACTCCCGGAGGGGTCTTATCTTACATTCTTGAAATCGGAACTAAGGATTCATTGGAAAAAGAACCCTTAACCAGCCTCTCCCTCTCACCAACCGTTTTCCATTACCCCGTTCCCCTCGCCGATCATCTACGTGGTTAGAGTCTCTTCGTGGCAGTGGAACAGGTGTCCTTGCACTGGGAGGCACTGATAATTCATTTGTCCAAATATGGCTTGTGCACCCACTTGTAACTGATTGCTAAGGAAAACTTTCACTATCACTGCACCCAGCATACAATTGATAACATATTAATTGCCCAAATAGACTTTTAAATAGACACAAATAATTGTTTTAAAAGAATTGGCTGAGCTGGTGTGACAATAGCCACGTTACGATGGTGCCATCTCTACATGCCTCTCATGCTGAATATGCCCAGCCAGTCCCTCAGGTAGTAAGACCATGCCAAAATGTCTGTGCTGACACACAAGTGAGGGAGTTCTTGATTGGAAGCGTATCTAGACTGCCTTGCTCCCATGGGTACAGGTATGTATTTGATGTGCACATGAACCACTTTGGCCCTAATGCTTCACCCATGACTGGACATGGCCTGGCTGAAGTTATCTGGCCTAAAAAACTCAAAAATGCCCTCTGTGTTGGTCTAGCACCTCTAGAGTACATAAATAGGAATAATAATTATCAAACAGTTATGCAACTACGTGTATTCTTTATAGATATATCTTATTTTTGGGAAGGAATGTTGTCTGCATGCAAACACACCTATACAACATATAAGAGCATGTGTTATGTCAGAAAATAGGTGATATCAAAAACCTGTCACCACACCGTGGGCCTGATTTACAAAAGCCTCTTTTGAATGGGGAAGTCCCATTGAAAAACGCTCTTTAAATCAGGCCCCATGTGTTTAGTGACAGTACTAAACATCAAAACAGGCTTGAATCCTTAATCTAACTTTTCTTAGGAATCGAAATGGCTCAGTTATCTAGCCACATGCAAGAATGTGTGGAAGAACAGCAAACCCACTGATGCACTTGGCTGCAACCCAGTTCTCAGGCTGCCAGGCCAAAAGTGAACATAGTGTAATCTTTTCTCATTTTAAGTCATGTACAAAAGAGCACACAAAACATTTTGCAAACTGTATGTGAGTGTCACAGTCTTTATTAAGATTTTGTTTCTCTGCTTTAAATTTAATCTTTGTGATATTCGTTTCTACAAGTTACACCATTTCAGGTGATCCTGTGGGATGTGTGATGAATCCGCAGTTATTCCCCCAGAAAAGCTGGCCTGTGATCTTTCTCAGATGGCCAGGGAAAATCAGACGCTTTCTGGTCCCTACCCTGGAGGTGGTGCCCTGTGGGAGGATCACATGAAGGGGGACACAGGTCAGGAGGAATGGGAAACCCCCTTGCTCAACTTTCCCCAAAACCTCAATCTTCTAATGGCGTATTGCAAAACAAATCAAGTGAGAAAAAAAACTTTGCCGTTAGGGACCTGAAGCCCCATAATTCCCAAAGTACTGGGACGAAGAAGAGGGCTTAAGACGAAAAATGCTGCAGGAGTGGTCAGATTGTTAATAGAAATGACCCACACCTGAGGGAGACTGAGAGACTTAAAATGCCCCCTCAGGCCCCCTTAGGTTTGCACCACATATGGGAAAATCCTCACAGTAGGAATTATTATCAGGGTTTATACTGAAGAAGGCTTATAATTCCTGGGATGATAGCCTGAACAAATGTTGTGATAGCTCACTAGCCCAGTTATATGGTATGAGTGAAAAGTAAGGTTGGATTTGAGAATTATCTTGATATTTTGAACCAACTCATAAACAAAGTATAAACCTCAAATTGCATCTGGCCATTTTTCCTTTGCCCATGATTACTCAAGTGCGGAACTCTTTATTTAGGGAGCTGTCGGAAACTGCATAACACTTTCCTTTTAGTTGCCCACTAAATAAAGACATTTGGCAATCTAATCTCATGTATGTTTGAACAATTATGGCATTAGAAATGCAGACCAGTTATGCAAGTCTATGATGTACACTGCTGTAATATTTATAGTGACCCATGTTTTACATAAGGCATACCATTGCAGAAGAGGATTACTACTATGCACCCTCCTTGTAACCCCGTGGACATGTCCCAACTACCCAGTGCTTTGCTGCAGTGAATAAGGGATTGTAGTCTTTTGTTTTCATGACAAATCATTGAGTGAAGCAAACTTGATGATTATGCTAATGAACATTAGGAGTCAGGAGAATGCTGATGTGCACCCCTAGTTTCTGGTAAAGATGAAAATGGTGGAAATACGTTTCTGATTCCAGGTCGCCCTACACCATTGTGACAAAAGTGTGGGGGCCACAATTGTGCAAGAATGAGTTGGAAGGACACATGTATAAGCAGGGCATAAAGAACCCTGAGGGAGTGGAGTGGTGAACCATCATCATGTTAGGCTGGACAGGCTAATGGCATTGAAGAGTTGTCATTGCAGTCAAACAATGGGTCTTGTGCACAAGGGAGTGACTATACTTGAGTGGATAAGCTAAGAAAAATTACAAATTCAATTGGACTGTCACAACAAAAAGAAGGTATTAGCTGTGACCACACATGGTCCAACCACACGGATGGATTTCCCAATGTATTCACACAGAATTGTATTTAAGGCAATTGTGTGTTGAGTCATGCACAAGAAACCATTAAAATAGCAGCATGGCTATCGCTGATCATGATACAACACATGGCCAACGCAAAGCTCAGCATGTGCCAAAACTATCAGTTAAATACAAATATATTCAGCAAGAGATTTTGGCTGATGTTCCAATCAGGTATATTTATATCATTTAGAGTTCTGGATACATTATTGACTGTGGACCTATGAGCAGGTTATCACCAAATTCCATGAAGTGAGGACTCCAAGCATCTAAACTCATTCATGACCCCTTTTTCAGCCTTCCGCTACCGAATAATGTCTTTCAGTTAGTCTTTGGCTGTGGACATTTTTCAAAACCTTTTCAAAAGGATAATGAGTCGGCCCTTGAATGGGCTGAGTGAAATGCTTGTTTTGAAGACCATATTCCGATCTATGGTAAAGGAGATAGCGAGTAGCTTGCAAGATTAAGGAGCTGCTCAGGAGGCTGCAAGAGAAGTACTGACAATAGAACTGGATAAATGTAAATGTAAGGTAAAATCAGCAAAACATTTTGGACACATTGTATGTGGGCATGGTTACCGACGCAAAGACACACTTATAGTTGTAAGAGATGCACCATATTCTCAGAACAAATAAGAATTCCAAGCATTCTTAGAAATGGCTGAATTCTAAAGCGAATTTGTGCATGTTCTCTGAGGTGACAAACCCATTAAGTTGCCCATTGAGGAATTATGTTATTGAACTTCATAGTGACATATGTACATATTGCCCATTTTTATCAGCAAAATGGCCATCTCACCAGCACATTTTGCCACTATTTTGGCCAAAGCATATCTCTGATACATGCCTGACACAACCTTTCCGAGATGCTGTGTATCGCTTTTCCATCAGGTGGCTTGTCATTCAACATTATCCATATGTATGCACCTTCATGCCCTGGCCACAAAACACATGGTTGCACTCTGTGGTTCGGGAGAGGATCACGTACATTTCTTTTCAAGCATATTGGCATACAGGCACCTGTCATTCTCAATAATGATGGTGGATCCAGGGTTGAGCAGTTGCTTGGGTACCCTCAATCAATTAGGATTTGGGGTTTGATCCTTGTGAGCCCTCAATCAACTGGATTAACCCCACGACCAACTGGGAACCAGGCTCTGGTTCTTTCCACCAATATTATTTTATTACTATATACAGAACTCTTCTAGGCTCCATCTACTGGTCGTGTACCTATAAAATCAAGTCATACTGTATTTCGCTGTGTGTTTTATATACAAATCAAAATGTTTTTATATGTATTTGATATCTCGCCCACTTTTGAACACACTGGGAGATGGACCAAGACCCCTATAGATGAGAGCTTATGCTATGTATGCAGGTCTACGGTGGAATCATCTAGCCACTTACTCACCCAATGTGAGTTTCTAAAACATGACTATATGACACGTTATTCTAATTTCATCAAAAAATGTGATACCATCGCGGGTGACCAGTTTTGGAGCACGCTGATGGCGGTGGAGTCGGTTGTGATCACGGCAGCAGCATTCTAAGTTTAGAGGGTTGCCCTTCAGTTGATTAACGCAGTATAGTGGAACCAAACAAATTGGTTTTACTTGGCCTTCTTTCAACCTGTAGCTGGGCGTTATGCATATGTATTTGTTGATTTTACTAGTGTTTCTGTTATTATTTTGTATTTAAAAAGTGTAAAAGGTTTGGTTTTTAACCAAAATGCACAATAAAAAAACGTTTTTATGGCTCAGTCAACTCCTGCTACATAATAGTGTATTAGCAGAGGACTCAATTCACTTGAATGAGTGTAGAAAAACTTGAATATTTAATACCTGAGCCACTGAAGTGGTTGAGTATTTCAACCTACTGAATTCTGAATATTTTTTTCAGAGAGCTATAACCATGGGGATCCATTCCTGAGAATGCATATTAAATAACTGGACTGTTGAGTTGGACATTGGGCTCCATTGCAGTGAATTTGTTCAGTACACTGTATAATCCAAAGTACATTTAAAACACTATTGGTCCAGAATAAATGCATGGCAAACTTTATTTTGTATTCTAACCATCAAATGCAAAGACCTTTTTTATTTGTATTTTAGAATGAGATCTTACCATTTAGAGCTTTAAATGTGTTTGGAAAAGCACCCCATACATCAAAAGAATCTGACCTTCTCAATGAACCCCAAGAACAGGACAGCGACAACACCATTTTCTTTAAACTCACTGTTCACCTAAAGTGTTTCTATCCCCCAGAGATCTAGCATGTTTAGACAATCAAAGCATTCAAGGGAGCCATGTGCTGCATTGCAGCACAGGTACACTGCAGTGGCTTTCCTGGCTAATGTGAAACAATACCCTCAGGCTGACTGTTTCAAAATGACTACTGCTCCGTAGGAGTACATGGATGAGTAGTGGATGAACCGCCGACTCAGACCCATACTGCTAATAAACCAGCAGTAATACCAATCTTAAAGGTAAAACAGACACAGCCAGATGGGTATACCTCCTTCGCCTTCTGTGGTAACATGGGCCGAAGGCAGGCTGTACTCTCGAGGGGTGGGAAGTGATCATAGTAGTAACCCAAAGAGCAATGGTACAAAGGCTTCAAAATAAAAATAAATGTCCATTCAAGGTCCTATAAAAATACATGTTTTAATTAACAAATGTCAAAAAAAAAACCTACCCCTGCAAGAAAATATAGAAAATAAATGCAGAACTGATATAGAGTGACACTCTGGGTACTTGAGGAGGAGTGATCAGGCAAGGGATTGCAGCAATGCCAATGTTAAAAAAAGAATATTTCTTTCAAGAACAGGATTGCAAAGGGGGGCTGATAAGTCACTATGGTCCCAAAGGTGGACCTGGGGAACAGGGCTTTGCAGTATTGCTTTTTTCCTAGCCTTATCCGGTGCAACAGTGTCTAATTGAGCTTCTTGGTGCTTTCCTTGTGGACAAACCAGGTTCAGGATGCATTGAGTTGCATTGATCCAGGTAGCGAGTCGGGTTTGAGTCAGTGTCAAGATGGGGCTCTGCGTTCAAAGGGTCCAACAGGTTCAGGTCGATGATTGAGTCGGTTCAAAACAATTTTACCACTGCTGTGAGTCAGTGCATGACACAATGACTTACAGCAGATTGAGACAATGTTTGATTTGGGGCCAGTTGAGGTCCTGTTGATTCGATGAAGTGCTCGAAGATGCAATAATTTGAAGGCTCCATTGTGGAATGCCAGTGTTTCGAGCTGAGGCTGCAAGATGCAGATGAGCAGATCAAAGTCATGGAGTGCCAAAAGCAACACTGCAGGGACAAAGGGTGTCAAACACAGTTCAAAGACAGTTCAAACAGGATTCCAGCTACACTTGTACTTTCTGCTTCTGGAGTCTGATCCAGCAGCTGCAGGACAGTGTGAGTCATTATGTTCTCTGCCATTGATGGTACTGGCTTAAAGTAAAAGGTTTTAAAAACGCTATCGCTAGCCCAGTCTGCTGCATGCAAAATCTCACTCAGAGCTACTGCTGCCTGTAGCTTGTTCTGAAATTCCTGGCAGCGACCATCTTTGCCTGATACCTTGCACACCATCAGGAGAAGCCTCCGCTTCACTCTCAGAGGATGAAACAACCCAGTTGTGTCCATGAGCAGGTGTTCTCTTGTGGGAAGAATTTGCGGGAAGTCAGCTGAAAGCTCCATCTGGGTTGGGAACCACACTTGTGATTTCCAAATGGGAGCCACAATTATTGTCATTGCCTTCTCCCTGCGAACTTTCACTGGTACTCTGCTCAACATCATGAAAGGGGGAAAGGCATAGTGCAGTTTCCTGTGCCAATCCTCAAGAAACGCATTCCGGCCCTAGTGCTGTCGGATCTGGTCTCTAACTGAAGTACTTGCCCTTCTGAGGGTTTTGTCTGGAGGCAAACAGACCCGTGTCTGTGGGAACCCATAGTTGTTCCACCTGTTTGAAAATGTTTGTGTCAAGCTTCCAGCCGATGCTATCTGTCAGGTGACGGGAATTCCAAACTACTCTCCCACTGAACGTTCCTGGCAGATACTCGGCTGTCACTGAAATCCCTGTCTGTAGGAAATAATGGCAGAAATCCTTTGCTAGTTCTGCTAGGAGTCTGGACTTCATCCCTCCCAGGTGGTTTATATATCTGACTGCCGAGATGTTGTCCTTCTTCAGCAGGATGCAACAATTAGTTTTGCCTTTTCGTAAATGCTTTTATCGTGAATGATCAAGCTAAGAGTTTGAGACAGTTTATATGAAGACGCAGCTCGTTCGCGCTCCATTTCCCCCCTGTCTCTAAGGTGCGACAGCACGCTCCCCTAGCATCTGACTCTACTACTAGGTCCACCTGGTCTCTGAAAATGGCACGCCAGTTCCCGGCTTCCATATTCTGTAACCACTATTGCAATTCTGTGTTTGACTCTTGGTCTAGTGGTATCTTTGCAGTGCCCTGTAATGAAGGGGGCATGGGAAGATGGCTTGAATGGAGGACACTAGCAGTCCTACAATTCTTGCTAAGATTTGTAGCGAGATAATCTTTTTGTGGAGGCATACTCATCTCTTTTTTGATATCCTGGATCGTTCTGTCCAGCAGCTCAGTGTCACCTTTTTTGTGTCAACGACAAATAGCACGAAATCGTGACGTTTCGTTGGGGTCGTGTCCGATTTCTCCAGATTGATCAAAAACCCGAATGATGTCAGGAGGTCCTTTACCCAAGACATTTGAAGGATTAGCTTCTCCTTGTTGTCTGCTAACAGCAGGATATCACCTAGGTATATAATTGTATGATTCACTTTTTCTCTGATGCCTGTTGCTACTGGCTTCATGAGCTTCATAAATACCCATGGCACTGAAGCCAGGCCGAAAGGCATCATTTTGAATTGCCATAATCACCCATTCCCAATGAAATGCTAGAAACGGTCGATATGCGGTTTCTACGGGTACGGTGAGATAGGCGTCTTTTAGGTCTATCCTCGTTAACCAGTTTCCTTCTCTTGGTGTGTCTCTCAGCTGATGGATCCCTTCCATCTTTAAGTGTCTGTACCTCACCCAGCCGTTTAGTTCCTTTAGGTGTATGACTGATCTCACTTTCTCTTTTCTGTGGACCAGGAATATATTGCTCATAAATCTGGGCAGTTGCTTTAGCTCGCTGTGTAGGAGTTAACTTTCTGAGTGTGACATCTGAATGGGGTGCAGATATACCTCCTGTAGTGAGTCCTGCACAAACTCTTTCTGTAACCCTAGAGTAATCTGCAGCACCCATGCATCGCTGGAAGGTGTGCACCAGTTCATCCAGAACTATCGAGTCCTCCCCCTACTCGCAGGCAGCCAGTGGGTCTCACCTTTGTTAGAGCTCTGTGCTCTTCCGGCTCCCCTGCTCTTACGTCCTCTGGGGAATCTCCTTCTGGTTGGGAAGAAGGAATCTAGCTGCCTCCCTTCCCATTAGTGCGCTCTATTTCCTTGAGGTCTTGGTGTGGACTGAAATCGACCGGCCAATTGACCTCGATAGCGAACGGTCCAGGCAAAATCTCTCCCCAGGAAAATCTTCTTTATTGAAACTTGCGCTTTTTCCAGGGAGTTTTAGGTACCTACAAATCTACCCATTTCTTTCCCAAAGGCTTTTCCGAAGAGTAGGCCTTAAGCTGTTTCCCCTGCCTCGTAATTGGTGAGGTTGCTCAGCTTTGAGTCTATTTTTAGGAGGAGTCCTTTTCTCCTTTCGGAGGAGACTGCGCATTTGGTGTTTCCCAATAGACACATTGCTCTCTGCCCCCAGTTGGCTATGGTGTTTGTGTTGATTCATTTGCCGGCTGTGTCTGTAGCTCTTTTTGCTAGGTCCATTATTTTTTCCCAAAGGACCTGTAAAGTCTAGTATCTTCTCTTGACATCTTTTCCAAGACCTGTCCATACCCTTCTGGAGGTCGTTGAAAGATTTAGTGACAAAAGCTAAAATTTTGGGGTCGAGCTCAGGTGCTTCTGCTACCTTCCCTGCTAGGTCTGGACGAGACGAGGGCATTCAGCTCTCATGCGCAGCCTTGTGTTTTTATCCAGCACCTTTCTTATTCTCTGCACCATGTATTTTGCCACTCTGGGCGACGGTTGTCAGTCCGACGACTTGGAGTTTCTGATGTCGTCGAGAACATATCTGGCAATTCTACTTCGTCTCCTTCAAGGTGCTTTTGATTCTGCACTCTCTTGTCACCTTTGGGTTCTAACCACTCTTCCATTGGCTTGTCCTCCTCTTGGGAGGAGGCAGCGGCCTCGGATGACCTTTCTGAGGAGTCCTCATTCATATTGCCCATATGATCTTACCCTGGGAAGCGGGTCAGGAGGCATGGCACTGCTGATCGTTGCAAGAAAGCTTGTCTTCATTTATTGAATGCATCACCTGTCTCTGGGGCCTTTGGATCTGCCCCGTGTTGTTGACCAGGGGAGTCAAAGACGCTTTTCTCTTCTGGGTCTTGGTACACCCCTGAGGGTTCTGAATCTCAGTCTTTTTTGTGGATGTGCTCTTTTGCTTTATCTTGGGGCTGGTTTGTCTCTGGTTTAGCAGGGACTCCAATGTTCCCAGCCTTTTCTTGTAAGGGTCTTAACCCTTTCTGCCAGAGAGCTACCCAGTACTTCTTTGAAGCTAAGCACTAAATCTTGTGCTTGCTCCTCTACACTCCATTCTTGTTCAGACTTTTTGAATATTTCTGGGTGTAGTGCCAATTACCTGCACACAGGTGTAATCAAACGTCCACTGCTCTTTCTGTCCTGCACTCTTATTCAAGTGGGGCTGGCCCCTTGTGTTGCAGCTTGACTTTGCTTGCTGCTTTGTTTCTCATTGCTAAGTGTGCCCTTAGACGGTAACTCCATGCTGTACTGTTCTGTGCAGGCCCTGTTGGCCGTTAGCACTGCTTTTATGTCCGTTGTATATAATGTATATGTTGTCAAATATAATGCGGCTTGTTTATGTGCTTTTTCTTTACAGTTTCCGCGCTTGATCCAATGGACCCGGCTCATAGCTGTTAGCCTGGCTCCTCCTTCTCAAGGGTGGGGACTAACATGCTGCGAACGAAGCCCTGGGCGTGCTTTGCATTAAGCGCGGGCTCCGTTGGCTTCCGAGGGCACTATGAATCTCGCGGTCTACCCCCGCCGCACGCTACTACGGGGCTGCATGTTGCCTACTGCAGGCTCCGGCTGAGTTATGCGAGTGAATCGAATGCACGCCGCGCTCCGTTACCATGATGTGCAGTGCGCTAACAAGCATTCAGTCATACTCTCACATATTGATGTCCAAATTAACACATAAATACATTTTTATGCACGCTCTACTGAACCAATGAGTACTTATAACACTTTCCCAAAGAGGTCGAAATCATAACATATACGCCTATTTTCTAGTGCATGTATGCTCTGCAGTAAGAAAGAGTTCTTATCTTGCTGAAGAGCAGGAAAAGAACAGTAAGAGCATAGAGACAGGATGTGGATATTAGATAGAGACAGGTAATAAGAAGGACTACAGAGACTGTGGGAGAAAGGGAAAGTAGTTAAAAAGCTTTTTTTTTAAAAAAGAAAATGAAAAATTGTATAAAATGTTCTGTTATTCGTTGAAACTTCTGAAGAGTAGAAGTAAAGAAGTTTGACGCATAATGCTCGCCTCCGTCCTGACATAGAATTAAGAGCATGACATTGTTTTCATATTAATTGCTTGTAAAATAGGTTTCTGTGACACTTTACAGCCATCAAATGTTTATGCTAGTATGATTATTTTATACACTGCTGGAGCTTAACACATGAGATCTGCATGGTATTACTTATTTTAAATCATAAAACGAAAGAACATTTTTGGCTGCATTTTATTAAACTGCTTCAACTGTTGAACACATTAGAAAATGCATATTAGTTGGTTTTTATTCCAAACAGATGCTATGTTGATTGTATGCATCAGCAAATAGAAGATATTTTACATTACATAAGCAAGAGGCTAGGTATGAAAGGAGATTGCAGTGTATGGCCATGTGTTATTAGGAATACCATATCCCATACGTACATATATAGGATATTTCAAGCCACCTCGGAATACTGTGACTTTATCAAGGAACTTGGCCTTAATCCTTGTTCCTCTATTTGGTTTCAGAACTCTGTATTGACTTGCAATACCCTTGTGTTTTTCTCCCCATATATTACAGCCTAGTTTAGACAGCACTACTCAGTCAGTCAAATCTATTTATTCAGATTCCAAAGATCCATCAAACACAGAAAAAATGGAACAATGTGGCACATTGTGACTCACAGACAATAAAACACAATACAAAACACCAAAAAAGGTTAAAAACAGGATTAGATCATCTTCCCATCACTATCGAAATTTAAAACGATTGATAAAAGTGAGTGGAACATCGTGTCAAATTGCTTATACTGCATCATAGTTTAACAGCCTCATGACAGAGAAAAGTTATTTTATGCCATGCCGCTTTTAAAAATCAGACAGTGGCAAAAGCAACTCCAACAGTTGGGAGGGACAGTAAAAGTGAAAGGGCCGGTCTCCATTGTCGTAGAACGCTGGACCTAAGCACAGTAATACATATGTGTTGCGTATCTCGCTATCAAGAGGACAAAACAACACAACATATGACAGTGTTTCCAACTCAACACACAAACAGTGGCCATAGCCCACATTAGAAATGCCCAACCATTTGCAGGTAACAGTCAGGCCGGGCCCTTTAAAAGAATCTGTTGGTATTTGGGACCATGATAAGATACTGGGGTAGCTCCCCAGTTCGGGTCATCGGGAGGGACAGTCTGACAGACGATTTGCCCCAGTTTTCTACTGTTTGACTCCAAATAAATCCAGGAAACAATAACAAAAACAAGGGGCACAGGTTGCAGAAAGACAGCTCTTTAATGCATGCAATTTAACAGCCAGGAGGTCATCCAGGCTCAAGTGACCAAAAGGCTGAGAACGCTGGATCCGCCCACATCGAGACACAATTTTTATAGATAGAAACCACAAAATGTCAGTAATATTCCAGGCATTAAGTAGATGTAAATCCTTATTCTCCTACTAGTTCTTGCCATAGTCAAAATATAAAGATGGACATACATTACCCAGCTCTATTGGTTACTACATTATGTGTGACATTCCATATGTCACAGAGAGAGAGAGAGAGGGAGAGAGAGAGAGCGAGAGAGCTCATAGAAAAAAACCTGTAACAGAAATCCCACTTTGGTGAAGTTATTTCTTGTATTATTTGAACTATCAGGCTCTCTGTCACAAACTCGACAGTCCTAAGACTTCACTAGAGGGCAGTATATCCAAAGCCGGATACAATATTATGGCAGTTCCTCGACTGAGGGCTAATTCAAACCAGGACATGTTTTTTGTAACTATTGTATTTCCGTTTGGCTAATGCTAAAAGCATAAATCATTATTGATATGATATGGCATTTATAACGCGCCTATACGCGAGTGTTTCATGTATTATTCTTTGTGTTCGAGTTCCCTCTGAAAAATGTCATGAGACAAGAGAACAGGAACTTCATCTTTGAGACAATAACTAATATGATTAATATTTGCATTGCCTTTGTGATCCAGCCGTGCACTTGGCAGCTTTACAAGTTCTCTTGGATGCAGCAGAAATTAGGCTCAATTAGAAAAATGGCAGAATCACTAAAACAACATGGAATCCTCCTGTTTTGAGTATCTTCACATTCTATATGTCCCTGTACAGTTAGGATTTTGCATTTGTATGTGATCACAATCCTCTCCAAAACTATTGTGAATAGATCAGAAATGTGATTTGAGAGATTTAATAGACAATTTGAGAGAATGAATAGACAAGCTCCCAATACTTTATAGATTACCGAAGAATAACAGGCCAGCCCCAGGCCGCCTAGAGCTCTTCTGTTAGAAAATAGCCAGCCAACTTTGTGAGAATTCACCAAAATGGTGAGGCTTTAATAATGGTATGCTTTTATCGGCCTCCACAGCATACCCAAATATGGTTTATTCTTAAATATTACCCCGGCACCAGACAAATAAGGCACCAATTATGATATTTTGAATCAGAGGTGCAGAAGCTAAAATGCCACCTTTGGCAGCAGTGACTTTGGGTCACATGTTCATCCCTGACAGCAGCTGTAAGTATGCACATGTGACCTTTGAGCCTGCCCTGTGCCGGTGCACAGCAGGTGCTGTAGTCAGGCGAGAACAGCAAGGGCCCATGTATTATGTACTATGCTTCTGGCATGGAGCTTTTTTATGAAAGGGGGGTCTGTTTAGCAGACTTCCACTTCAGAAACAGAACTATTCACATCATGTCATAGCAATACAAATAATACAACTCTGACGGCATTCTGTCACACTGACGCTCTCCCCTATTACGGTGATCCTCCAAAAAGAAAAAGGTTAGGCATTTGCATTATACAATTTCTGCATATGTGACAATGGTCCTTGCAGGGGTTAAAAGCAAGAGAGAGATTGCCAAATGCACCATTACTGCTGGCTAAATTCTGAACACAGTACAGGATTTGCCAAGACTGACCTGATCCTGAGTCACCAATCTATAAATGTTGACCAATAGATTCTACCAAAAGCAGACTATGCCATGCAAAACGCTCTCCTTCATTGACAGACGATTGCTGGGATAAGCAGTAATGGCTGTGAAAAGGCAGAGACCTCAGAAGGTGAAGGAAAATGTGACCCTAAAAGCCGAGAATATCTGCCTCCAAAGGAGAACAAAGTCCTCATCACTTCCCAAGATATCTTGCTGCACTCCGCGGTACTGTATCTCTTTTTCGTTTCTTCTCCTACTGTAAACTATTATATTATCCACTTCTATATTCACATCCAAAGGGTTTGATACAGTAGAGGAGTACCGTACAGTCTCAAATGTTCTTCTTATTGCAGTCGTTTACAGTCATCCCATTAGAATGATGATAATGATGTGTTATTTATATAGCGCCTTAATCCAAAGTGCTTTACAGAGCACATATTTACATACAATATCACCCAACCGAAATTGGTACTCATTTATTAACCTTGGAAGGATGAAAGGCTGAGTTGGCCTTGCCGGGATTCGAACCTGCGACCCGCAGATCACGCTCAGATCGCAGCAGCGAGCACTCAACCCGCTGAGCTATTTTACCAGTTATTATGTGTCTCTCGTTAATTTTCTGTTGCCATTGGAAGGGTTGATACAGTATAGCTGTACAGTAAAGTCTGTTATATTCTTCCCATTTCTAAGGGCCAATGACCTTAACATGCTGTATGTTTCTTTCATTCATGCCAACACCTATGTTGACACTTCCAATGTTGGACATAGTTTGGTGGAAGCATTGTCACTTGAGAAGCAGCACTGTTACATTACTGATTTAGAATATATAAACGAAGAAAAACCACTACATGAAAAGGTGATGATCCTGATTTGCACCCCACAGTTCTATGACTTGAACCCCAACACCCTCTAATGTAATTGCCAGTGCTCTTCAGATTGCCGTCCACTCCACACCTTTACCATTCAACACAGTTGCCTCCAACGTCTCTTGAACACCTTGCCCACCCACGCTGACTGTTCCTCCCCTCATGGCATCCTAGTCCAGGGCCTAGTCTCTCAGGCCTCAACAGCACTGTCTGTATATCGGAATTGCAGCAGCCCTGATTCCTCCTTGAAATCCCTTACCTTAGTTTCTCCCCTTGATAGCAGAGATCCCTCACCACTGCCCCATGGTGGCAAGGAAAGGAACACAGGGGACTATTGTCAAACTACTGGTTGAAACCCATTACTGCAGAGGTTGAGCAGGTCATTGTTAGCAGCAGAAAACATCCCCTTGAGCAGATGGTTTGCATTCTGTCCAAAGACTTGGTCGATATTGAACAGTATTAATAATGGTGTAAAATAGTCAACCTTGATGGGTCGGACACCAAAGCATTCCTATCTTTTAATCTGAGGACCATGATTCTGCCCTTTGCCCAAGCAAGATTCATGGGTGATCAGGCCCAGCATATAAAATAAAAGATGTATTCTTGTGGATGCCCTGAGGACATGAGTGGCCAACTTTGAATCCGAGTCCCCACTCGCCTGCCTCTGCCACTCTCTCCCCACTTATGCCGCCCCCTCAGTCAAGCAAACCTCTCACCCACCTCGGGCTAACACACAACACTGGGTGAACCTCCAATGACTCTCCCAGACATACCCTTCAGGACAACCTTGGGGAATGCAGACTTGTGTATTCATTAATGTATTTAAGCATTCCTGTTACCTGAACATCAGGGGGAAAACATATGCGTAACTCTGTCTTTGAGTATTCAGTGGTTGGGTAAGACCTGCAGGAAACTGAAAAAGTTCAGCTTAATTGACATTCCGAAATGTTAATAAAAGCCATAGGTATATGAGCAAGCTTACTGCACGGAACTAGTAAACTAGGACTCTCCAGATGTTTTGATATGATTGGTTATTTATAATGCGCTTAATACCCAGATGTTTCTAAGCGCGGACCCAGGGATCGAACCTGTGGTGCTCCGTGTCGTCTTGCTTCCAAGGCGAGCACATTGCCCCGGAGCTATCCTCCCGAGACTAACAATTTGGACTAAAAATTCCATGAACCCTCCCACATTGACTATGCTTGCTATGCACATGTTCTGGTCAGAGTTTCAGGATAAAAGAATCACAAACAAGTCAATAACTTGACATTATTAAAGATCAGGTGTACACGAGGCAACCTGTGGACAAAATGATCACCTGCCGGCTTAATAACCACTCACCACCAAGGGAAATTAGGGCAGGGATCGTAAACCTGCTGCTCCAGATATTTTGGACTATAAGTACCATAATCCCTCCCTATTGGCTTTGCTGGCTGGGGATATGTTGTTTGTAGTCAAAACATTTGATGAACCAAAGGTTGTGCAAACTACTCTCACAACTAAGAGTAGAACAAGATGCAGTCAGGTCCTCTCTACACCATGCCTCAGTTTGCCCCCAAAATGACTACACACTAAACAGATAGGGCACACACCTACTGTTCTGAATACAATATGACCTGTCTGGTCACAGTTGCAGAATAAGGGCTTTGCTTATCAGAATGAGTTTGGCTTGTGGGCAAATGGGTTCTAGTGCTTCTCAAGTCAGCAGAAGTAACGTGGGCCACGCAGCCTGCTGCACAAATAAGCGAGTATGGTGCCCTTCATCGAAAGGCATTCTAATTATGCAACATAGATATGTAAGTAATAGCTAAAGTTTGTATAGACAAGACCTGCATTTGTAAGTTACCTGTGGGAACCCAGATGTGGACCCCTTACTCACTGTGCTCAGAGAGGCACAGCTCCACCTCACTGATGAGGCCCAACAAGAAACACGTGTATGGGGTTGCTGTTGGTACACTTGTTCAAAGGAGGTTTGCCTGGCATTTCGGTGCTGGACTGCCCTTGTGGGTGGGACAAAGACTGATATGCGAAAGGATATTCCTCCTTTGTGAAAAGTACAGTGTGTAAAATGCGATGGCTGTGGAGCCTCAAAGTGGGAGAAAACCACAGAACAGGTTACCATGCCATGTTCTTTCTGGAGAGGGGCGCCTGCTACCTTTTTTTTGAATGGTAACAGTATGACAGTGCTGTGTACTGTGATGCACTGTAAATAAAAAGTCTTACAGTATATGGGTTGGCAGACTGGCCTTTGAGGCCTGGCATGTGTCTTGAAAGAACTGGGGAGAGGAGAAAAGGTTGTACCTTTTTGCTGTGTGCACCTGACTGTGCAGAATACTCTCTCAATTAACAGGGATTTAATACATTTACCCAAGTATGAACCTGATCATAGAAAATGGACAGTACTTTGCACATAAGAGGAAGCTTTGCAAGTGATATTTGTGATCATGACACAGAATTGTGTAGGTGAATAATGATCGGTAAAATCCACACGATTAAATAAAATAAAGCCATAGTCCAATCAAAAAGAGCATTGGGGTAGGTGAGCTCCTATGGCAGCTCCCTGTCAGGGGTGAACAGCCATTTCATTTCACTACCGTGCCATCACTATGAAGCCCATATAGAGTGGGAAGATGCCATTAGTTTCTCTGCAGACCTAAAAGAACTGTATCACCCATAGTCTGTTCGCTGAGACAAAGGGGATCACATCATGACGAAGAGTGCATTTCTTGTTGGTTGATATTACAAGGGTTAATGACAAGTAATGTAGGTTTTTGTGAAACTGACTGCATGAGGATGCCTTATGTAAAGTCAAGGATCTCATTTTGGATTGTGGCATAACGTGAATGGAAGACATATAAGCCTTGATTAAGGCTTTAACGCCTGTCATTCACGCTGCGCTGCATTTGCATGCACCTTCATTATGGAGAGGAGGGGGGAACGCAACTAGCAGTTCCGCCACCTCCCTTCCTCTCCGCCATACAAACGCTCCAGCATTTGCACCAGCATGGATTTTTATTTCGCCGCAAATGTGCATGGGGTCCGCCAGCTTTATGCACCAACATAACAAGACAAGAAAACTTGGTGACGCTGTAGCTTTTCTTGATGCATGAGTTTCTGAAACCCTTCCAGTGAACATTCAAAATAAATGATGTCGATGGCCATCAAGATGTTTTTTCTTAATTTGTTCAGTAGCACGTCTTACAGTCTTGCTTGTTGTAACTGTTGTAACTGTTATTTTCCTTTTATTCTTCATAGGTTCGGACCAAGGATCGTATATTTGACAGTGTAGGCCACCTCATCAACCATCACCTGGAGAACAACCTGCCAATTGTCTCTGCAGGGAGTGAACTCTGCCTCAAGCTACCAGTGGAGAGGAAACAGTGACCAGCACAGTCTATGGATCAATTGAACTATGTCCACTTCATGCTGCATAGCTGACAACAAAGTGTTGTTCAGGAAGCAATAAAACCCGAAAGGTTGTATGCTGCGTGGTATATATGGAGGCCTTGGGCGTTGTGAGGTCCTTAGGTCTGAAGTGAAGCCAAATGCCTTCACCCGCCAGGGAGTATGTGTCTGTAAAGATGATCTGTTTACCTGAAAGGTGTTATTGTACTTAGAATCAATGAAAATTTGCATCCCAAAAAACTCAAATGCTTTCTAATGCAAAAGCAAATCTTGCTAATGTATTGAATGTTATGTTGGGATAAGATGTAACCCTGTTTTTAAAGAAACCTTTCTTGAACAAACTCTTAGTTTTGAGTAGGTGTTCAAATGGGACTGTTTTCTCTCCTTGAAGGAACACTGATTTGAAGGATGGGGTCACTTCCGTCAGGGGGCACTGCTGAGCAATAATTGAAAATGTTTCAGTAGCACTTGTTTTGGACTCCGCCATTTTGTACACCGAAAGTCGAATGGAAAAATCTACTCCATCAGCAGTAGTCTAGAAAATTCTATTTTGAAAAGAGGAACAAGGTTGTGTCAGTAAGAATGTTGCCCAGAATCAAGAGAACCTTTTCCCTTTACAAGTGGCATTTTTGAGCATGTTTAACACATTTTCTATAGTCTCACTTTTGCACAATATTACGTTGACGTACAGCTCAAAAGCTGCTGTGATCTGTGACATGAGTTGTGTCAATGTGAGTTACAATGATTTACGTGAACTATATAGGAGACTGAACACCCGGTCAGCAATCGCTTTGATGGTCCCCACCCATCCAGCTTGTTTTTTTAATGTGAAAACTATTGCAGGTATATTTTCTTTAGCTGTAAGCAATTGTGCCAATACATTCCCCTTACATGCCCGTCCCTGGAAATACTGCTGGACCATCGAGTCTGGCAGAAACTAGAGTGAGGACTTTCTTAAAAACATGATCTTTATAATGTAATTCTTATCCTTTCTTGTGAATATTGGGATTGTACAGATACACGATATACATGTATACATATATTTATATTTTTTAAAGTAAAAGACCTGATAAAGGCGTGGGGCTACTTTCTGTGCTTTCAGTTTTTAACACGAAGAAATACAATACAATACAAAAGAGACTGAATAGTAATAGACATTGTAAGAGATCTTTTCAAATTTTCCTCATATAATATATTTCTCTTTAGTATCCCAACGACCCTAAAAACACACGACTCTGAAATGTTACTTTCATTGCGAAAATACTATTTATAAAGGCATATCTAAGACCCGGTCCATAAAAAAAGAAGTGTTTGTTGCAGAGCTGATCATACGATTATTTTGTCAGAGGTGCTGCCGTCAACGCAGGAAATCACGAGTGTCATCACAGCTGGGCAACCAGACTACTGTTTTGCAGGTGAAAAATATTGCATTTTTGTTTTGTTTCAGGAGCTTAAGTATAAATTCATTGTGTTTTGATTTCAGACAAGCAAACAATTGAAAAATTGCTGTTCAAAAACCTTACAAGTTGCCTCAAAATACCACATTCACAGCTAAAAGATTACTTTAGGCATTACCCAAGACCGTGGAATAGTTCCGCTGGGTTTTAAAATAATTAATTTGATAGGTTAATTTGAGCAGCATGCAAAGCTATTCATTTCCAAAAATCAATTTTCTATTTTAGGCCCGTCTTGAGTTCTTTTATTTAGAGTCGGTCGTATTTAGAGTCAACCCTCTGCAACTGTCTATTTTCTTGATGGTAAAGATTTGGAATTTCAGTGTGGATAGTACTGCTTTCAGACTTGAAAACATTATTTGCACTTTTGTCGCTGCAACTTAACAGAAAAATGTGTGTGAAGAAAAGGATGCGAGAAGTGTTTATTTATTTTCGTGTTACTGAGTTCTGTCTTCTGAGCACAAGTCCAGTAGAAGGCACGAGGAAGATGACATAATCAAAGATAAGATGATGGCTGAAATCAACAGCTTATCCCCAATGGGAAATGTTGACGTCAGCCATGGAGACACTTTTCAAAGCACTTTTACATGATTTTCGGTCCAACGGATACAGCATTTCATCTTTCTGGTGTCAAAATGGAATTCTGGTGATGCCCTGGACGTCTGTAGCTTGCCTTGGCAATGATAACTTGGTGCCATCTGCAGCTGTACACTTTCTGTGCCCTATTTTCTATACAGTATATTGCTACCTATAAACAACAGCTTGAGTGTTTTTTTTCAAAAGTGACAGTCAAGGCTCTGTGAATCAAGTATTTTGTCTGTTGAATACCATAATTGCCCTCGAGCACCGATAATGCAAGATGTGTCATGCAGTGATCAATTATAAAGATGTGTTTGTTTTTGTGTTGTTTTTTTTTTAACAAATTGATTGTTATAAATTCTTCTTGGGCATTCACAGTCTTTGTTGTCCCGCTATGATTATTTCATTTTAAGAGTGCAGAAACACCAGTGGAATGTTAATCCTTGTGATGTGTGTGTACTTTAAGTTCTACAATTCGATGCTAGAAGGCTGGCTCCAATTCTATACCTGGAATGAAAACCTATAGTGCACACAACTCTAATATAGATTTCCACCCTGCTAAGAGTATGCTGCACATCACCATTGTATAATGAGGTCATTTCTCCACACTTTGCTTTTGGTCCAGCTGATAGGTTTGGAGAAAAGAAAAGAAAGCCGTTTTAAGAGCCACAGAAGGCCAGACTCTGCAAGAGCCTAAGATATTCTCTCAAATATCTGCATTGTGCTTTTGAGAAAAAATGAATGCGTTAGTGGGTTGCTGAAAAGATACACTAATAAGGCTCTCAGGTATCTCACTTGGCATATGTGGTATCCGGAATTTCTATTTGGGCCACTCAATTACTTGTTGAACGTGACTTTGTGTATTTATGTCAGGATCAAGCGATTAAAATAACCTATTGCATAATATGGCATGGATGAATCGTTAGCCCAAGAGGGAAAATATGCTAAATGACCATCTGAAAGGCCCGCAAATGTGTTGCTCATCAAAAAAACTTCTAGACTCGAAGAACCATGTACTAAGGTGATAGGAGTGCACTATTTCGCAGTGCACAATTTACTTCTTTTTTTGGGTTGGTGAGTTGAACAAACACAAGTTCACAGGATTCTTTTATTAATACACTCATGGCAATGGAATTTTACTTTTAACTTCACAATTTATGGTGCTTGTTCACATTCTGGACCACAGAATCAGGCCCCTAAAGCTGATGTGGTGGTGAAAACGTGTGTAACAAAAGGTGTAGTCCTTGTCTACTCTGTGCTACTAGACATCATGGGCTAGCTTAGGAATAGAGCATGTGACATGTCCCTCTGCAGCAATCCGACTCAGAGCTGGCTCTGGTCAGCTGCTCTCAGGCTTATGTCAAAGCTAGCCCCCTTCTTCCTGAAAGGCAGAGGTCCATGATTACTGGCGATTGGTTGAACACTTCAGTCAGTGGTGGTCTTAAGCGGAGAGCAATTGCAAGAGAAACAGGAAAGACCTTCCCTCCACAGAAGGTCCCACTAAAGCTGCTTCTCTTCTGTTCAGAGAACTTTCTGTTCAGAGTATTTATGTTTTTCTCCTTGGATCCACCAATCAGTTGGTGTCACATCATGAGCTGACTCGTTCCATCTCCCAATTATCTAACAAATAGAACATTCTAGGATTTTTCAAAAAATCCTAATAACTGTATCCGTCTCATTCTGAACCCCTGCTGCTTAAATACCCCACTGCGGCTTCTTCAGATCATGCAACAACAGCGACCTTCTGTTCAGGACACTCAGTGTATAATCTACAAAATAAATGATCATTCTGTATGCTCACAACAAAGATGCTAAACAATTTCTATTAACCCTGAGTTGAATAGGATGTTAAAGGTATATTTCACCCAATATTTGTATATCTTCATACCTTAGGTATATCCTTATACCTCCAAAAAATATAATAAAATATGTTACATTTAATTTCCCAATAGAGCATCAGCAACTTTATGTGCTCCAAGCCCCTGATTTTTTTTTATGTGCAGGCTTCCATTTCATAATACTGCCATGTATTTTTTTGATTTAGTGCCTTGGTGGCAATATTCAGTGGCTGTGATATGAAACCAGGTCGCATGGGTGTAAAAAAAAAAAAACACCTAACCACAAGACCTCTCTCACCCAAAAAGTGTTCCATTTATTTATTTACTTATTTCACATTTGTAGTGCGCTCCAAGCCTGGGGGCATCTGGGCACTGGCATAGTTACAAGACATTACATTCGGGAACATAAGCGAACAGTTCAAACAGTTGGCCATATTGCCCATAGTGAGCAGTATAGATGCATGTACAGAGCATAGGTGAGGAAATGGTTTAGTCCAGTTAGAGACTTTGTTTGAAGCGCCAGGTTTTCCGTTTTTTGCAGAAGGACTTTAGAGATTGGTCAGATCTAAGGGATAGCGGTAGGGCATTCCATTGCTTGGTGGCCACGACTGGGAAGCTGCGACCCCCAGCTTTTGCCCGTTTGAATACCGGTGTGTTGAGGCGGTGCGAGCTAGACGCCCGGGTGCGTTTGTATGGGATAGGGTCAGTGAGTTTGTTGCAGAGGTATTTCGGGGGCAGCGTTGGATAGACATTTGTGAGTAATAGATAAGGATTTGAATCGGATACGATCTTGGAACGTCGAATTTCTTATACTTACATTAAAATATGCTGTGTGTATCCATTGTCGGCAGTAAACAAACACCAGCTACCTCTAGCTAATGTTTCCAGGACGAGTGCTGCAAGAACACTTGATGGGGACTAGTGTTTATTACTGGCCATTGGGAAATTAAATGTAACATCATTTTTCTGTAGTTTAAGGGATATTTTATAAGATGTAAAAACATTGGGTGAACTATTCCTTTACATGTTGACTTGAAAAACTCTCCAATGTCACTGTTAACACTGGCATATCATATATGGAGTATATACATTCCCCTCTGCTGTATGCAAACAGGGCATTCTAAGCAACTGAGATGATCACTGTTGGCAGTAAACAAACACTAGCTACCTCTAGCTAATGTTTCCAGGACGAGTGCTGCAAGAACACTTGATGGGCACTAGTGTTTATTACTGGCCATTGGGAAATTAAATGTAACATCATTTTTCTGTAGTTTAAGGGATATTTTATAAGATGTAAAAACATTGGGTGAACTATTCCTTTACATGTTGACTTGAAAAACTCTCCAATGTCACTGTTAACACTGGCATATCATATATGGAGTATATACTGTCGGGGAGAAGCTGGATCCCCCCCCCCCAGGGCAGTGGGGGGCCAGCAGCCATACCCTCACCAGCTATGGGAGGCCCCAACACCTCCCATATGGCCCCCAGAAATGCAACAGAGTGCCAAGCAGGCAGCAGCATGTTTTCAAACTGCATTTATTTCTAGGCAAAGAAAAGAAAAAAACACACAAAGCATCGTGCACACCGCGAATTCAGGCGCCGTCTCCCCCGGGGCTGTCTTGCAAGTAAGTTTTATAATCACACTGCAGGCTGACCTCACAGAATTGGATCAGCTCCCAGAAACCTATCTCCTCCTGTTATTGGCTGCAGAGTGGTGGGTTACATATGTAGCCCTTATAGAGAGCCTGATAATTGGATATTAACCTCCTGCGTCAGTGGGTTGATTTAGCTGTGCCAGCCCCCATTACCTAATTCTAATTTTGTTGCAATGTGACTTTGTTCCCATAACTTTTAGCTGAACAAGCTGTTCGCACCTGGGCTCTGGCTTGTTACAAGTTATGTTTCAATGTTGTGCGTGTCCTTGAGAAAATGTCTTTCTTTCCCAGAAAGAAAAAAAAGCACACTGGGTTGCCGTGATTTATTCGCATTTGTGGATAATTAAAAAATGTCTGTCTGCAGAAAACAATTTTATCTTGAATTTGCGGCCTTGGCAGGTCGGACTTCTTTTGCGAGGAATGTTGATAAGGCTCCCGCAGCCAGCGTTCAGTGAGTGAAATGACCTTAGCTGTAATTTTCCTGAAACATAGCTTTACACTGTGCATTTAGACCATGTTAGTTCATATAGGCATTTGCAAGCCTTTAAACAGGGATTTTTGTGTTTGTAGATTCTGATATTGCAGCATTCATTCTAATGTAGCATGGAAGTTGCACTGTTGGTGAAGTGGGTGTGTTTCAGCATATTTGTCACCCATGGGTGCGCTGGGGCCTGGTTCAAATGATAAGTGCGCTCCTTGTTCTTCCTGTTGTTCTTGTATGTAGGCGCTTGGGGTGCGGGGCATGGATTTGGTCTCCATTTTCCCTCTTCAGTCCCCCCTCTGGTCGACTTTGTCGACCACACCACCAATCAACATTCACCTCCTTCCGGTCTGCATATCTTTGCCAATTCCTTGAAGTGTCCATAATTTTCTGCATTGTTGTTGATCAACAGTACATATAGGAGTGTTCCCCTTCTGTGTTCCACCACACTCACTTCCCTTCGTACTTCCTCTGATCACAGGGAGTGGCCACCTTTATTACTGCTGGAACCATGTTGCGCACCGCTATCTTAGTCCGGCTCTTCCTTTCACCATGTCTCTTATTTGAATTCCGATGTCTTCTTCTGTTGTTCTCTTGCAATGTATCTCTATCTTGCACAATGGCGCTGTGCTCGGTACTCGTCCTTCCATTATCACCTTCAAGCAACCAGGCAGTCATGATGTCATCCATTACCATGCAAGCACTAGCTAGTTCTTTGCTTTCTCTTTTCAGATGCATTTTTCGCTGATCATTCTTTGGTATGCTGGTACTTCACCCACTCATCCTTCTGTCTCGCTCGAGAAGTAATTCCCCCCTCTTTTTACTTCTCTGTCTGTTTCTCTTCTTCCGTTGTTTTCCATCTTTGTTAATGTGTCACTCTTCACATCTTCCTTGGTCATCACCAACAAGGGCATGCTGATGCGCACCAATGAACACTCTCCTCCCCAATTCAGTGGTAGTTTCTCTTGACCTTTGGATGCATGTGGTCAATAGTAGTCCATAAGCAGTGATGTTCCTGCTCTCATCTCGCAACTTCTCTCAACCTTCTTGCATCCAGCATGATTGTCCACTTCTTGTCACTGTTGTGCTGGTAACATAACGTTGGTACCTTAACAGTATACGTCCTTCTTCAGTGACCATCTTTGCTCTTTTCTCTCACTCTGTTAGGCACTTATCATATTTTTGTCTTTTTCATTTTATTTTTTCTTCTCTCTTTTTGTTTTTCTTTCTTCTTTTATTATTTATTTATTTATTTTATTTTCAATCTCAATGTTGCTGTCTTCCCTTGCAATCTTCTTCGCACCTCGTCATACATGGGCGTCGTGCTCTGCTGTAGTAATTTCTGTTGTAATCAATTCTCTTCCGGCATATGTTAAAGAACAGTCAGGACAGCTCTCTCCAGTGGTGTCCCTACCAATTTTGTACATGTGTGCATGTTGTTGGTCACTTCTGATATGTGTGTTATGTGTATGTTTTACTCCCTTTGTGTCTGCCCTTAACTCTCTTTACTTTAGCAGCAGCTTTTCCTTACCCACTGACGCCGTAACTGTTCCTGCTTAGGTTAGGGAATGTTAGCAGGGGATACAGCGGTAACGCTCATTATTACAACTAATTTTCAAATTACCACCCCCATTATTTCGTTCATCATTAATAGTCCCATCGTGAAGGTAAAAGTCCTTATTTGCGTGCCGATAACCACTTACGCTGCTGGGTCCTTGCAGCTGATGAGATGATAAAGTTGCCCGCCTGAAAATCGCAAGAAAAGCGTTAATACGTTAGTACTTGTTAGTAACCTGAAGCTCCGCGAACTAAACAATCACTAAGGGCAAAAATCAAACCTTCCCCTGGACATTTCGTGTTTTCAAAATTTCTCAATATGGGTAGGGAAAATCTTGGGCTGTTTATTCAATGGAAGCAAGGAAATATACTTCAGGGAAACATGCTCTAAGGGGTCTGAGGTTCTTGATAGGGTGGGCAATTGAGTGGGGAATGCTACACAATGTTTTAATCAGTAGGCCTCACAGTTTCTAATGGAAGATAACATTAAGGAAATTTCCTACACATTTCTAACAGCATACATACGCAACAACCTGCATGTGCGGGGAAAAGAGAAGAAACAAAACAGTGTTACAGCTGTAGGTGCACAAAATGTAATATGAAACTCAATTAAACTTTGGAAATGCGTGTGTCGGTCCCTATTCTAGTTGCTAGTGTGCGTTGGACCATGGGATGGCCATGTTTCCCTAACTCGGGAGAGTTCGTGCTATTTTGCAGTTCATGAAAATCTCTTGCGTTGGCCCTGTTGATCGTTGCTCCCTCGTTGCCAGGGTGGCCACCGCTTTGTAGGGCTTGACGCCTTACACTTCTGACAAAGTCTGTCAGGAGGGGAAAATGTCCCACTGTAGTCCATAGCCATTGGGTGTTGGTTGTCCGTTGTCTTCAGGCCTGCCCTGGGTCCTTTGTATCTGGCGAGAAATGAAATGGAAGCGCTTGAGACCTGAGAATTTACATATTCTTCATTTTCTTGACCTAACCTCTCTGCACTACTCTCACATTATTCAGTGTCCTAGTGGGAGGAGCCAATAGTACACCTATGCACCATCCTGTCACCACCTGGTGGCGTTCAATGGCGGTCTGACTGTAAATTATTACACAATTCGAAATGTACCCAGAAAATTGGTAGGCACTTAATTTATGTGAAGATACTCATTACACACTTGGATCATATATATGCAATTTGGGTGCTAGTGTACAAATGGGCCTTTGGATCTTTATATTTACTGTGCTTTTGTTGTAAGCTGTTTATAGTGCGTGCCTTTGTCCCGTGGGGCATCGGGCACTGACAAGCTAAATAGGGAAACATCAGGGTGGTAAATTTGTCATATGGGGTGGCTGTGTTTCTAAATTAAGTGCACCATGTTACTTAGTTAAAATAATCGCAGGGTTTTTAAATCTTTTTTTTTCTTTTTTTTTTTTTTTTTCCTATGGCTCCTCTCTCACTTCTCAGGGCGTGCCTCGCAGTGAACTGCAGGCACTTTAAGCTGGTACTAATGAAATCCGCTACCAATTTGCTCCCATTCTCTCTATCCCACCCCATGTCCACTTTTTAAAGCCTACCTACTCTGTTAATTACTCATTTAGTCTAGTATTTTATTACTCCACTACTGTAATTACTGTTACATTTAAACAATATATATTTCTAATTACTGTTACATTTAAACAATATATATTTCTAATTACTGTTACATTTAAACAATATATATTTCTCCCCCCAATATCTGCTTTCAAATTTTAATACAACCATTATGCTCCAGTTCGTGCAGCAATGACCTCTTTCCCTATGTGTGTTGGCTAATGCATTTGTGCCAGTGTTATTTTCAAAAGCGCTAGTGGCAGTACCACTTGCACTGTTATTTTGTCGCCAAATTAATTCTGTTGGGAACATGGATCATCCACCCTTTACCCCTATTTCTCTCCTCCTGTGGTGAACTGTCAATGAAATGTAGGCCTCCCCCCTCAAGTGCACCTTCTTCCACCTTGTGTGTCTCATTTAATTGTTCTGTGTTAATCGTGTATTCATGAGCCCAGTCTCCTCACTGAAAGATGTGTGCTCAAAATGTAGCTAAATGTACTCTCTTGTGATGCGCTATCATTATGCACCCCCCTCTGTACCGTGCACCCCCATTATTCTTAAACAATCTTCCTTACTTTCAACATGTGTATGCCTGGTGTTTAACAAGTTATGGATTTCTCTGTTAATAAGGTGGTCATATCCACATTGCTCATGATGTCACAAATGTCTCTTCCCTAATGCATGGCCTAGTCGCCCCACTGTCACCCAGAAAAGAAAATGTTTTGATACCTATCACCACCCCTATGCAATTGTCCTCTGCATTATTGAGTGTGCGTGAGTGTGTGTGTCGGCGCGTGTCTCGCCCGCTCTGTCGGGGAGGTGGAGCATTAGTGCGTGTGGCAGAGTGAGTCAAATCAAGTTTGTCTTGGGCTGTCCTATTAGCGGTATAATGTCAATCTATGTCCTTTGAAAGATTTGTTCCCCATCAGCAAGACCCCACCCAGTCATGTAACCGGTACCATTGCTATTGTGTCAGTGTTCTGTATGGGTGCTGGCTGCTGTGCAGTGCCCCTGTGTTGTCATTCTAGTCAGTCCTGGGGTAGTGGTGCTGTCATTTGTTGTGTCTGTACATGTAGTGGTAACAGTACCTGCATTGGTGCTTGTGGTGTCTGCTGAAATGATCCCATCCTGCCCCATGTATCCTCCCCACATGGGCGGTGCATATTGTGGTGATTGTTGACACTGCTATTGTTATTCTTGTGCATGTGTGTTGAAGCTGTTTTTAACTGCCCCTCCCATCGCATGCTTGAATGATTTATTTTGTGCCTACTTGTCCTCATCTGCCTTTCTCTGCCCCTGTGTCATCAAATATTACACTCCCGGAGGTTCAGAAGGGTGAGTCCCCTCTTCCCTATGCTCGCGCTGGTTCAGCATCAGCTGACCCCTCACATTTTCCCTTTCCTTCATGCACACAGTTCAACTGTAGCCATGTGCTTTTAAAGCTATTCCCGTGTAAGTGCTGTGTATGTGTGTCCTTAGCGATTGCTGCACGCTTCTGGAGAAGCCGCCTATGAGCAGCCATGGTCTTTTTAATTTACCTTCAGTACTTTTGAATCTTTGCACACTATGTTTTACTGACTTATTTCAGCATGGAAGCTGTGTGCTACACAACAAGTGAAGGGGAGTCATTTCTGTATTGTGTGATACATTTTACCTCTATTCAATTCGAAAATTTCGATAGTCCGCTGTTCAGGGAGCAAAAGTTAGAAGATAATTGAACATTTTTTCAACTTCTGTGAGCCTTCTTTGCTCCGCACCTTAGCCAGTGCACTCCACGTGCAATCTATCTTCACCAAACCATTGCCTTCTCCGGCACACCCCCACAATCTTGCGCATGTGTCTTCCACACACCGCCTCTTGGTCACCTATTCTCCAAATCCAAAACCACACCACTATCTCCTCACCATCAAAACTTTGTGTCCTTATGCATCAATCTGAAGGTGACGTCACCAAACTAAAAACACAATGCAAATGAAAAGACAAATGTGCATACACAGAACAATAACCCATTTCTCCCAACCCCACAAAAAATCCCAAAATAAAACCCCACAATCCCCACAGCTGTCTTCCTGTCTCAACTGGAACAAGGTAAACCACAATAAACTCTTATAATTGGACTGCACACACTGCGTCGCCTAGTGCATGATACGCTCCTCACCAGGGGACCTTAACCAGCCAACTATCTTCCGCACTCGGGAACAATCTAGCTACCTCCTGCGGGAAAACATCATCCACTCACTGAACTAAAACGCTCAATTAGCAGGGAACCTCATCTACTCATTGATCTATAACGTCAATTCATAGGAAATCCAGACCCCGTACATGAAATCACCATCCAGACCAATCAGCGCGGCACTCCTGTTCTAGACCAATCAGCGCGGCACTCCTGTTCTAGACCAATCAGCGCGGCACTCCTGTTCTATGTGTAGGGAGTCACTACCCCACCCAATATGCTCAAAAACACAAGAAGGGACCACTGCCACCACCCCAGTCCCAAATACAATTCACGTGCCGATCACTACCAATGCGCTGAATTTTGTGACAATGTACAATCACCCACCACCCAATTTACAATCCCTCCCTAAAAAAAAAACACTTTAACATTTCTACTTTAAACATTTCCCCCCTCAGAGCCGCCCATGTTGCTGGTTTACTTACATTTTCCTATGCTGCACTGGCAGTTGCACCACTGCTGGACACTCCCTCAATGCGCTTCACCGGACCCCTTCTCCTGCAGGGCTCTCACCTGCCCTCAAGCGGGGTATTTCCAAGTGGCCCCCGAAGCCTTTAGCCGGTTACGCGTTTTTCCGGTGGTCTTCAGGTGCAGGCGATGGTCTCACAGCTTCCTTGAGTCGGCGGCAGGGAGCTCAGTCCATCGCAGAGCTTGCGCAGGCAGAGCTCAATTACCCATGTTACAATGAGCAATGAGCCTCACAGAGGGCACCAACTTGTCGGGGAGAAGCTGGACCCCCCCCCCAGGGCAGTGGGGGGCCAGCAGCCATACCCTCACCAGCTATGGGAGGCCCCAACACCTCCCATATGGCCCCCAGAAATGCAACAGAGTGCCAAGCAGGCAGCAGCATGTTTTCAAACTGCATTTATTTCTAGGCAAAGAAAAGAAAAAAACACACAAAGCATCGTGCACACCGCGAATTCAGGCGCCGTCTCCCCCGGGGCTGTCTTGCAAGTAAGTTTTATAATCACACTGCAGGCTGACCTCACAGAATTGGATCAGCTCCCAGAAACCTATCTCCTCCTGTTATTGGCTGCAGAGTGGTGGGTTACATATGTAGCCCTTATAGAGAGCCTGATAATTGGATATTAACCTCCTGCGTCAGTGGGTTGATTTAGCTGTGCCAGCCCCCATTACCTAATTCTAATCTTGTTGCAATGTGACTTTGTTCCCATAACTTTTAGCTGAACAAGCAGTTCGCACCTGGGCTCTGGCTTGTTACAAGGTATGTTTCAATGTTGTGCGTGTCCTTGAGAAAATGTCTTTCTTTCCCAGAAAGAAAAAAAAGCACACTGGGTTGCCGTGATTTATTCGCATTTGTGGATAATTAAAAAATGTCTGTCTGCAGAAAACAATTTTATCTTGAATTTGCGGCCTTGGCAGGTCGGACTTCTTTTGCGAGGAATGTTGATAAGGCTCCCGCAGCCAGTGTTCAGTGAGTGAAATGAACTTAGCTGTAATTTTCCTGAAACATAGCTTTACACTGTGCATTTAGACCATGTTAGTTCATATAGGCATTTGCAAGCCTTTAAACAGGGATTTTTGTGTTTGTAGATTCTGATATTGCAGCATTGATTCTAATGTAGCATGGAAGTTGCACTGTTGGTGAAGTGGGTGTGTTTCAGCATATTTGTCACCCATGGGTGCGCTGGGGCCTGGTTCAAATGATAAGTGCGCTCCTTGTTCTTCCTGTTGTTCTTGTATGTAGGCGCTTGGGGTGCGGGGCATGGATTTGGTCTCCATTTTCCCTCTTCAATACATTCCCCTCTGCTGTATGCAAACAGGGCATTCTAAGCAACTGAGATGATCACTGGCCATGCAAAGGAACTCAACCTTAGGCTAAGTGCTTTGATAAGGTCATTAATCTCAGCGGTGAGTGATAATACTCATCAGTCGTTATTAGTTATTTGTATTATAAGTGGACCTTGTTGGCTGAGATTAGGTAAAATGTTCCGGAAAAGTACTTTTTCTGTGAGGGGGAGCAGAACGTGTGTATGTATCTTCTTGGTGCAGATTAATGTAACGTGCTGTCTGTGGCCAGACAGTCTACAACCTAAAGTTGTGTTCATTGTTTTCCCCACTTTGTTTCCAGAACTATTAATGTCTCTTATCAAAGGATTAGTCTTGTAATTCAAAATCCATCTGTCTTTGTAGGAGCCACCAGCCGCAAAGACAAAAAAATCATAATGCCCTTATTTTCTTTTCCTACTCTTTGTACTAGATACTAGTTGATCGAAACCAAGTACCTAGACATTTGAAGGCCATATACCTTCGCACTCCCAGGCTGTGCTGCTACAAATGCTTGGGTGAGGTTATAACTCACTTCCAGTAAGTTTCTATGAGTAAGTCCTAATGTAATGTTCTGACTATGCTATTTTGAGGTCCCTTTGATAGCTGTGTTGTATGTATGGCATTTGGTATCCCAAAGCATGTTAAAAGCACTTTCACCATATGGGAACTAGTCTTTGTCTTTAAGGTCACAAAACTTAGCAAATACTTTTAATATTATTTTAAGTACATGTTCGAGAGGTGTATGCCAGCTTGTGATAGACACTGAAAAATATGCCTTCTTGCCTCGGCAGCCTGAGCTAGAAATAAAAGAAATACTATTTCTAGTGCTATTTCCTGCCCCAACAACAGAAAGAAAATGATTAATACGAGTCATCCTGGAAATATTGTCCATTCTATTTCTAGAGATTCATGGGAAAAATGGAGAACATACTTCTTATAGCAAAGTTCTTTAAAAAAGAAAAAGAATAATACCTCTATATTACTTCCCTTCGTCTTATTAAGGTGCTTTAGGCATGGCAGCTTGCCTTGAATAATTCATTCCAATTTTTGGATATTCAGTTGACATGTATCACCTGAAATGCCGTCTTCCCTGAAGACATTTGGCCAGGTCTAGTTTAGATTTGTACTATAAATGTTGTCTCTGTGCCACGTAAACAATGTTAAATAGAATGCATCCTGGCATTTGTGGCAATAAACACTTCACAGTAGTTAAAAAAGGCATCTCTTTAAGTTGGTTAACTGTTTTAAAATGATGGATCATATACTGAAGGAGCCTGAAATGAGGATACCCTAACTTATTATATATTTAAGTGTCTTTTTATTGTGTTATCAGGGACTTATTTGAACAATTTGTGATGGTTCTCCAGGACGAAGGGTTGTGGCAGAACAGCATCTGGTTATTATTGCAGAACGCAGATGCAATGGGTTTTCCGTGGCTGCCTCAGACATTAGAACTCAACTGTAATGTGTGTTTATAAGTATTGTTTGGTTTACACACCTCGCATATGTCTTATAAAAAAAAGAAAAAGCATTGATTTTGTACAAATCTTAAAACATTGAGAATCACTTAGAGGGGTCTGCAACCTTTGGCTCTCCAGATGTTATGGAATACAACTCACATCTTCCCTGCCAGCATAGTCAAGGGTGAGTGCGTATCTGAGTTGTAACCCGAAACGTCTTGAGAACCACAGGTCACAGACCACCCCCAATTTTACTTTATTCCCAGCTCATTTTGGTATAGCATAGCTAGAATAAAAACACTTTAAAAGGATCAGATTCGCATGGGCATAATTAATGACATAACAAATTATTTCCAAATCACTCCTTTACATTTTGTTCATTCCTATGTCACAATCAAATGTCTTCCTCTTCGATCCTGCTTATATTTTCAGTTTGTAAATTGAAGTCAAATGTATTTATTGATTCTATTCATGTGTTTATACACAGGGGAAACAATGCTTGTTTTATCACAAAAGAATGTACACTAGATATGAAATCAGATTTGATGGGGAGCGGTGAGCTTCTTACAATGGGTTGAGTTTGAGGGACATTCTGACCTGCTTGTTGAGGGGAGCAAATGGAACAATCACAGGGCCCAATAAATAAGTGGACATACATCGATTAAGGACAACAAATGTTGGACATTTTTAAGTGCAGGCAAGCGGTACTGCCAGCTGTACTCTGGATGTGACCATGATGGGTGAAGTGCTTGAGTCGAGGCAGAGGAAGTGAAGACCAGAGGAGGGTTAGAGGTGAGGGAAAAATGTTAGCTGGCAGGTAGATGGGAGGTAGGCTTTTAGTTTGGTTTTGAACAAATCCATGTGGACTGTTTCTCTGATGTCCAGGGTAAGAGAATTCCATGCATGTGGAGCAAGAAGAGAGACAGAGCGGAAGTAAGACGAAGCACAGAGAGGGCGAGGAGCCACAAGGGCAGTCGAGGAAGTAGAGCAGAGATTACAAGAAGGCTTGTAGCATTGGATAGAGGAGGAGAGATACAGTGGTGCATTGCCGTGGATAGATTTGGGAACCAGGAGAAGACATTTAAATCTGGCCCTTTTTTGCATTGTCAGACATCCAGCCTAATGACAGTAGAAGGAAGTAGGTGTGATGTGAGGGAGTTCAAACAGAGTCCTGGTAGGGAAGTTAAAGATCTTGTTGAGATGACAGAAAGCATATTTTGGGAGACCAAAGGATGATGGCACAGTAGTCTAGTTCAGAGAAGACAAGAGTGGTTAAGAGATGCTTGGTGGTGTTGAAAGGAAGGAGGTGCCTGATTTTCCTAAGATTTAGGAGGTTGAGGCGTGCTGCTGTTCCAGTCCAGGAGATGAAAGTAGAGAAGGTGTAAGAAGGGACATAGATGATGCTGAGGTTTCTAGCTGAATAAGAGTAGGGGAGAGTGTCATGTGGAACTGGATAGGCACAGGAAGAGAAGTGTGAGAGCTTTTGGCAGGTAATAAGAGCACCTCTGTTTCAGTAGAGTTTAACATCAGAGAGTGAAAGCCATCCAATATTTAATGTCAGAGAGACAGTTGGAAATGTTTATACAGAGATCAGAAGAGAGTTCAAGAAAAGAGAAGAAGATTTGGGTGTTGTCTGCTAAGAGCTAGTACGAAAACCCAAAGGAGGAGATTAGTGCCCCAAGAGCAGAGGTGTAGAGTGGAAAGAGGAGTGTGTTGAAGACAGAGCCTTGTGGAACACCAACAGTTAGAGCAGTGAATTAAGAGGACCCAAGAAGAAACAGAGTATTAAGGAGATCAAAGTGATCGACAGTGTCAAAGGCAGCTACGTTAAGGAGAATTAGGAAAGAGGACAGCTTGGGATTTAGCAGAGGCAATTAATTTGGGCACATTCATGAGAGCAGTTTCTGTTCAGTGACAGGAGCTGAAACCTGCATGTAGGGGGTCTTGAAGGTTGTGGATGTCTTAGAAATTGTAAAATGGTTGAACACAACCCTTTTGAGCATGAGTAGTGTGAAAGGAGAGGCACTGGGCAAATGTTAGTTTTTTATCCTAATCATTAATTGATTAAATGATCTGAATGTTAATGTTAAAGGATATTTGTACCGCACACTATCACCACCAGAGGGGTCCCCTGGTCATTAAAGTGTTGCAGTTTATTCCATAATGTGTTCCTATTGACTAGATTGAAAGTGGCACTGTAGTAAAGGAAAGCAGCAAGTAGTCCATTGTGCCATTTGAGCATGGTCTAACAGAAGCGTACTATACGTCCGTGTGGAACAGCCAGCCCTACATCCAGTCTGAGTCAGTGGGATTCACAGGCTAAGTCGGATGCCAGAATGAGCCTAGTGCAAGAAGCGATAGGCAAGAAATTGCAACGCTCTGTCAGTGCTACATTTCCTATGTCATGTATTTTTACACCACATTGCATCATTGGGGATAAGGCAGCAGAGTGCACAACAGCAGTTATATTTTCCTGCACTCGGGGGTGCAACACATTCAGCACAATGTTTAGCTATTGTGATGCCTAAACCTGTATCCTTTATCAAAACTCAGATGTGTAGGTATTTATTTACAGAGGCTTGTGTTAAAATGTGGTTTTATGGTCACTTCTAAGTTTTGCGTACAGAGTTCCACGTATCTGTAAGTTTGTACATTGTGATTGCACGATTGGTTCTAAAATGAGTGCTTCTAAAATGATTACGTGCCAATAGGAAATTGTCCTGACACTATTTCTCACCTCTCTGGGTCCTGGGGAACTCTTCAGGACAGGACAATGGATCTGTGTTCTGCAGGACGGTTACACTTATGCTGCTGCGGTGGTGGAGTCCAATAAGCGTCCGCTCCAGCGGCAGAGGAAGTCCTCTGTCCACCTTTCTTGGGTGACTGTTTTTTGTGAGAAAGGTCTACATCCAACTGAACCAAACGCAGGTAGAGTCTAGCTGTCATTCTCCATGAATGCCAATCTCCATAATGTCCACAGTGGGTAGCAATCCATGCGCCCACGCGTTTCCCTCCCGTGCCTGCGTGAAAGGAGTCAAGACGACGCAGTGCACATGCGCGGCGCCATGACAGATGGAAATTGCCTTGTCCAGAGCTGCCATTCTTCCAGGTATCGTTTGCCGGCGATTCGGCTAAGCTGCACTGAGATAACACATTGGCAACTAAACAAACATGCACCCACATATTGTGTCAACACTTACATGCATATAATGTGAATGGTCGAAAATTACGCATGGTGTATTTGTTTGGAAGTGCTGCTACAATGCCCTTTTTTTTATAAAAAGAAAAATAAGATGATAAATGGCAACAATTTGCAACTGCTCACAGCGTAGACAAGGACGATATGAAGATATTGATGTAATTCTCTTTGTAAGTGCCCTCCCCTTTATTGAGGTCTGGAGCTTTTGCAATACCAGTTGTCACTATCTGGAAGTTAAAGTTTGTTTATTTATTTAAAAAAGAGGTTTCTCGTGCAGCGAATTTAGTGCGTGCAATAACATGCCCAGCAGCAGAGTGCTAACGCGCACAGTGCACGTGCACACATTTAGAAACTAAACATGGTTACCGTATGCTATGTTGAAACCGAACATTGTAATACAAATTATGATCAAGAAAAGGTGTAACAGACGTGATGCTACTCGGCCTTTGCAGGGAAAGTAGGATCGTAGCCAGACAGTGGGCCTCATTACGACCCAGGCGGTAAGTTACCACCTGGGTCGTACCTTTACCACCATGGCGTAAACTGCGTTTACGCCATGGTGGTTGGCGGACTTACCGCCCCATTCTGAGGTGAGTGGGGTAGTAAGTCCCCATTAACCCATTTACCCTTCCCCATTCCCATTTTTGCCCCATAGAGCATAATGGGAGTGAGGAAGGCGTTAATTACGCCACCGTAAATTACGGTGGCGTAATTAACAACAAGGTCCCTTAGCGCCATGGATTTTAACACCTGCTAAAAGCAGGTGTTAAAACCTCCATGGCGCTAAGGGACCTCGGAATCAGGCGGTAAGGGTCGGCGCTGTTTACGCCGCCGTAAACCCCTTACCGCCTGGGTCCTAATGAGGCCCAGTGTGGCTGGCAATTAAGGTAGGAAGACCGGTGTGCATTGGAATAGATAGTTGTAGGCCTGCCAATTGTATCAGCCATGCTCCTTTTTACTTCACAATTCCTCCTACATCACGATTGTGACTCTTGGGGAAACCACTGTTAGTCATAAGGGAACCACCTACTACTGGCTCGGCCAGTAAGCCTCAAACCTGTGCTGTTTACTGGACGATTGTCGTTTGCCTTCCGTTGTATCTTGGCCTTTCGCCCAAAGCAGTGGGTCTCCATCATCTCTTTATTTGTGGTTTGTGTTCTCATTCATGAGCACATTTGTCATGCACACTCGAATTTAACTCTCTTTTTTCTTCGCAAAACATTTCCGGTAACTGAGTACCCCTGCTGGTAACTCGTTATCTGAAAAAACTCTTCTGCATTTTCACAAAGATGATGCTTTTATCATGATTAGAATTGCTGGCTGCCTTTTCACTTCCAGAAATGGTCTTTGATCAATAATACTTAGTAAAGAGCTCTGGCGCCATTACATACTGCACCCCGAAAAAGGGCTACAACTGTGGATATGAAGAATCAGAACATTTTAATGTGGATTACATGAAGAAACCCAGAGTGGTTTGATACTTGCACAGATCATTTGCACCATATTTTAAATGTAACGGTCAAACAATGTAATTTACGCAACAGAAGGCAGATACCGTAGTTTGCTGGAGTGATAGTTTGCTGGAGTGATACCCACTGAATACTACCCAGAGCACTTGCATTGGCAGATGAACGCAAAAGAATTCAAAATGGGACCCATGTTTTTGAAAATGGTGGTCTTTCTTATCCCAGCTGATAAAAAAACATGTTGGTTAGAGGTGAGGTGAGGAAGGAATGAAACGGGTAGAAGTTTTACTGGCAAAGGCTTCTACTAGGAAACTAGTTTATTGTGTGAGAGCTGGAGTACCTAATGCTGGTGGCAATTACTGGACTCCTTGATTGATTCGCGTTTTCACATTTGCTTTAGGAAATGTTAGATTACTTAGTGGAGTTGAATGTAGCAATTTGTCAGTCAAACTTTGGACCTGCATGCATGTAACCTGTGTGTCACCTGTGCTTCGTTTCTTTCCTTTCCACTCCTTGCAGCGTGTTCCTTTTTATCAGTCCTCGTGTGCTAATTTCCGCACATGCCTTTTTGGCCCCTGTCGAATGCGTTACTATTCTTTGTTCCCTGTCTAGTCGCCATTTTGACTCCACCGTTGTGTTTTTCTGGCATGTTTTGTTTTTCACCTGTGCTGACGTGCTCTACCGTCAGGGCATCAGGCTTGCTCTTCCTTTTCACTGAGCACAGTTGGCTCCATGTCCTTAAAGGGCGTCTCTTTTGCAGCATACTTATTTTCCTCCATCCTGCCCATGTGTTTATTGGAACAAAGGCAGCCTCCTTTTCTGATTCTGATGATGCCCTTAGCCATATTGCAGGACGCGCACACCATTTGTGGCATTGGTAACTTCCATTGAAACGAATATCTGCTTTTCTCTACGCAAAAGGTTTGGTCTATACTGTGAAGTAGGTTTTCCAGTAGATTTCTATTTATCCTAAAATATGTTCTGCTTTTCGTAAAATATTCAATTCAACATTATATAAATATTCTGTAAACTCGTGTTAACCTCGAAATATTTGTATCGGTTTTGTACGGACTTAAGTGTACTGGTATGTTTTATCTCTATAAACCTATGGGCACATCCTCATGGACTTTTTAGCCAATAGGAGGCCTTTTGCAATCAATACTGCAGACTGCTTTGTACAAGGTTTCTGGGCACCTTTAACGCTCATTGAATTTTCCTGCGTTTGGGCTTCAACAGTAACCACTCACAGAAAGCATTGATCCTTGAATACAAGTTGAGAAAAGGCTACATTACAAGTTTCCTTTTGGATCTAGCGGGGTGATGACATGGGGAAATGTGTTTCTATAAGAGTGGACAACTAAGGCCTCAGCTGTACCCTTTGACGCGTGCCAAACAAGCTGCAACCTTAGAATAGCGCCTGTATATAATGTTATGTAATGTAGTAGGAATTTATACTGCATTCGTTACCACTGTAGTGGTCTCCTGGAGCTGAAGCATCACAAAAATGTCAATTGCACTCTTGAGAATTGGCCATGGGCTGTACCAAAAGGATTGAGTTAAATACAAGGTCCCCTCTTCCCCGCCACTGGCTAATTTTAAGATCGCCATAGGTCCAAAAAAGCTGTGCCTGTGTCGAGTGATGCTCAATGCAGAAAGTCCACCTCCGAAGGATGCATGCAGTTTTCATGTGTTTTTTCCGTGTTTGGGACCGATGTATGCGTCTGGTAGGCAGCTTGCTATGCCTCACACTCTTCATGTCTCTTCACAGTGCAATGCTTGGCTGCTTTGATGGGTTCATGGTGACTGGCGAGGTGCCCTGCGCGGCTTCTTTCCTTTTACTGGGCTGCCCTAGAGCACCCGGACACTGCCTCAAAAGAGAGAAAGCTGCACGTCTGATTGCGCTAGGTATTAGAACATGTGCCTTTACTACTGATTAGTGGTGTTCACTTGTGACCATGTAGCAGAGCCTCTTAACTTCTCCAAAAAGTGGTTGTTCGCATTTTTCACCTTGAAGTGCAAGAACTTTACAGCATGATGTTCTGTGCAACAAGGCGTTTTCTAACCAATGCAAAAGCAAAACCATGATTTATTTAAGTGTGACTTGTAATATTGTACAGTAAAAATGTTGCTATAAGGGTGGAAAGTTGAAATAAATATTTTTGAGTAACGAAATGCTGATTTATTTTATTTAATGACTGTAACATGAAGACTGTTGGCAATAAACAATATTGTGGCAGAGCTACCTTTCGTGTGTGTGCTTCTTCCTGGCGTTGCCTAGGCAACATCCCAAGGTTTCACTGTGACACGGAACTCTGATTAAGCAGTGCTTTCCAGTGTTTAATTTGTAAAAAAATAAGTGCCAGGACCCAAATATTTTCTAGCACTCATGTGACACTGCGGGTGGGCAGTTCCCCACCACTGCTGCTGCCCCCACCCATAGCTGCTCCCCACAGTGCCGGCATATTTGGGATTACACAACAGTTCGCAACTGCTCATTGTGCTTGATAGATGCACTGACTATCACCACTTCATAATGAAAGTGAGTCTGAGACAATAAGTGGCGGGGCTCAAAAATAAGTGTCAGGGCTGAGCCCTGGCCAGCACCCCCACAAAATAAACACTGGTACTGTACTTTCCAATCAACATCCATCTCCTCCGGAATGAACGTTTGCAATGTGCTAAAGAGCAAACCAAAAAGCAGGGTTTCTAAAAAACATCCTCTCCCAGGACCCCCACTAATCTTGAAAGAAATCCAGCAAGAAATACAATCTGGGTCCTGTAAAATGTTAACGGAATGGGCAGTAAAGATCAATTCTTTCTTAGACAGGGCTGGTAGCTCAGAAGAAGAACTAATCCATAACCCTTCTAAGGTCAAACAATGCCTCCTAGAGAAAGATTGGATAGACACTTTGGAAAAAGCATCAGCTTCAAAACTGATAAAAGATCTTCCTCTGCAGCTGTCAAAAGTGAATGAATTAAAATCTTATTTGACAAAAGGCCCAGACCCAAAACTCCGGGAGAACTTTTTAAGAATCCGTCTTAACATCCTTCACACAAGGGAAGTCCTGTCAAGAAGAAAACTGGTAGCGGACCAGAGATGGTGGAAACGATAAGACATCTCCTGCTAAACTGCTTAGGGGTCACGGGTCCCCGTTTGACACACCTGGGGCACTTGTTTGAAAATCTACATTTCTATGAAGAAGAGGAATGGTGGTGTCGGCTCCTGAGTGGGGAAAAGACCACTTTGGTTGTTGCGGTGGTGGGCTTCTTCCGAAACATCGGCCTACTCACATGAAGGTCATGATTGTCGGGCTGGGTTGAAAGTAAATGCTACCTCCTTAACACCTCCTAGGGGGCCTTCGATCCTGAAGTTGAATTGATGGGGGACCAAGAACAGTTAATGTGGGGATATTTCTGTTTTGTTTTGTAAAAATTGTTTTATACAATTAAATAAATAAATAAAAATTAAAAAAAACATCCTCTGCGATACCAATAGAGTATTTTGAAAAAATGGGGTTATCAGGTTCTTCAAAATACGACTGTGAACTATACTATATAAGAAAACCATGCAAATCTCAAAGTGAGCTTAGCTCCAAAGATTGGTAACCAGGATGTATGGGTGTCCCACTTCATGCAATGAGATCACCGTCTTTCTCCTCTAAAACTAAAACCAAACATGGGGAATTTCGCCTCTCGGAGGCAGACATAGCCCAGAACAGCCATCTTCCTATCTTCAGAAGCCCTTTTTGAGGGGAGAGACCAGGACACCTACCTGAAGTGTCTGATGGGACTGTGCGGAGCTATGGATCAGGGCACACAATAGCCAATTCCCCCTGGAAAACGTGCCAGGACATTTCTGGACATCTATAAGGCCTCAGGATACATTGTCCACACAAAAAGCTGACCACCATAGAAAGTCCTTTGTATGATCCACTTCCCTACATGTAGGCAGCGTCTACTGCCAAGAAGATGGTCACCCCAAAAAAGAATGCTCAGAGACAAAGATCCCAGGTCCGGACAAACTAACCCAGGTCAGAATGGGGCTGCCTTCATCAAGAAGTCTCATACAGTGACACACCATTAACACACCAACAGAAAGCCTTCAGCACAAGTTTGTTTATTTTTGCATTTATAATGGATGCTAAACCCTAAGGCATCCAGGCACAGGTTACATCATAGTAAAATCAGGCAAGAACATCAATTGATACAAAAACAGTCCCTAGCCAATGTGGCATGCTCAGATATGGGGCACGCTCTGAAAAAAGAGTAGAGTCTTAAGATGTTTCCAGAAAGTCCAGTAAGTTTGTTTTCCGATCTCAGTGGCAGGGGTAGAGAGTTCCAATTCTTGGAGGCGATGACTCTAACCCCCAGATATCTTCAGCCTGAATCTCGGGATGGTGAGCAGGTGGGAGTAGTAAGAGCGGGTGGATTTAGTTGATTTTTTAGTTTCTGAGAGTGGCCGTGTCTGCCAAGCATTTATGCTTGACAGCCAAAGTTTTGAAAATGATTCTCTCGTGAATCGGTATCCACTATGCATTTCGTCTCGCTGCAGTAATGTGATTGCACTTTGGGATGTTTAGTGCAGCTCTTAGTGCATTGTTTTGGATGACCTGGAGCTTATTAATGTTGTGAGAGGTGGATCCTGCAAATGATGCATTCCAATAATCCAGTCTGTGGTCGATAGTAAGACAGCTGTCAGTAGACAGGAAAGTTCTGAAGGCGTTGATTAGCTTGCTAGTGTGTGCCACTGAGGATGCAATGGTGTTGACCTGCCTTTTTATTGACAGTGTGGCATCTAGGTAGACTAGAAATGTCTAGAAATGTAGACTGGGATAGTATTGCCTTCAATAGTGAATTTGTAGACTGGGTCTAAGTTGCCGAGTGGGTTATGCGCACCTAATATAAGAATTTCCATCTTTGTAGTCAATTATGCAGAGAAGGTGGGACGCCAACCATGCTTGTATAGTTTGGTATACTGTCTGCAGAACGATTAAGTTGGAAGAATAGGTTCCAGTGAGAGGGAGAAGGATATGTGTGCTATCAGCGTAGTTTGTGTAGGATATGCCTCAGTCATCCAGTAGGTCAAATAAGGGTTTAGTAAAGATATTGTAGAGCCTGGATGAGACCCACAATCCTTGTGGGACACATCAGATGACAGGGGCGTGGGAAAGCAGAGGCTGTGGCCGAGAATAGCCACATAGATCTTTTGGGAAAAAAGGAGATCCCGGTATTGGCTTCAGGAGAAAAATGAGCGGCTGAGTCGAGGTGGCGACACAGAAGTTGGTGGTTTACCAGGTCACTGGCGACTGACAGGTCGAGCAGGAGGAGAAGGGCTACATTGATTTCATCCAATTGGTTATTTAAATCAAGTAAGACAGATTCCGTACCATAGCCAGGTCAGACTTTAGATTGGCGCATGCCTAGTAGGTTGTTGGATTCCAGGTATGACTGGATATGCAGGTATGCTGCATGATCAAGGATTTTAAGGAGAAAGGAGATGGTGGTTATTGGTCGGTAGTTAGTTGGGAAGTCCGGGTCTAGAGTTCTTTGTTTAGCAAAGGAAGGACCCAGGCAACCTTTAGACTAATGGGCTCAGAGCATTGGGAGAATGAGGCGATAATGAGGGTGGTAATGAAATGGGCAAGGCGTTCGGCACAGTCCTTGATGACTGTGGCTGGGCAAACTTCCTCCTGGCAACGGGAGGGTTTGAGGCCTGTAATGATCTGAATGACTTCAAAATCCGAAACGTGTTTGAAATTTAGGAGAGTTATGTTTTGGTGAGAAGCCAATGACTCAATGTTAGTAGGAATTGGAGTAACATTTATCAGGGAGTTTTTTTGTTGGAGCATGTCTATTTTTTGTAGTAGGGCATTTGGAATATTGGAACATCAAGAACTATCCTTGATCCAGTTTATGGGTGGGGGTACAGGGGCTTTCAGCTCACGCAAAATTGTGAAGAGCTCATGGAGCTTGATTTTGCATTTGAGATTCAATTGTTGAAGGTGGCGCTTTTTTCTTTCAGTATGTCCTTTTTATGAGTCATTGCTGTGGATATAAAGGGAGTTTTACTAGCTTCGGAAAAGTCATTGCTCCATTTAGTTTCTGCTTCGCGTTTCATTAAGTGGAGGGCTTTAAGGTTCATGGAGAACCACGTGTTAAGATGCAATGCTGGTTTGGCTTTACATAGGGTTTGAGGGCACTACTGTGTGAATAGCCTGTGTCAGGGTTTGGTTATACAAGTCTACTAGGGAAGGAGAGCGGCTAGCAAATGTTTGTGAGGGGGGCAGCTTGCCCAGGAGAGGCAGTATGCAGGATTTGAATATATTGCGGGTGCTCCAAGTTGTTGTAGGGGGAGGGGCATAGCTTCAGTTAGGGTGATGTTGGTCATCCGGTGCAATCACAGTAGCATTTTCCTAGTGCCTCCCTAGCCCACCACACAAACATCTAGAGGTGGGGGTGCCAGAGGTTTCATGGGTAGGGCTGAGCCAGGGCCGAGTCTGGGGGTAAGGCCTGGCTCTAGAGCCCACCATGAGCCAAACCCAGGTAATTGCTGCACAAAAAGTTTCCCTGGGGGTGGTGGGGGGCTGTGTCAGGGTCAAAAAAGTTGACAAACCATCAATAATACCATGTAGCAATGGTATGGTAGGAGACAGTTAAATATGAAAAGGGTGAGCCTTTTCTGCGTCACTCTAGTGAATCTATCTTGCTGCAAACTCCGTGTCAGGAAAAGTGTATTTAAAAAAGAACAGGTGTTTATCTGACTTCTGCTTATCGAATGTGAGAAGGCCAGCCACTGCTAGCGAGAGTGCTGTGTGGGCGGTGTGGTCTGTCTCCGTTCAGGGAGCTCCATGCATTATGGCCATAAACATTTCCTTAATTGCACTCCAGATACATTTCCAGCCCTATGCTCCTTGATCTTAGCATGCCATTGTTTACATTTCCTGCCTCACGGATGGCACCTCTTGACCGACAGCAAATAAAGGATGCTTTGTCCCCACCTCATTGTCATATACTCAAGTTTGCATGACAGTGAGCTGGAGGCAAAATGCCCTTTATTTGCTGTGCAGGGGTGGGCCTGATAGCCACAGCTGTCTCCCATCTTAAACCCTGTCGAAGAAGCTTCGGAGTGCCCTGAAACTGATTCGACCCTGTCGAGCACCAGGAACACCTATAATTACCAGGAGCATTGTGGTTCTGTCCCCCTGGTCCTTCTGCAAATGCCCCTAGTGACTTTTAAAGACCCATTGCTCCCTTTGTGTTGACAACAAGTATCCTCGAACTGTGTTGATTATTTACTATACAGACTACCCTTCTGTCAGTATCCAGTGTCCGTCCCGTCTCCTTTGAAACTATCTGTCCTCTGCATTTCTTTACAGTGTGGGCTGTATTTTGTAGTGTGCTAGAACTGTCAGTTGTGATGATAATAAAGTCGATATTTTTATACAACCTTCTCTGGACAGTCCCTTTTATCATTGGATAATAATTGTATTTTCTCTGTATTGCAACTAACCAATGATGCACAACATTTCAGAGATAAGCCTGCCGTTTCGTCCACGTTACCAAAATTGGACAATGAGGTTGATAATTTGCTTGTGTTTCCATTATGTTCGGATCCCTTGTGGTGTACTATGAGGTTTGAGGTTGATTAATAGTCGAGGAACCGATATTCATCCTTGGACCACTAGTGCCCCGGAAATTGATTCGTCAGAGGGTGTTAGTGTGATCATGTGGATAGATTTTACGGGACCCCTTGTGCAATACAAGGGATTGATAGGTGTCAGTGTGATCATGTGGGTAGAGTTTAAGGGAGTCCTCATGCAATGCAAGTGATTGATGGGTGTCACTGTGATCATTGATATTGATATTTTTATTTATTTATTTATTTTATTTATTTTATCATGTGGGTAGAGTTTAAGATACTCCTCATGCAATGCAAGGAATTGATAGGTGGCAGTGTGATCCCCTTGGTAGAGAATAAGGGAGTCATTATGCAATTCAAGGGATTGATAGGTGTCACTGTGATCATGTGGGTAGAGGTTAGGGGACCCCTCATGCAATGCAAGGGATTGATAGGTGTCAGTGTGATCATGTGGTTAGGGTTTAGGGGACCCTCCTGCAATGTAAGGGATTTGATAGGTGTCAGTGTGATCATGTGGGCAGAGTTTAAGGGACCCCTCCAGCAATGCAAGGGATTGATAGGTGTTAGTATGATCATGTGAGTAGTGTTTAGGGGACCCCATGTGCAATGCAAGTGATTGATGGGTGTCTGTGATCATGTGGGTAGAGCTTAATGTACCACGTGCAATGCAGGGGACTGATAGGTGAAAGGAGGCTATGATCATTGATTTATTTAATGTATTTATTTATTGTGTAATTGTAAGGTGCTTATACATCAAGTAAATTGTGTTTCAAAGCGCCCACAGGGCAACACGGAGGGAACATGGGACTGAGAGGCAAATAACAATGAAAGAGAGAGGCTTTCCTACTAGGCTTAGTGAGCATTCAGAACGTGCAAGTTCAGAGAGAGAGAGAGAGAGAGAGAGAGAGAGAGATGAGGGGGATACGTGCTAGGAGTAACACGGAGGGAAGTGCTATGGAGTTGCAAGCAACTGTTAAGTGACTGGCAGAGATCACTTAGTAAGAGTGGTCAGCTGCCAATAAATAAGTACAGGCCTGTGATATCACAGGCCTGGGGGCGCTGGGGCAAGTCCGGGGAAGTGGGTGGAGGCTAAAGGTGATTGGGGGTGGGAGGCCAGGGCCCAGGTGGACACATAAGGGCCCTGGTCATCAATCTCAGCGACTGTGTATTTTTAGCAAAGGAGGGAAGGAGGCGGTGAAAAGGAAAGGCTTGAGCTTCTGGAATTTGAGGAGATCCAGCTCAAGACAAAGGGTGGGGGAAGAGGCTGTTCTATAGGAGGGAGCCAGCCGAAGAAAGAGTTTGGTCACCTGCTTGCTGTTTGGCAAAATGCTTGACGTGCAGAGAGGTGGTGCCGGAGGACCGTAGAGATCTGGAGGGAGTGTATTTAGTGAGAGCCAGTTGTAGATAGCGAGTTCCCAGCCCCAGACAGCTTTATGGATGATGCACAGGGATTCGAATTTGGTCCTTGCAGCAACCAGAAGCCAGTGGAGAGTTTTTAGGGGTGGAGAGATGGGGTCTCTGGGCTTGAGGCCAACGATAAGTCTTGCATTCCTATTCTGGAGTAGCTGGAGGGGACGTAGAGTGGAAGAGATTAGATTAAGGAAGAGGCTATTGCAGTAATCAAGCCTAGAGAGTACAAGAGCTCTAGCGACATCGAGCTCTGGGGGAAGGTGAGGAAAGGAAGGATTCCTTGAGGAGGTGGAGTTGAAAGTGGGTCTTCCTGGCAAGGTCCTGGATGTGAGGGAGGAAGGAAAGAGAGCGGTCGAACATGACTCCAAGATTTTTACCTTCAGATGAGGGAGAAGGGGGAGAACCCATGGAGGGTGGCCAGAGTGAAGGGAAGAAGGAGGGAGCAGGAGTCCCAATGGGGAGGATCTCAGTCTTGCTGGCATTGAGGCAGAGATCATTGGAGGCACACCATGACTGGATGGCAGATAAGCAGTCAGGAATGATGGAGGAAGTGAGGAGAGGATCAGAGGGAGGTTAGAAGAAGAGTTGTGCGTCATCTGCATAGCACTGGAAATAAGGGGAATAGGTGGAAATGATGTTTGCCAGCGTAGCAAGATAGATGTTAAATAGCCTCGGAGAAAGGTTGGAGTCCAGGGGGATGCCATAGGTGGAGATAGAGGTGGAAGAGGAGAAAGAGCCCAGGATAACCTGGGAGGGATGGTTATTGAGGAAGGAGGTCAGCCAGTCCAGTGCCCGCTCTGAGATACCGTTTTATGAGGATGGAGTGGTTGACTGTGTCAAATGCAGAGGAGAGAACAAGTAGAATGAGAATGGAAGGAAAGTTAGAATCAAGAGATGCAAGCAGTTCTTCACCAGTGTTCAGGAGAGCAGTTTCTGTGCCTCTGGATGTTTGGAATCCAAATTGATGGTCATGTAGGCAACTAACAAGTTCAGTGTGCTGGGTCAGTTGGAGGAAGACAAGCTTCGCAAAGAGTTTCCCAAGGAATGGTGTTATAGAGACGCAGTGGTAGTTAGATGCACAAGACAGGTCTGAAGAGGGTATTTTCAGAAGGGGGCGCACAAGAGAGTGCTTGAGGGAGGAAGGGAAAGAGCCACTAGCAAAAGAGTGATTGCAGAAATTATTAAGTACAGGGGCAAAAGAGCCAATATTGTCCTTAATGGTTCAGGAAGAGCAGTGGGAGACGTGTATGGAGGATCACTTCATAGAGCAGATGACTGTAGTGACCTCGTTGGGCGGGATAGGAGAGCAAGGCAGTGGGGGAATGGGAGGCCATAGGCGGCAGGAGGGAAGTGAGGGTGCTCAGAATGTAGTGGGTTTTTGCATTGAAGTGTGTGGCCAGTGCATTGCAGAGGACCTGGGAGGGAAGAGGTGAGGTGGAGACTGCAGAAGGGTTGGCTAGTTCCTTGCAGATGTGAAAGAGTTCAGCCATGTTGTTGGATGCACCAGAGATGCGAGCCTGGATGTGGGACCTTTTCTTGGAGCAAATGGAGAGCCGGTATTTCCTTTGGAGCAGGCGACAGGCCAGTTTGTCAGAGGGTGAGCCTGAGGTCTGCCACTTTCTTTCAGCAGCTCTGCACTTGCATTTTAGGGCTGCAAGTTCAGAGTCGTACCAGGTGTTACGCTTGGAGGAATGTTTCAGGTGGATCCTCATGACTGGGGCAAGAATGTCAAGAGTATTGGTGATGGCAAGATGGAGGTTGCTGAGAGCGGAGTCAGAGGAAGAATTGTGGTGGGGGAGAGGGGTTGATGAAGGTAGATGCTAAAGCAGCAGCTGACACTTGTTTCATCAGACGGATATTCGTGAACGAGGTTGGCAGGGCTGGGTGAGGTGCAGTAAGATGGCAAAGAGGACCCAGGTGAGATGAGAGGAGAGAGCGGTCTGACCAGGAGAGTGTGGTGGTGAGTGGGGGCGGAGCAAAAGATCAGTGTGGATGATGGCATCAAGAGTGTGTCCAGCTGAGTGGGTAGGACCAGAGGTGAGAATGGAGAGAGCGAGGTGCAGAGGTCCGAGAAGAATGTGGATGCCATGAGTCAAGGTGGATGTTTCGGGTGGATGGCCCAGGGGCAACATACTCATCTTGAAAGCAAGACAATGCAGAGCAACACAGGTCTGATCCCCGGGTCCACACTTAGAACCCTCTGGGTATTAAGCGTGTTATAAATAACCAATTACAATTACAACTACAAAAAAGGTTTCCCAGGAGAAAGAGTTTAGAGGTGGATGAGAGAAGAGTGGAGGAGAAATCAGCCCATTTAGAGAGTAACAGGGTGGTAGAGAGAGGTGACCTGTAGATGGTGGCAATGGTCAGGGAGGAAGTGGGAGAGATTACCAGTTTGCAAACCAGTTTCTCAAAGGAAGAGTAAGGCTGGGTGGGTATAAGGGAAGAAGGGACCCACTCAGGGAAGATCAGGGCAACCCGACTGCCAGCGTGGTTAGGGTGCAGTGTTTAGGTGATCTTATAGCCATTAGGGAGAAAGGATTCAAAAGCAGTGACTGAGTTGGCATTGAACTACGTCCCGGTAAGAGCAAGGATATCGAGGTCAAGGTCTCCAAGGAGGAAGCAGATGTTGGCAGAGTGTTTGATAGCAGAGCATTAAGCGTGTCTAGATGCAAGAGGTTACTGCCTTTGAAGGTTTTTCCAAGGAGCGGTACAGGGGCATGGTACACCAGTTGGAGGAGTGGGGAGAGAGAAGAAAGAGTAGCAGGTGTGGGGAGGAAGTTGATGAGGGATGGCAGGTGTCAGTCAAAGAGGAGGAGGTTGTGTTGAGGACCCTGAGCCATGATAGTGCCATTATGATAGACATTAATGATGCACCTGGATGATGTGAAGCCAGCCAAGAGTACTTCCAATCTAGTGCCACCATTAATGTGTGAAGAGGAGAGAGAGTAGAGATAAGATGATTAGACCATAGATCTGGAGAGGGGACAGAAAAGAGTATATCAGTGAAAATCTGTCTGGAAGTTATGCTGACATAGATGTCTGCAATGGGTGGGCCAGGGTTAGTGGTCAGGATGTCTTTTCTAAGCTTTTGTATTTCAGACCTCGTGAGTGAGGGAGGATAGGTGATAGTATAGCAGCTAGAAAAGATAGGAGAGATGGCAATTGCCATAGGGTGGCTAGTATAGGATGGGAGATAGAGGAGGGACTGCACAGCACAGTATGAGCAAAAAGTCAACAGGCAGCCTATTAGCCAAGGAAGCATGAAAACAGATGCAATGGAAACACTTTAGTACCGAAAATGGGGTGCAGAGATGTTAAAAGCACACCAGGAATTGAATTACACAGAGGCACAGAATGCAATGCACAAACGGGGTGCAAAGAAGTTCAAATCACAACAGGATTCGAATTACACAGAGGCAGAGAAATGCAATACAAAAATGGGGTGCAGAGATGTTAAAAGCACACCAGGATTCGAATTACACAGAGGCACAGAAATGCATTGTAGAGTGGGATTAAGTAAGGCATGGAAGGCTGAAAGGCATAGGCACACCTTGGTTCAACAACTGTTTGGAAAGTAAAAGGCGAAAAACAATGTCTAGCCATGACTCACAGGTATTCTTGAGGGGGTGCACAAAGTTCTGGAAGCCAAAATTTGTGAGCTAACAGGCTACATGCTTGTTGGTTGACCCATGAGGTGCTGCAGGGGTGTAATGAGGGGGGGGGCCTCTGAGCCCTTCCAGGCCGAGACAGACTTAGACAGGGGCCTTAGTTGTGGGACCTGGCAGGGGCCGTGTTGATCTTACTGGCCTTGGAAGCTGCAGCATCCTGGAGCCTTTGTAGTATGATAAGAAAACATACAGTGCCACACCTAGCTTTCACAGAATCGGGTTGTATAAGGAGCACAGAACCGGTGCCGCCAGAGCACCCACTGGCTGTGAACAGGTCAGATACGGGAGCAGTCATGGGCAGAGGTGTTGCTAAAGGTACCTGGGGGGCTAAAGCCCTGGGTATTTTGGTTGCAGCTCTGGATATAAGCTCAGGACCTATAATCAAAAGGCAAGCTAGACCCGAGTTCCAACAATCCCGACATTAGCGTTTCACGACATTAGCGTATCCCAGATCTTTTCCAGACCTAAAAACACCCCCGCATGGTAGGGACTAAAAATAGCCATAACATGTGCCTCCAAGGGGGATCTGTCTCACAGAGAAGCACCCAGGGATGTCACACCTCGGTGGATGGACCATCTGGGCATCTATCGAGGTGTGCTGGCTGCGTAGAAGCCCCGACTGATTGAAGCGGGCACCAGCCCACATACCCCCATTCTAGAGGGAGTCATGTGGCGCTTATTTGAAATCATCTATTGAGGGCAGGACTCCAGCATTGGATAGTGTCTGCAGTGAGCAGGCACTGATGAATGCATCAAGGGGACAGTGCCAAGTCAAGGGAAGGGCTCTGAACTCTGACCAATGGGGGCACTGAAAGACATGATTGTCACCACTTCATGGCTGTGGCCTTCATGCCAAGAGCACAGAAGCGTTTGACCCACTGCTTCGCTTTAATAGGGTACCATTATGGAAATAACATAACTAAAATAATGTGACAGCCCAATCGTTCAAATGACCCACCAAAACTAACAAGACTCAGGGGGCGGGGCCATGAGATTGTCGTGGCCTGGGAATTAATCAGTAAAATGGCTGATGTTCTAGGTGAGCGAGGGGTGAGTGATGCAGCAGGACGAAAGAATGAATGGACAGACTTGGAGGCAGATGAGTAGTTAAATGGGGAAGAGATGGTCAAGGGATCGCCTGGAGGCGGGTGAGATGGACTGGTGAATGGTTGTGTTTGGAAGGGGCAAACCCACCCCACTCACCCAGTTGCTTTAGAGTGAGACAAGATGCATTCGAAGCACTATGATGGGCCAATGGGGCAGGAGGGACGGTGAGAGGACCATCTCCCAGTTTAACATACCGTACTTCAATATAACCAAATATAGTCTATCCACATAGTACAGCCTAAGGCACGCAACATATTGCTAGTTTGCGTTGATATTAGTAACCATAGGGAAGGTCTGGACAGTAAATGCAGTAGTGCATACATTAGGCCCAGAGATCAGGGAAATCTCCAGCCATGCCCGAGCTCCCATGAGGACAGCCCACACCCCCTACTGCCACAGAGCCTATTCATTGTTCTAACAGTGTTGCAAAGATGTGTTTTTTACTCGAGAGGAATGTGCCCTGCAAGGCGGTGATCACAGACTGGCGCCTGGTGTGCATGTTATCTCACACTGGCCAAAGCATGACATGGCCCATACCCAGGTGGCCACGAGTTATAGCCCATATAACTGATTCAAATTTAAGACCTCTGAATTCCATGGCACAAGGTGCCCTTTGACCACCAACCCCAAAGTAACAAGTCCTGAGATGTTCAAAGAGGACGGACAGGGCACATCGTGAAGTAACAATCGTGTGATTTTTATTGTGAGGTGCTGGGAGGGATAACTTATAGTTCAAAATGAGGGTGTAAACCTTGGAGTCAGATGGTGCAGAGGGGAGTGAGTGAAATGTGTGTGTGAAGGTTGCAGTGCCCCAGAACCTCCTTTGTGCCTATCTTAAAGTCTGCCAAGTGAACAGTTTGAGTGATAAAACAGTTGTATGGTAGGAGCATAATGAATTTGTTTTCTGACATTCAACGTGAGAAGAAGATGCTCACTGCAGCACCCACGTGATGGAAGACGGACGGCTTGGGCTGGTACCAATGGTCTGGCATCCCTTATGGGGCCGGTGGATCCTGTGTAGGCGCCCACCAACCAGCCGCACAGGATTTTATCCTATGTAAATGCGTCATGTATGACGATGTTTGTCTTTATAAGATTTTGCTTGTATTACATTTCAGCAGAACTTTCTTAGCAGCAGAGTTCTTTGCTGTTGCTCGCATCTGTGTGTGAGATTAAAACGTATTATCCTTACAAGATCGACTTGGGCCTGTCTTCCCTAGCGGGTTGTATTCTCTTTGGTGTGAGCATTCAAGGACTTGCCTTCAGTTGCTTAGAAGCATGTGTTGGCAAATGAATGAACACACGTTGGGTTGGTGTATTCAGAAATAGACACGTTGGTACATGGAAGCACGAGTGGAGGGGGTGATAGCTCTGCCATGGGTCTGAAGAAGGCCTGCTGTGGCTGGAAGCATGTGCTGGTGGCGGGAATCCATGTGTGCTGGTTGAATTAACGCATGGGGCATAGGGAATGGATGGATGAATCCTGTACCTTGACAGGATTTCTTAAGGAGTGCCGGCATTATGCTTCAGCGAATGAATGAATGCATGAATCGAGTGCTGGATGTGGTGACACACGAGATATTTGATGAATGAAGCACATTGAATACAAATATACAGATCAATAATTACAAAAGTGAATGCATGGACAGAAGAACGATCAGGCTTACTGATGGCTGAGTGGTTAGATTATCCACTTGCCGGAAGGACTGGCTGCATGTAAGCAGAGGCGGAAGGTTGAATTGTTTGACTACATTTAGTCCCACGTCCAGCAAATGCGGCTTCTTGGTGCTTGAAAGGTTTTCACGCAGCTGGTACCAAACCAAATGGGCTGGTCTTTCTGTGAATGTTTCTGTTCAATTAGCCTTCCCCACCGGGCTCACCCAGCTCTACAAACATGCACATGCACACCCACACACATCATAGGAAAAGAAACTGCCTCCCAGGCCTTGGAAGGGGGTCTTGTATTGCACAATAAAACAATCAAAGGTAACTCAAACACAGACCTTCCCTTGCTATTTCCCCCGGATTGGGGGTAGTTCAGAAATGACTCGGTTCTTGTGGGTATGGCTGCAACATTGTCTCCTCAAACAGCATCACTGACAGAGCATATGCATTGGCCCTCTTGGTGTCAGGGCAATGTTTAAGTCGTACCATTGCAAGGCCAAGGTCCACTCAGACCGATTTCCCACTCATGTAGCCCAGAGAGTACAGGAAACTCAGATGAGTGTGGTCCATCGTCACCATGAAGGCAGTGCCATATAGATATGGTGTCACCTGCTTCAATGAACAGACAGCTGCCAGGAATTTCCTCCTCGGTAATGACCACTTTTATTTTCAAGCTTCAAGGCCAGATCCCCCAACAACTGGTCACATCATGAGCTTCACCTGCTAATCTGACAAAAAATGTTCTCGCTTTAATACCAGAAGCGTATGAATGGAAAATGGACAATTTCTTTGCATAAGATCAGAATTGGAGAGTTCAAGGACTGGCTGCCTTCTTCAGACTATTGGATCTTGCCTGGCAAAATGCTCTCCACTTAACCTTCTTCTAGCTTTACCCCCTCAGCATACCAAAAGAGGTGATGGTTGGAAGGTTTTGAACTAATCTTAACCTCTGGCATTGCTCTGGGTAACTCTCCAGACCATCGTTCGTCACCTGCCAAGCCATTACAAAAGGGGTAGACCAAATGCAAATCAGGCTTGGTCCCACCCCAAAAGGGGCAGTGCAGCCCAAACTGCTTGGTCAAATCCCTTCTGCACGAGACCACAAGCATCCCTAGACATGTTTAGGCCTCATTGGACATCATTAGTGAGGAGTAGCTTTCGTCTCTCGGACCAGCAGGCATGGGACCCACGCCTGACCATACCCACCCGGCTCAGGGGGACTAAGCAAAACAAAAGAGATGATAGCTGGAAGGTTTAGAATTAATCTCAACCTTTGGAATTTCTCTGGGCAACCCTCCAGACCATCGTTCCTCACCTGCCAAGCCATTACAAAAGGGGAAAGTCCATATGCAAATCAGGCTTGGTCCCACTCCCTGCCAGAGGAACTGAAGTTGAGCTAATGGTGTGGATGAATCCCTTGTTAGAGTTCATCACGCCTACCAAGTCCTTCACCTGCTTCATCTTCTCCGGTCAGATACATGAGCGAACTAAGCGCTCACCCCTGACATCTGTTTGCAGCCTCGTGTGGCAGGTTAAAATTCCGGCTGGGTCAACTCACCCTTTCATCCTTTCGAGGTTGATAAAATGACTACCGCTCTGTGGGATAGTAATGTCTTCTGTTATTTGAGCGCTCTGAGACCTATGGGTGTGTAGTGCTATATACGAAATACATTACTATTATTATTATTATTATTCTGTGTGGAAGGCACAGGTAATAAGGTAATGGCCAACATCTTCAACTGCTCCGGCTCCAGATGGCCAGTGAGATTCACATCATTCAGGGCAGGCTGGCACCCAATGCAGACTGAATAAAAGAATTTCACTCAGGGCATTACATGAGCATAACCCTTCATAAATTGGTTAAACCAGTGATACTCTTTGCACAACATAATAGAGCCACTTGGCTCTGCCCCCAGAACTATCAGGTTGGTTCAGTATTTACTTGTCTCACATACCATGTTAACTCCCACTAAGCTCCCAAGCTCGCTGCAGCAGGTGATCCCAAATGTCCAATGTAAGCCCTGATACTCTTCTTTTAACTTATCAGAGGGTTTTACCTGGCAAGGTTGTAGCTAATCCTGCAGTGCATAAGAAACCCAGTATATTGTGCCCGTCCTCGGTTGCCTGGCTTTAAACAGTGCCAAAGCTGCATGCCAGTGATATGGATTATCATGTTCACATGATCCATGCTGTGAACTCCAGGCAAATCCTTATGCCCCAATGGATGTTGTTGATGTAGGTGACCCTGCTGATTCCCCATTCGTCCAGCCTGAAACTCATCATGCCGCACCAAGACAAACAGAAGGACCTCCTGTCTCTACTTATTGGACTTGATGCGGGCCGGCTGATGCATTACCTCTTCTTCCTATCTTCCTCTGCTAGACTGCCAGTTGTTCTCTTATGGGCGCCCACTACCATTCAAAGCATATGGAGGGATGACCAGTGCCCAGTCCAGGTGTTTTCCCTAAATGTCTTCAAAGATCAGCTAGAAGGGGCCTTCGACTTGCCATCCAGCAAGGAGTTGAAAGGGACGAAACCTATTAGTACCTTGCAATATTATGTTATGTATCGGTAAATGTGGAGTGCACTGTCGCCTCATGGGCTTCATGGTGCTGCTAATCCTTGGTAGGGTCCCTAACCTTTAAACCTACTGTAACAGGAAAAAAGCAACTTGTATGAATGTCTTTCACTTCTCAGGCCCCCAAGAATGGGATTTCTGTAAGATAACATGGGAGTGAGCTCCACAGATGGGGATCTAGGCAACATAAAGATCTCCTGACACCAAGTATTTATTAAATGTAAGGATGTCCAGTAAGAAAGAATACTATTACCTGAGGGGACTAGCTGGGGAATAGTAACTTCAAATATTTTTAATCAATGTAGGCCCTTGTAAAAGGCTCCAAATACAATAAAGAAACTTTTGCAGTCCACCATGAATGACACAGGAAGCTACTGTAAATTCTGCAGACCCGTAAAACAGTGGTAATAGGGCCCAGTGTTTGAGCTTGAGAACGGTGCATGCAGTGGCCTTCAGCAGTCATTCTAGCTGTGACATTTGGCTAGCTGCAGTTCCCTAACAATGGTTACAGGCACAATTAATCCCTAATAACACCCAGGCAAGCACGGCTGAAGTTTGACTCCTGATTTCCAAATACTGGAATATCTTCACCATTGGAAGAGGAAACAATCCTGTTTTGGACATCTAAGTTGAGCTGCAGCGTAAGGGGGAGTTGCTAATCAAGGATAGCTCCCGGATTATTGGCTTTGGTAGTGGGAACATGACACTGGCCAACTTCACTGAGCGAGAAAGTCGCTTTCCATAATTTGGGGTGAAGGCCCACCATCAGAATATCAGACTTTGTCAGCTTAATTTAAAAAAGATTCTTATGCATCCAAGAGAGGATGTTTAACAAATAGCATTGGAACACAGGTGCGGTGGGGCATTACTGGAACAGAGAGTTTAATTAACAGCTGGGTGTTGCCAGCGTAATAAAATAAATCCTGCCCAAAACTCCCAATCATCTTCATCAGAGGGCACATAAACACATAGATTGGGAGAGGAGACAACTCTGAGCTCCGAGGTACTCCACCGGACTGGGGCAGGAACTTGGATCTGTAAGGGGGGGGCGTGAAATAGCCCAGGAGCCTTCCACCAAAAAGGAAGCAGTTCACTAGAGTGCTAAACCTGCCACCCCATGTACTCCAATCTCTGCACAAGAATGGTATGATCCGCCCTATTGAATGCTCAGGCATTTCCTCTGTCTACCTGGAGCCCGAGTTCATCCAACACTTTAGCGATGAATAAAAATCCTTGCTGGTGCTACTGTGTAAAATGGTAAGCCCAATGCTGGCACCCTCTTGTTGTAAAGCGCCCCACTGCTCTCGAGCTAGGTTTGCTCTACAAGCAATAAAATGAAATTAAATAAAATAAATTAAATGAAACACTGACTCAGTGCTAATATTTGGGCGAAAGACTATTTGAAGCAGGTTCAGCAACACATGGTGATTAAATAAAGAACTGTTATTGAATCGTCAACTATCGCGAACAATTTGAATAGCATTGTTATTGCTTTGTATTTTTTTTGTTTTGTTCAGCCATTGGACTTCCCTTAGAGGATGGAAAGCCATGGTTCATGTAACCAACCAAAAGTGTGGCATGCTTAGAAGCTATTGCTTCATTTACATTTGGTGCACACATTTGCTCCTAGGTCCTTTCATACAGCCACGAGTTGTGATGCCAGAGAGCCAGAGCGGTTCAAACCCACTTCTAAAAAATACCTCCTCCCCCCAGCAACCCTAAGGGTATTCCCTAAGGTCTCAAAGAGCCAGACCTACAGATAGTGCCTCTATACTAGACTTGCGACTTTTATGCAATGCTTCTAAAAGCAAAGCCGCTGGGTGTACTATGGGTCTTGGGTGGAAAAACGGGTCCAGGTGTAGGAAAATGCCCCCTCCTCTGCCAGGATGTCTGGGTATAGCTAGCCAGCACTACAGGACCCCAGATTGGACCTTCCTTCTGAGAGGATGAATGCAGTAATACCTTCATGAATTGGAATTTTCTGACCTGTCATCCATTTTGCGAACCCACTATGTGGGGGCAGGGATGGAGGTCCCAATGCGAAGATAGTGAACAGCAACATAGATAAAGGACCAGACCTGAAGCTCTAAGGTTAGGATTGGCTCACCTGGAACAGAAGATTGTTGGTTTTGCCAACAATGTCTCACACAATCAAACACTTCAGAGCAGGGTTCAGCGCTGGTGGGTGTTTCCAATGATGACAGACAGAAACTCGCCACAGCGTGCACTCAGTGATGTGCAACACTGCTCAACATGCATCGCAGTCTCTCAAGTAAAGCCACAGCACAGTCCTGGGCATATCCTAGTCGTCCCCTGTTCTACAGGCATTATGGGTACACAAAAATGATAGGGAGTGCATAGAGCGAGGGAGACGCTATCCAGGCTATGGGTGAACATGAGGCACAGAAGAAAAAGATACCAGAATCTCCAAGGTAACCTTACAAGGACATTCATTCATTCGGAGTTAAACATGGATTTTGTAACAGTAGTGCATACCTGACCAAGCAACGATCTTGTCCACGTAAATCCCTATTTAAATAAGTATGTTTTGCACAGATAAAAGAGACAAAAGGTATAGGGGACAGTGATGGGATAATAGTGCAGGAGGCAAATATAGATGTTAGTATCTGCAGTTGAAACATCAAGCGTTTCATTTTAAGTCTCACAAGGGTTATCATTTTTGAGTTCTGAAAGTTGTGAGGTCAGATTGGGACTGAGACAACGAACATGGTTTGATTGTGGGCAGTCGTTTAATTTCCCTCCGCCTCACCTCCTTCACTACTTTTTGGACATACCCATGAGTGGATAAGCCCATAGTGAGCAGCATGACCACTTCTTCAGCACTGGGCAGTACCCATTCATGTGGGTGAGGACTTAACAATCCCAAGCGCATCTGATTGTTTTGGATGACCTCAGAATGCCGAGGTGTGCACTGTGCTTTTGCTGAGCCATCTTTTCAAATGAATTAAACCTCATGGACCACATATATCATGAAGGCCTGTGTGGGCACCGAGCATGACATTACCCCGCCCTGCTAGAAATGCCTATTCTGTAGCTGGACTGAAATGACCCCTTCGCTTCTTCTCGAGGGAACTCGTGAACGGAAAGCAGCGCAGTGATTTGTTTAGATGTCGCCCATTCTCTCCAGTATGGATTGGTCTTTGTGTGGCTTGATATGCACTCTGAACCTTCCCTCTAAACTTGGAAGGTACAGCTTTTGATTTGTTTGAAACAGGTTTCCAGCCCCTCTCAAAGAGATCTCTCAGGCTGATCCTCTAGCAGTTACTTCACTCTCCTGAACCTATATTAGGCAGTTTGCTTCTGACTGACATTTTCATATCAGAGTGGTAGCCCATTGTTTTCAAAAAGGTAGTCTTTCTTCATGTCAATTCCTCTCCCTTATGATATGTTATGTTATGTTACTTTGCATTTATATAGTGCCTTATGTATCATTGGTATGATCTCAAGGCGCTGGTAGGTTGAACGCCCTCGGGAACCGTAGTTCAAGTCAGTAGAGAGAGAGAGAGGGAGAGAGTCATAAGGTGCGTGGGAGCACCGGATATGTGTGCAGCTGGTGTGGCACTCGTATGATAGCTGCTTCTTAGCGGTAGGTGTGGTGGTGGGGAGATCAGAAGTATGTGTTCATTCTGGTGGGGTGATACCCAGACTGATTTCTGGCTGCGTTAGGCCTGAGGAGACGCAGAGGCTAGCGGGTGTGCTGAGCCAGCTGTGTTTAATTAGGATGATGAGGAGTATGTGTCGGGTGTTAGTATGAGAGCAGCTGTACCGAATGTGTCATAGTATCGCTGTGTTCTATTTGAGTGGTGGTGTATAGGAGAGAGTAAGCATGGTGATGTGATATGGTGGTTTTCAGTAACGTGATTGAGATCGAGTGCACATCTGAACCATTTATTCTATCTGTTTTATTCACTCTGTCCGTTCATACATTTCACCTGGTTCTTCATTTGGTTTACTAGTCATTCCATTCATTCTATCATTCGATCATTCATTTACATAAACTGTTCCGCCACCTCCATCCGATTCTGCCCACTCTATCCGTTCCATTCACTCCACCCGTTCCATGCACTCCACCCGTTCCAACCACACCATCCGTTCTATCTGTTCCAAGCACTACATCAGATCCATGCACTTCATCCATTCCATCCACTCCGACCGTTCCATCGACACCCTCCCTTCCATCCACTCTATCCGTTCATCCACTCTATCCATTCCAGAGTGGGCTTGACGAAGGCCATACAATACCAGACTGGGAGGGCAATCAGGGATGGAGGGGGGCGGGAGGAGGGAGGGAAACAGGAACTGAGCCCAAAACAGGGTTCAAAGCCCTGAAACCAAGGCACAGGAGAGCGTGGTGAATTCTAAAAATGGCAAATCACATGTTTAAAGCAACTAGAGGCCTGGAAAAGCACTAGACTCACCTTCGAGGTACAGATCTAAAGTGCGCTCGATGAAGGTGCTGCAGGGCTGGACCACTGCAATTAAATTCCGGATTGGGAGGCCAATCAGGGGCCGAGAGGTGCTGGGAGGAGGGGCGAAACCAGGAAACAGCAACGGAGCCCAAAACAGGGTTCAAACCCTGAAACCAACGCACAGGAGAGCGTGGTGAATTCTAAAAATGGCAAATTACATTTTTAAAGCAACTAGAGGCCTGGAAAAGCGCTAGACTCACCTTCGAGGCACAGATGTAAAGCGTGCTCGACGAAGGTGCTGCAGGGCTGGCCCTCTGCCATAGAATACCAGACTGGGAGGCCAATCAGGGGTGGATGGAGCGTTAGGAGGGCGGGAAACAGGAACTGAGCCCAAAAAGGGGTTCAAAGCCCTGAAACCAAGGCACAGGAGAGCGTGGTGAATTCTCAAAATGGCAAATCACATTTTTGAAGCAACTAGAGGCCTGGAAAAGCACTAGACTCACCTTTGAGGCACAGATGTAAAGTGTGCTCGACGAAGGTGCTGCAGGGCTGAGCCCCTGCCAAACAATAACGTACAGGGAGGCCAATCAGGGGTCGAGAGGTGCTGGGAGGAAGGGTGGAACCAGGATACAGGAACAAAGCCCAAAACAGGGTTCAAACCCTGAAACCAAGGCACAGTAGAGCGTGGTGAATTCTAAACATGCCAAATTACATTTGTAAAGAAACTAGAGGCCTGGAAAAACACTAAACTCACCTTCGAGGCACAGATGTAAAGTGCGCTCGACGAAGGTGCTGCAGGGCTGGACCCCTGCCATTCAATACTGGATTGGGAGGCCAATCAGGGGTCGAGAGGTGCTGGGAAGAGGGGGGGGGGGACCAGGAAACAGAGCCCAAAACAGGGTTCAAACCCTGAAACCAACGCACAGGAGAGCGTGGTGAATTCTCAAAATGGCAAATTACATTTTTAAAGCAACGAGAGGCCTGGAAAAGCACGAGACTCCTGTTCGAGGCACAAATGTAAAGTGTGCTCGACGAAGGTGCTGCAGGACTGGGCCCCTGCCATACAATGCCGTACTGTGAGGCCAATCAGGGGTGGAGGGGGCGGTCGGAGGGAGGGAAACAGGAACGGAGCCCAAAACAGGGTTCAACCCCTGAAACCAAGGCACAGGAGAGCGTGGTGAATTCTAGAAATGGCAAATTACATTTGTAAAGAAACTGGAGCCCTGGAAAAGCACTAGACTAACCAATAGGCCGCTGCCTGACTGGCATAATGCCATGCTGCCCACATTCTCATAAGTGAGGGCCAGGGAATAGGGCAAAGTTTGCAAGATTGACATCAGTAGACATGGATGGGGACAGATGACGTGGGGTTAATACTTAATGGCAACTGAAGGGAAGAATTAAGTGAATGATTGTTAAGCAATTCCGTGTTATTTATAAGCATGTCATGCAAAGGAATTTTACCCAGTCCTGTTGATATAATTATAGTATCATTATCAATGGTTCGAGGTATTGTCAGAGCTGTATCATTGTCAGCGTCAGTATATTGAAATGGCAGTGGGTTATTCAGGTCAGCAGTTAGATGCATTAGCGTTGTGAGCAGGGGTTGCCGATTGAGGAAGCAAGTGGCGTTTTGGTGTTCCACCAGAGCTCTCCCAGTCTTCCCTCAGACTCTGGACACCCCATTATGTGCCTTGCAGTTACCTTTGAAGGAAAAATCCATAATGTCACCCAGCAAGCATTGGGCCTCATTACGATGTTGGCAGTAGCCATGCCGGTAATTACCGGCACGGCTGCTGCAGAGTCGTTTTTTTACCAGCACCCGGCAATGGGGATGTACCGGGGTAATGCCATTGCCGGGTGGTGTTAATAATTCCAAAATGCTTTGATCGAGGGTGCCGGTATGCCCGACAGGTCAGACCTGGCGGGCGGAAATGCACCCCGCGAGTTGAACTCATAGTTTGGCAGACCAGTAGTAACGGCGCTGGTAGCTTACCGGCACCGTTACTAACGGACCGGCAAACAACACATATGAAAGAAACCAAGGGAACAGTGGGCCCTGATCGCAGATCCACCAACACACCTTGGGTATGTAAAGCCTGGCATGGATCACAGTGCAGAAAATACATGGCAGATGAGAAAATGGCACAGATTGAGCATACCCTACAAGCATGCAGACACTAATCACAGATGTTTCCAGTGAGATCAATGGATTGCTCTGCCGCCATGACACCAGTGCCTGATCCCAAGATGGTGGGCAGGTTAAGACCTTGGGCTGTGGGGATTGGAGTGTGTCCGAAGAAGGTTATCAGAAGAAGCACAGCACTTTAAGATAACTGAAACCAAGTGGCATATACCTGTGGAGGAGCTGGAACCATCTGACATGGACCAACCACGACCACCAAAAATATTGGGGAAATGGACCCATCAACTTGAACACACATTGAGACAATTAGTTCCAAAGCCCAACTATAAAAATAGACCAAAGACTCCTTACTGCGAGGGTGTTAGGACAGCATTCAAGTGTGTCAGTTGTGTAGCTGTGAGAGCAGAAGCAGGAGAGTCCGAGAAGAATAACCTGAGGTGGGTGTTGTGAATGGAAAAGCAAAGGACCACCTTAACTGGGGAGACAACCTTAAGTGTCAGGAGGAAGGGGACTGCATGGGGGGATGACGGAGGAAGAGGAGGGGCTACTAGGGCCAGGGACCATTGAAGCCATTTTAGCGACGTTGTCACTATATGTAGAGAGTATTCAGACCCCTCTAGCGACTCTTTTTCAAAAAAATGTCTAGCAACAAATCTAGTGACTTTTTCTGGTGTTATTGGAGAAATTTGGAGACTCTGACATGAAAGCATGTATCGTTCTTACTCTTCTCAATGAGCAGCGGGTGCTGCCGTGGACCCTGCCCCTCCCCATCCCAAAGCCACTCACAAGCGGCCCAGACCTCACAGAGCAGTCCCTTCCAGCTTCAGTCAGAGCAGGAGTTGTTCACCCCTCTGCGTCCAGACTGCAAATAAATCGCACATGCGGGAAGCTTCTGCTGGCTGATCCCGCCTTGGATTACATTCGGCCGGGAATATGAATGTAAAATGTTCTTTGTCTAAATTAAATCATTGCACAAAAATAAATCACTGCATTGACTCACACAGCATCAGACACTTACTCACCTCGTCCACTGTGTGTGTGCCTCTCTCTCTCTCTGTGACATAAGCTAAACATCTAGCTGGCTAGCTCATCATGTCTCAGTCTAGACTGTACACTCAAAAATACAGAAAGGAGTGGGAATCTAACCCTGAATTCAAAGGCTAGTTGAAGCTGTTTATTAGAGATAATACACAAACATACTGCCTGTATTGTAAGGCTGATTTCTACGCCATACTTAGTGATGTAAAAAACATATGACAATGCAAAACCATACTCAAAAGGCAAAACCGTATAACAGTTCCACCCAAAACAAGCTGCCATTTATGGTTAAAAAAATGACTGCAAAAAAGCTTGAGGCCACCATAGCATTAGCTATCGCTGAACACTGTTTCATGCTGGCATGTGATCACATTGGAGAAGCATGTAGAGTTGCTTTCTCATTCTCCACTGCTGCTACCCACTTCAAAATGCACAGGACAAAGTGCACAGAAATTATTAATGGTGTTCTAGCACCCTACTTTCTGAAAAGGTTGGTCGCAGATGTGGGTGACCAGCGTTTCAGCCTCATCCTCGATGAGTCCATGGATGTAAGTGTTTCTAAGTACCTGGGGGTTGTGATAAGGTACTTTAGTGACACCAAACAGAACATTGTATCAACATTTCTGGGGCTTGTTGAGTTGGATGGAGGAGATGCCAAATCTATATCCTGTCCTGTCGTGGCTTTCCTCGAGTATTGACTTAAAAAAGAGAAACTCCTGGGCATAGGGACTGACAATGCCTATGTTATGACAGGGATTAACAATGGGGTCCATAAAGTTCTGAAGGGGGAGTATGGCCTCAAAGATTTAGTACTTATTCGCTGTGTGTGCCACTCTCTGCAGCTTGCTGTCAGTCATGCTTTCAATGACACCATCCCCTGTGGTGTGGAGTACTTGGTACGAGAGACTTATAACTGGTTTTCAGTGTCTCCAAAGCGCAGGGAGGAGTACAAGGCCATATATGAGACCATCAACTGTTGGGAGAAACCTTTACAGATAGCCAAGTTGTGTGCCACACGTTGGTTCTCCATTCAGCCCACGGTTTCACGCATTTGGACCAGTGTGAGGAGCTTACGTTGCATTTTGCAGTCACCAAGTCCAGTGAACACTACATGGCTGAGGCAGTGCTAGGTGAGGTACAGTTGGCCATCAATACTTTTGAGGGAGAACAGGTAGACCCTCTTAAGCTACTTGACAGCTTGGTTAGCCTGATCAAGTCTGTGAGCAGCAGGGTGTTGAATCCACTGGTAAATGTTGATGTACTCAAAGAGTCAATAGATGGATACATCAGTCCCAAACCGTACCTTTGGTCACCTTTTTGAGTCAAAGGCAGCTGAGCTCCACCTTGCGCCTGAGGATGAAAACAATGTCCGAAAGTGGTGTGTAGCCTTCACCATCTCCCTCACTAATGAGTTGAGTGTGAGACTGCCGGACAACATCAAAAGCATTACATTACATGTCTGTTTTCAATGTGGAGGAAACTCTAAAGCACAATAAGAGCCCTGGATAAATAGAAAAATAGCCAAGCTCCTTGGCTACTCCTCTGCAGAGATACACAAGATTGTCAAGCAATGGCATGCCATCCATCTTAGTAAATGGAATGAGACAAGAAACACACTGGGCTTCTGGAGTGAGATGTGGAAGTTCAGGCATGCAGTTGATATCAACCCGTTTCAGGAACATGCCATGGCTGCGTTGTCTGTGTTGTCCTTGCCACACTTGAATGCTGAAGTCGAGAGAGTATTCAGCCAGATGAGTGTGGTAAAAAGCAAACTTAGACATGTGATTTCCTTGCACACCCTTAACTCCATCCTGTCCTGTACATTCAATATGGACTGAAGCTGTCTGGAGAGGCTTGCTATGAGCACCAGTTGCCTGATAATATTTTGCAGCTTTTTGACACATCAGCTGCTTCCTCATTTAAGTCATTAAATCAGCTCCCTCATTTGCTGAACCGCCATAGAGAGCCTTGAACAAAATGACAATGACTCACTCTTTCTGTGAGCCAGTACAGCCTGTGTGTGTGTGTGGCGGGGGGTCTGGAAAAAAAACAATCAACCTGAATTAGGGCCAGACTAGTTACCATAATTTTCTCATATTGCCATTGACAGTTTTTTTTCTATTGTCTCTTTTTGGTCCATTTACAGTGTTAATGTAGATTGTATGCAAACAGTTTTAAAAAAATGTTATGGTTAAAAATGTTCATGTTTTACTGTGATTTGTTGCGGGCTCCTAAGTGGACCATAAGGTTAAAAACCAAACCAAACAAAAATAATACATACATAAATAAATAAATACATAACAAAATAAGTAACTCTACCAGAGTGTCTTTTGGGTCACTTTTGCTCTTCCCAAGACTGGATATAGGAGGGCTGTGACATTAGAAAAAACAAGAATCAACAGAAGAAAGTTCATTTGTAGTTCTAAACATAGTTAGGGTGTTTTATTACTCACTTTTTGTCTCCGCCACAACATTATTCCTCTCTCCTACAGTGTCCATTGCACAACATACACATGGCCAAGTATGAAAATTAGGTGATGATGTCATTTAGTGACCTGTAGCGACTTTTAGGACATCCAATATCTACTTTTCTTACTGAGGAGTTGGCAACACTGCCAGGGACACAGAAGGCTGGAGAGGGAACAAAGGACAATTAAAGCATGTTTGGCTCTGGTTGCCTTATTAGATCTGTCACATTCCTCTGTGTCCCTGGGGCCAGGCACACAACAACTGGGATGATAGGGAAGCAGGCAAGGAGGCCCCTCAAAACATTTGGGGGACAAGACCTGGGCACGCAAGGGCAAAGGCAATTGCCTACAAATTTCAATCAAGAACAAAAATTCAAGGTGTGTCAAAACTGTTTACTGTGGACAATTATGAAAGTGCAAATGTAAGGGTAGCAAATAAATGTGTTTACAATTGAATTTGTGCAATGGCGGACAATTAACACAACATTCATTAGGATCAAAAGGCTTTTCAATATCAACATCTTGATCCGGACTGCAAGATTGTGGCCAGTTATGTGAGTACTTTTGGATAGAACAACATATAACAAAAACATATATAAACCTATAAAACCTACCAGATTATCGAGTAGTAACTGCCTCTCGGTCCCAAGATTTAAACTCTCCAGAGTTGGGGGACGCAGCTTCCCGGTCAAGGCAGCTCAACTGTGGAACTCCTTACCCCCTCCTCTGCGAGCAGATCAATCCTACCCACAATTCCGGCAGAACTTCATAAAATGGTTCAAAGATTCTGACCAGTAATCTTGTCAGCGCTCGTTAGACCACCTTTGGCTCCATTCCTGTTACACCTTTGTACATATTATTGCGGATTATCTGCATCTCTAGGTTATACACCACCATCACTCTGAACAACCCTATTTAGGGTTGATTTTGCTCTCAATGTGTAACTAAAACTGTATATTGTTTTTTATTTTGTATTTTGCATATGTGCCCATTACTCTACTCTGTATTGTCTATTATGTATATGTACTTATCTGTAACCAAGCTGCAAGTTATCTTATGCAATCCACCCTGATACCCACGGGTCTGGTGCGCAATACAAGTAATAAAAACAAACAAACAAACAAACAAACAAACAAACAAACAAACAAACAAACATAATCCAATTCAAGATTAGAAAGTTCATAAAACCAGATATCTCAATGGGGAAGAGTACTTGGCTGAGGGAAGGTGGTATACCTCGGTGTGTTGACTCCTATTTACTACAGTGCGTTTCGGGCATAGGTGTTCCCTTCATCAGGTAAGTGATATCTGTATTTGTGTGTTTCTCCTGTAAGCAGAGAATACTGTATGAGTCATACTTCTTCATTCTATGAATTTATTCACATATATACAATACCATGTTTGACCTGGGTTCGAGGTTCACTAACCTGACAGTTTTCTGAAAAGCAGGTAAGTCTTCACTACCAGGGGTGGGGGCGGGTTGGGGCAACCTTACTGTCTCTGTTGGCAAAGGATTGGTAATGTTAGGAAGGATAGAAAGAGATACATAATGTGCAGTCAAGCATGGGACCAGTTGCTTGGGAGAAGCACTGGGGTCCCATGCTGCGACCGCAATGTGAAACTTTCATATGTTCCATTGTAAAACCTGTAGTGAGAGGTACTCACCCTCTGGTGTAGTGAGTCTGGTGTCAGACTGGGTACGGTGAATTTCACACTGATGCTGTTTACGGCTTGTGTCCTATGAAACAGATGAGAGTCGTTGAACGATTCTGTGTATCAGCGCGCATGGAAAGCACAAAATGACTTAGTAGAATGCCGCTCATCGGCAATGAATGTATGCATAAGTGGGGGCTTACCAATGCGAGTGCTTGAGCTAAGGCAAAGCGGGTTTGTGCGAGGCCGTTGTCTATCCGTGTCGTGGCAGCGCATCCAATTGCTAGGCAACGGAGGCGCTTGTGCTCTAAATGGAAATAGTCCTGATGCTGAATGGCTAATTGCAGCAGCGCGCCATCTTGTAGGTGATGTTGGAAGACAGAGTCCATTAAGAATTCTGACAATTTATGAAGAAGTGAATTTCACAACTTTAGATGGCTGAAATGTGCCATAGTGAGTGGATCTATTGAATATTCTATGACAGTCCAAAGATTAAAATGGAGGATTTCCTTAACAAGTCTTTGGCTGAATGTATTGGAATGCACGCAAACTTATGGCTGATGGATAAAATGTTTGTTTATGGACAGGTTACAGTAAAATGCCCCGAGGGGGAAGTATGCTACATTGTTACAAATAGCAACTTAGATCGCAATCCAAATTAATTCCACGTGGGAACATTGAATCTAGCTGAACGATCCAGTGGGTCTCCCTTTGTTGCATGAGTTTATTTAAGTTGCCACCCCTTCTGGGAAGACATACCTGTTCCAAGATAATGAATTGTATTTGTCCAATCATATGTCTTGCTTGGTTGAAATGCTGCGTCACTGGAGATCTGTCAGATGCTAGTCTGATGTTGGATTTATGTTCAACCCATCGTGTTTTGGCTTTCCTGGTATTCATGGGTATCAGCTAATAATGTCCCTATATATAGGGTTGCCGTACATAATGTCGCAAGGAAAAGTTTGTGGCAACATTATATAGGTGACCATATATATATGGACAGGGGGAGCAGGGTTGCGAGGGTGTCCCATCTAATAATGTCTCCACAAAAAACAGCCATTTTTGGGCAAATTCTTTGCATGGCAACATTTATGCAGGGACATTATTACATGAGTCCATCCAGGAATTCAATTGACGTCTTACTGGATGTGTAAGTACATTTTATCCTTCGAGCTAGTGAGTCCATGAATGTGAAAAATTCTGTCAGTTCCTCAATTGTCCCATTCCATATGCCAAATAGGTCGTCAATGTATCTTAAGAAACATTTGAGATGTGTCTTCCATCTTTCATTGTCTACAATGTGTACTTCTTCCAAGTAGGACATGTAAGTGTTTGCGTAACTGCAGGCCATGACCACTCCCATCGAGGTACCCAAGATCTGAACAAAGTATCTATCTACAAACATGAAGAAATTGTTGCTCAAAACAATGGTAAGTAACTTGATTGTAAGTAACTGATCAGCTTTTGGAACTTCTGTTGTTTTCAGTAGCAACCATTCTATGGCCTCGAGACCCGCATGGTGTGTGATGTTGGTGTATAAACTTGAAACATCCATGGCAAATGGAATGTCAGTATTTTCTTCAAAGGTTACTTCATCAAGTTTCTTTAAAAAGTGCTTTGTGTCTTTAATATATGTGGTAAATCCATATGTAAGTGGTTGTATAACCTAATCTATGTATTGGGCTAGTGGTTCCTGTAAGCTGTTGTTAGCTGCTATTATCGGTCGTCCAGGTGGATTCAGAAGATTTTTATGAACTTTGGGTAAGGTGTAGATCACAGGCATTGATGGGTGTAAGTTGGTAAGGAAGGTCTTCGTCTGATTTGTAATTAATTCATCAGCTTCTGCCTCATCAAGGACATTGTTAATGATGTTCTGTACTTGTTCTGTTGGGTCATTGAAGATTTCCAAACAGGTGTCTGGATCCGCTAGTTGTCTTTCGATTTCAGATCTATATTTAGTAGTACCCCAGATAACCAGAGCGCCTCCTTTATCTGCTGGTTTGATGCTAAGGTCCGGATTTTTCCACAACCTATAAAGCACTTGTTACACGTGGTGTGTGAAGTTGCAGAGTGAACGTTTTACAAATTTTAGTTTCTGAAGGTCCTTAAGTACTTGTTTCTGGAATGCATCTAGAATAGCTGAATGGGAGGTCTAAATTTGCTTTGGGGTTTCATTTTCCAAAATATCAGATTGTTCCTGTTTTACGCGATTTCAATTCAGTCAAAGAAAACTTTTAATTTCATTTTTCTGGTAGGTTTAAAGAAATCCGTTTTTTTTTTAGCAGTGAGCTGCTGTAATGTGGCTGTAGCTGTAGATGTTAATGACTTGGTCTTCTTTTGTGGGAAATTCACCCTTCTCGCTTGATTTTTTCTACTTGCCTCTTCTTGTCAGACCCGATCTAAAAAAGAGGAAGAAAAGGGAACAGAAACTGCTGGGGTTTTTGATGTGGATGCAATTTGAGTGTCACTCTTGCGACCACGTTCTTGTTCCACTACTCTATCTGATGCCTTGTCTGGAGTATATATCTCTCCACTTGATGCTTCTGAGGAAGACATTTATGGATGGGGTACACGTTTGTTCTTGTTGTAGGGAGTTCTTCCACCCTGTGTTGTGTTTTTTTGTGAGTAATACTCTTTCCACGTATAGACGATGTCAAACTTGTAGTCAAGGGTATCTCTTCTGAATTTCCTGATTTTCTTGAATTCTATCTCCTTTTTGTAAGTGTCTAATTTAGTATTGATGTCCTCTAACAGTAACGCTAGCTCTTCTTTAGTAATTAGGGATGCTAGGACGGTCTTGGTGGATTCTAAATCTACCTCTATTGAGTCTAGGGATTTGGACAGTTCTTCAATGGTGAAAATGATCAAGTCAAATGAACACTTGTTGAGAATTAGTCTCCACCTCTTGATGAATTCTGGATTATCTTTGTAGAGTGTTGTTTCCAGATCAATTCTCAGTCCCTGTGGAATGCATTGGGCTCTGTAGTATTGCGAAAGGGTACCACTCCGGCAAGTGCAGACTGAAGGGCAATCCTCCCGCCGCTTCTGGCTACTGGGTCATTAGAAGGCAATCCGCCTGATAGAGCCGATCCCGACACTGTAGGCACCAATGCCAACCTGCCCATGATAAGGAGGGCACTCCGGGCTACGACCATGATGGGAAGAAAGAAGGGCCATCCGCCCACAAAAGTCACAATTCAAAGACGGCAGGTTGCCACACACGAGTCAGGAATACTGGAAACATAGCCAGCAGTCCGCTGCACAAACATAAAAGAAGTCTGCCACAATGAAAGAAAGAAGGGCAATCCGCCTTGTTGAGCTGCTGCTGATCTCGGCTATGGAAAATAAAGGGAAAGTAAAAGTGAAAGAAGGACAAAACGCCCAATTACGCTGCTGCTCTCAGCTCCAAAATGAAACCAGGAAAGGAGAGGCCTCCCTACCCACTTAAAAGGGGAAGGGCAATCCAGCTGAGAACCCACGGCAGCTGTCGCACTCCTGCACCCCAGCCGCAGTTCATGTCAGAGCACTCCTGCATGCCCAAAGCCACAACACAAGGAAAGCTCACAGGCCTGACACTACAGTGTCTCCAGAACAAAAGGAAGCAAGAGGAACAACAGCCTCACTCCTACACTGACATACTTGAAGCACTCCACGCAAAAGCAGGAGCTCACACCGACCACCACAAAGTTTCCACAAGTGGTGAAGGAGTCCCACAGGCTGCAGTTCACGTCCAGACCGCCAGAAAAAAGAATAATAATAGGACAGATCAAAAAAAGTAATTGCTCAAGCACCTGTGCCCTCTAGAAAGAGCTACAACAAGGTGAACAGCAAATCCACAAGGTTCTCTGCCACTCTGCCACAACTATTGTTGACTCTAATCCTTGTTGACTCTGGCTACACTATGTTGACAAGCATTGAAATTACAATTGTATTGTAACAACTGCATTTGTGTTGAATATATTACTGTCCATGACCGTAGAGAACTACCGTATGTACTATAGCAATTTGCCTACTTCCATTTAAGGTATTATAGACCTCTGCACCATCTGGCTACTGCTTTATTGGTTATTATTGTAACTGTTCCCCACCATATGGACGTGCGCCTCCCAACAGCCTAGGCCTCTGCCAGAGTCTTCTGAGAGTAACTATATCAACTTAGACCATTCTAACCTTGGTACCTATATCCAACTAGTCCTGCTGTACCTACCGTTAGCCTGTGTTTCTAAGCCAGTACATTGCAAGTCTTGCACCAGTATAAACCACATGCCAGACCTTCCTTGTAGCCTACCTCAGCATCAGGCTACCACAGAGTTTCTGACATGTTATTACTAATGATACCTATGCCTAGCACCCATAACTAGCATTTACGCAGCACCTTCTTATATAATGCAAGTGTGACCACATAATAACCTAACATGGGCAACACTAAGACTCACCTTATATATACACTCTGTTCCCTACTCTGGGCTACTCTAATAGCGACCACAATAATGGCCTACACTAACTCCACACCTTGCAATCTGCAGCAGAGAAACACTCGACTCAGAGCTAGGCTGCCACGACTTTATGATTTCAAAAACAAAAGAACTAGACCATTGGTCTTCACACCCACTCTAACTGCCACCGAACCTAACCCATCTGCCACAGCTGCTGAAAGACTTCCAAAAATGCAGATTTACTCTCTTCACAACCAAAAGAGATCCAAGCACCTCAAACTAAGACCTATCGAAGAAAGAAATAGAAATCCTACCCTTTCAGGTGCCCTTATCAATGCGAGGTCCCTCATAGCACATAATACGGACATTGCTGACATACTTGCTATGGACAATCTAGACTTTTTGTCTGTCTCTATAGACCTGGCTCCACGATGCTGCAGGTCCCGCACTTATGATTGCCATACCAGACAACTACAATATACTCAGAGTCGATAGGCCCAACTCTAGAGGAGGCGGCCTGGCCATCATTGCTAAAACTAAGTTAGCATTAAGACTTACCCCACCACCAGCAATCAAATCTTGTGAACTACTATCAGCTAAACTACCCATCTCCAATAATAGTACACTAACTATTCTCCTTGTGTACAGACCACCAGGCCCTCTAGGTAACTTTGATGAAGACCTCTCCAGCCTCCTCACTAACAACATCAAAGATTCCACCCAGCTCCTATTACTAGGTGACTTTAACTTGGGATTTAACGATGTTGATGACAAACAGGCCCAATCTATCCAATCGATTTTAGTTGAATATGGCCTTACCCAAAAAGTCGTAGCTCCCACAAATATAAAAGGACGCACATTAGACTGGATAGCCAACCTGAACTGCGCCACTACCATCGCCAATATTACCCCACAAACCTGGAACGACCACCACCTTATTTGTTTCTCATCCATTATAAAGCCTCTAAAATTAGATACTCGTGAAATAGTACCACCTCTGCTAACTAGAAGCAAAAAAGAAATTACTGCTGAAAAACTACTCCCTCTCCTCCTACCAGCTCTCACTGCTAGCGCTAATAACTCTAACCCAAACACGCTAGTTGAGACATTCAACAATACTATGTCCAAAGCCTTGGATACTATTGCCCCAGTCAATCTACGAAAAAGTAAACAAGAATCACACCTTAATTCATGGTTCACCCCCATCTCAAAGAACTACGGATCCAAAAACGTAACCTCCAAGCAATCTGGAGGCACTCACCTTCAGCTGAGAATAAAACTCTACTTGTTAACCTTGCGAACAAATGCAAGAAAGAAATAATTCAAGCCAAAAAAACACATTTAATGATAGAATCAGTAAAGCTAACTCTAATTCCAAAGAACTCTTCTCCATCCTCTGGGAAATGGAAAACCCGATTGCTCCCACTGATAATGTTCCCAAGGACAAACAATGGTGCACTAGCATCCAAAATGCCGTAGCAAATAAAATAATAACTCTACAGTCCAAAATTCCAAAGAAGAAAGTCTCCTTGAGTTCCACAGGAACACATACCACCCCTCTGACAGAAACACCAAGTACAGTTACACCAAGTAGCAGCAAACCATTCAGGTTCACCAATATATCCATACTGGAAACTGAAAAGGTTATATCATCTCTGAAACCATCAAACTGCCAGGGCGACAGTTGCCCAGCATAAGTTATTAAGGACGCAGCTAGAGATTTAGCACCCTTCATCTCTAAGCTCATTAATGCCTCCTTTAAATCAAGTACTGTGCCTGCTAACCTTAAAGAATCCTGGGTACTGCCTCTCCTCAAAAAACAGACCCTTGACCCGGCTATCCCAACTAATTATAGGCCCATTACTACGGTTCCTTTCCTCCTCATAATCATTGACAGAGTAGCCTACCTCCAGATCCAAAACTATCTGGAGACGAACCAACTACTAGGAGCACGCCAATCTGGATTCAGACCACAACACAATACTGAAACGGCCTTAGTTGACCTCAAGACACAAATCGACGAGTTGAAGGATAAAGGTAAAACAGCTATGCTCCTCCTCCTCGACTTATCGGCAGCCTTCGACCTGGTGGACCATGCAGTGTTGTGAAAGCATCTATATTCTGCCGCCCATTTCTCAAGTGAAGCTATAGCCTGGGTACAATCCTTCCTAGCCAACCGTACAATGAGAGTGTTCTCCCCCTTAGCTTCAGTGGACCCAATACAAATCACCTATGGCGTCCCACAAGGTTCATGTGTCTCCCCTACAATGTACAACATCTTCAGTAAGCCACTCTTCGACAAACATGACAGATTGGGGGTAACCTATACTAATTACGCGGACGACACGCAGATCCTCATACCATTATCTGGCAACTTTGTCGAAGACACAGCTCTAGTAAATAAGATTTACCTCCTCATTCAGGCATGGATGGCCTCTCACGGCCTCTGCCTGAATGATGACAAAACTGAGATACTGATCCTGGGTTCCGACTCCAACCTTAAAAAACTTAGCCCCAGTTACTCTGCCTTCAATATAGATGGGAATGTAATCAAGGTGGTAACCGAGGTAAAAACACTGGGTTTCTACCTTGATTCCACACTATCTCTCAAAAAACAAGTCAATTCTTTGTCTTCCTCCACAGCCTACAACTGTAAATTGATCAGGGCCTGTAGACCCTACCTCTCTAAAACCAACTGTATCACACTAGCCAATGCTTTAATAATGTCTAAGTTGGACTATTGCAACGCCCTGTATGCAGGTGCCAACAAAACCATCATAAACGAAATGCAAATATAGCAGAACAATGCTCTTAGAGCAGCCTTGGACATACCCCGTAGAGAGCATATATCTGATATCAGGAAAGACCACCACTGGTTAAAAATTAGTGACAGAATTCTCCTCAAGACGGTATCTCTCACTTATAAAGGACTGACCAATACTGCGCCCCCATATATTTCTGCTAGATTGATCAGAAAATCCTCCAGTCACCACACCAGAGCTTCTAACCATCTCTTACTAGAAACTCCCAGATTTAGACTAACAAAAGCGGGTGGAGGTAGCTTCCCTGTCAGAGCTGCTCGTGCCTGGAATGCACTTCCCACTGCATTGAGAGCTGATTGACGCCCATTAAACTGTTCCCCTGCATTTGATCCTGGATTTCTGCATGTAACTATCATGATTTTCCTGAAACTTGTACTATAGACCATCTCCCTTCTTTCTTTGTGATGTGCTGTACCCATATCTCGTATATATGTTCTGTAAATACTGTAATAATCATGTTATGTAACTAATGTGTGTAACCAAGCTTAAATATTCTTGTTACCGCTGCGCCCGGCTACCCCAGGGTTTGGAGCGCATTATCAAATAATAAACTAAACTAAACTCCAACGGCCAGGCACACCAAGTATGCTGACAGAAATGGAGTACAAGAAACTAGTGGAAGGAATATTTACCCTACAAAAGATTTTAACCTGGGGGAGATGCTATGTATGGAACAGATGAGGACCACCTTAACTGAGGAGACGACCTTAAGTGTCAGGAGGAAGGGGTCAGGGAGGAGGAGGAGTGCCTACTATGGCCCAGGACACAGAAGGCTGGAGAGAGAATAAAGGAAGGCTTACGGCATGTTTGGCTCTGGTTGCCTTTATAGACCTCCTGTCACATTCCCATGTGTCCCTGGGGCCAGAGACGACACAACAGCGAGCAAGCCAAATAGGCCACAAATGAGAAAAGCTAAAGAACAAGAGGTGGATAAGCCAATTGAGGCACACTGTAGAAAGAGTAGCTCTTGTAGGAAAGTCAAGTGTGCAGATCCTGCTAGCGCCATTGACCTAGAAGCTTCCAATAGCCAGGCCTTGAGAAGGAGCCAGAGAACAGTCTTCTAGCCTGGATGCAGGTGGTAGTTGTAAAGCCACCAGAGCAAGCAAAAGCAGTTTGCAATATTGAAGAAGATACAGGGGAGTATTTTTTTGATTTTTATATTTAAAGTATAATTACTGCAGCCTGAAAAATGCCTTACAGTTGGGGCGAGAAAATCCAACCAGGAAACCCTAGAGCAAAAGGGGCAAACATGGAAGGGCTTAACTCAGTGAAGTATGGAAGAGAATATTTTGGGGGGGGGCTCAAGGTCTTGCCTTGGTAGACCAGTAAGGGATCCCGTAGGTCAATAGGGGTATTGAAAGAGGACTTGTCCCAATAAGAGTTCAACAATGGAGGGGTGTGGCTTGGCGTAGAGGATGATGGCCGCCTGATCGCGCTGCACTGACGCACCATAGAACTTAATTAAGCATATCTCTACTTACCGCTTTATTTCTGCTCCTGCTTTCCCTCTCTGGCCCGTCGCTTGGTGGATGCTGCCTTCGACTGGTTAATCACTGCTCCCACTGGCATTTTGTATGTGTTCTGCTTGCCTTTGACAGTGAGCGTC